>NC_089990.1:1207500-1510000 GCF_036417845.1 Apteryx mantelli
ATTCTGTTTTCCCAGCCCCGAGAGAGTGCACTTTGTGTTTCAGCTTTTATCTGTGCTTTTGCAGCCTAGAAACTTCCTGGGGTGGAAAGACAGAAGTTGAGGTTATCCGGTCTCCTCGCTCCTCCTAGGGAGCAAGCTGTCCCGGGAGAGCGCCAGGGACGCTGAGCACTGCAGCACCCAGCGCTCCTTCCTGGCCAGGCCCCTCGCCAGGAGCCTCCCCGCGGAGCAGCGTGGGGCTGCCGGGAGCTGGTGGCCGCAGCCCCCGTCCTCCAGCCCCGGGAGCGCAGAGCCCCGCTGGTCCCGCGTGGTCCTGCTGGCACCAGCACCGGCACCGGCCCTGGCCGAGCCAGTGGTGCCTCCCGCGCCAGCGCGAGCAGGGCGCTGGGGCTCGTCTCGCCGCTACGCCTGGTGCAGACGCCCCTCTGCGAGCCCCGTGTGCCTCCCGAGCAGCTCGGCCTTGCCCGTTTCAGCGGGCTCTTGCTTAAGTAGCACCCTGCGACCGTGAACTTCCCGTGCGTTGCTTAAAATAGCACGTCCTCTATCCGTCTGAAGTGGCTTCCCTTTTAATTTCATTGAGTGCTCCCTGACGGTTGGATTAGATGAAAAGTGAGCCGAACGCGCTGACTTTCTTAGCCTCATTCATCTTTTACACTCACACCACATTTACTCTCACGCGTTCTCCCTTCAGCCCGCCTCCCCCTTGAACCTGCTGCTGCAGCTCGTGCACCCCGCACCCGTCCTCCGGGCGCCCCGGGCTCCTGCGGCGGGAGAGGCGCTGCCACCCGCTGCGCCAAATGCCACCCAGCCATTCCAGCTGAAGCTGCACAGCCCAGGCCGTGGAACGAAAAGACTTTGGGCTGGGGTTTTGCAAAGGAGCCCGGGCAGTCGGGCTCCAGGTTGATACCGTGGCACTCCTCGCTTCGGCTGTGGGTCAGGGAGGGAATGCGAAGCCCTGTGTCCACAAAGCAAGCAGACCTGTTGCTCTTACTGGACTTTTCCCGTTACGATTCGTTCTGAATTCAGATCCTAATTGTTGCAATTGGGGTTTGAATAAAAACGGGATCCTTGCCTTGCGCGGGGCGGTGCTGGAGCACCGGTCCTGGATCTAGAGCGTCGCTCAGCGTGTTCGAGAGCGGCAGCCGCGCGCTGAGGCCTGGGGGATGTGCAGCGTCGTGCTGCCTTCTCCAGGGACCCAACCTGAGGCGCACCAACCCCTGCTGTGATTAAATAGTTTGAAACATGTTTCCTGAGCCTCCCACAAAGCAATCACTTCATGTGATTGAAGACAGTCGGGAAGCGCAGGGCGAAACGGTGAGAGAGATGTAGGGGAGATAGGCCGAGCTCAGACGCAGAAAAGAAAAAAGAGGTTCCCATCGTCCTCCCACAGTCTGGACTGGGTCCACTTCCTCTAATCCCATCCCGGGGCAGCCAATAAACAGGGAATTATATGGCTGAAGTGCCACACCATGCAAAGAGGAAACATTATCCAAACATTCCTGCCCCCCGCCTCCAAGCCATAATTAATAAACTCAAAGGAAATTAAACCACAAGAAGAAAAATATCAAAACAAAAAAACAAACAAAACCAGCCCAAACTATATCACGTGAGGGGTGTGGGGGGGAAGTCAGCACCGATAGCCTAGAGAGAGCATCAGAGGTAATTGCAGTCACAGGGCGAGAGGCTAAAACAGCATGAAATGAATCAGTTTAACAGATATTAAATTTGCAAGCCCCGGGCGACAGGATTCCATTCAGTTTATTTGCATTAATCAGGTCAGGGGAGTAACCTCGGCTCTTTCTTCCAGGAGATCTCATCAGCCTTTATTTGTTTCTCATGTGAAAGTATCACAGTGGATAAACACAACCTGGGAGCGGGCTGTGACGTGGGCGCCGCACGGCGCGCTGGGGGCAAGACCAGCTCCGCTCCCGCTTAAACAGGCTTTGGCTTAGCGGCCCCCGTGGCGCAGGCTGGGGCAGCCCCAAGGAGGTGACCTGGCCACGCTTCGTCCTCTGGTGGCCTCCAAGGGGTCGGGGCAGGACCTCCTACGAACGCGAGGAGCCGCCGCACCCGCGCACGAAGCGCTGCCCTGCCTGCAGACGCCCCTCGGACCCTGCTCGCGAAAACGCAGCGGGAGCGAAATAAGGGAGGGAGGCTCCTCAGCCACGCGGGGGTCCAGGCAGCCGAGGGCTCCCTGCAAAGCTGGGGGTCACCGAGACGTTGTCAGTGTCACAGGGGATAACTGCACCGGCAAGCACAGCTTTGTCATATCTGGAGGTTCTGTTCGTTACAGCAGGAAGGGTAACGAGCTTTGGCGAGTCCCCGTGGCTCCTGCGTAGCCTGGTCCCAGCGATAGGGAAGGGAAGAGGGTTAGGTCTTTCCAACGATGTGCCAACAGGAAAATGGGGCTTTGCACCTCCTTGAGAGAGTAAGAGGGTCATCGGGAGCGTTAGGGCCCCGTGCCACCGTCACCAACACCGATCTCCCCTCAGCCCAGTCTGCAGTCACCAACTCTCCCCTTCCCTCCTGTGCTTTGTAGATGTTTTATTTGCTCCGAAAGTCGGCTTTTCCCAGATCGGAGAGTCACTGGGGAGTGAGTGTAAGGACTGTCTGTGCAGGGGAGCAAGGTGCAAAGGGCAGAGGAAAAGGCCAGAGCCAAAGATCTGCCTCGTCCCGCACCGTGTCTCCAGCCCTGGCCGGCGGACGCTGGGGAGCAGCAGGGGAGACCAGTGGGTCCCATCCCAGCGGGACCCGGGACCCCCTTGGCTGTCCGGGCAGCCCTGTCCCCTGCCCAGGCGGCTCCAAAGCGTTCGGAGGCACAGCCAGGTGCAGTCAAATCGCTGGTGGGCGGACGTGTCAGGAGCCAACTCTCCGGCCCCTCCGGAGAGGAGGGACATTAAAGGTCTGTCCCCCCCCCCCGCCCATGCTGGCTGCAGAGGCAAATATGGGAGTGGAAAATCATTCCGGGGCGCAGTGAAGATGCAGGAGAGGCCGGCAGGGATGAGGGTCCCGGTGCCCACAGGAAGCTGCGGGACTCTGCCCGGAGGCAGTGCCAGCTGGTGCAGGACCCGTGGACACGGCCACCCGCCTCCTTCTGCCCAGCTCCTCCTGACACAGGTTTTACATCTGCAAGACGCTTCGGTGCCCGGCAGGCAGTGAGCCCCCGTCGCACCGCGAAACGCACAAAGCTGCGGGTGAGGCGTACGTGCACGTGCCTGTGTGCGTGGGTGCACGCTAGCTGGGCGCGCAGGGGACCTTGACCTGATAGCATCCGAGCTGATTCAGCCTTCCTCAGGAATACGCCGGGGTAAATTCAGCTCTGTGTGTGTGTGTGTGTGTGTGTGTGTGAGAGAGAGAAAGACTGACAGACAGTATGTGACTGTGTGCGCCTCAGTGCTTATATCTACACTGCTTCATAAGCTTATATAAAATTGACATCTACCCTGAGGGATGTATCTGAGGAAATAAGAATATCATTTTATGAGTGATATGGATTTGAGAGTCATAAAGCGGAGCTGCATGGCCTGGCATACGGATCGAAAGCGCAGGGCACCCCTGTGCAGGGGGATGGACTGCACCCACGAAGGCAGGGAGGAGGAATTTATTACGTGTCGTGTGAAAGTCCCCTTCGGTGCAGCGGCTGTCAGCCACGTGCTGCTGCTCTGCAGTCCCACCACGGAGGTTGCCCGGTCTCATGAGTGGGAATGAGGACTGTGAGCCTGTTTCAACGCCTGTCTCCCCCGTTTTGCAGAACGCCGCTGCCAGCTTTCAGCCCTCCCTGAGCGGAGAGTGAGGAGGATGGCAGCAGTACACGTGCTGGACCTGCGGTCGCTCGGCAGAGCGTGGTGGGGAGCCCGGCGCTGGGAACCTGCCGGCAGGAGCGTGGGTCAGCAGAGCAGGAGATCACACGGCACACAGGATTTCCCACTGCGAGAAGGTGCCATTTCTCTCTTGTCCCTGTTAAGTTCACAGTCATCCCATGTCCCTCTTTAAAAGGCACAAAAGGAGCTAACAGACCATAGAGGAGGCGCAAATATTCGACTTGCATGTTCCTGAGGAGGAGGAAAAGAAGGCAGCACGGGATCAAGGCAGCTGTATCACCCCTAGTGACAAAGGAGCCGCTGCTTTGTCACCAACCTGCTGCGGGCCCCCCCGCGGCCGTGGAAGTGTCCCAGGTGCCTTGCCCAGTCCTTGGAGAGCAGTGGGGAACAGGGCTGGAAGATGGACCAGGCAGCAGACTCCTTTGCATGGCACAAGGCTGTTCCTGTGCTGCCCTCCAGCTCTTGCTTCCTCGGGGGTCAGGGCCAAGGACCGGATTTCTCCTGTGCTGCTGTTTTGACCTTTTTGCCTCCTTTGCGAGATCCAGCATAGCTTTCCCCAGCCCTTAGCCAGCAGGACTTTGCTGGGCAGCCTGATGTGGGTGCAGGTGGAGGAGTGAAGCGGGGATGGGATAGCGAACACCTGGATGGTGAGGGACAGGTCTTCCAGCAGGAGCTCCTCAGGCATTAGGAAACTGGATCCCTGGCCTGGCCACTGGGCTCCAGCGAGCATGAGTCATCCTGGGCCTCTTGTTTCCTCTCTTATCTCCAGTCTGGCTTTCATTACCTAGCTTGGGGTATGGAGATTAAGGCAGGGAATCTGTGTAATCAGATAATAGCTCTTCCCACTCCCATTGCACACCCTATTCTGTGAGCACATGCCCAGAGCCATGAGACCTTGGTTCCTCCTGGGAGAAAAGGAGCCTTGGATCTGCCATCTCAGCTCTTCCACCTCTGCAGCTGCTTTCTCACACTCCTGCCAGCTGCGGAGCTCCCAGCCACAGAGCTTTGTCTCCAAACAGGGGATTATAATACATCTCGTTTAGGCACTCCAGTATAATCTACTTGCTGCTGTGTATCAGTAGATCCTGCATTAGGTTCCCCACTCGCTTTATTATTTTACAAACAGTCCTTTCTCCAGTGCAGACTGTTTTGGAGCTGGGAGGGCTGCCTTATTTTGCTAATGGAAGAACACGTTTTTTCTGCGGGCCTTAGTTTAAGTTGAAACCAGTGAAATGAGCAGGGGCTCATCATCGGCTCTATCTGTACATTCAAACAATGATGACTCGGTTTGTAACCAGGTGCGTGGTCTGGAGGAGTGGAAGCCATAGGCACAAGCAGAAGATGTGGTGGCCCAACCATGATCTAGTGAGGATGTTAGGAAGCCGGGGAAGACACCAGGGTCAGATTGCTTCTTACACTAACAAACTTTTAGTGACTACAGTTCCCACCTGAATTTCATAGAACAACTAGTGGTCTCCCCCAAGGGAAAAAGAAAACCATAATATTAGCGCTTCCCAGGTGCAAAGAAGCATGTAAGGACTCGAGCTAGATTTCTGCTTGTGTATGCTATTATTTCAGTCTTTTCCTTAAGAAGTTGTTCATTTCCTACAGTTTGATTGTAAACTTTCCTGGTTTTAGTGACCTGGAATTGGTTGGCAATGTAAATGTTTCTGCAAAGCCAAGGGAAGTGGTTATAAATACACCACAGAGCTTTTCCTCCCCAGAGACAGACTGTCATTGCTGCCCAGCAGAGACAAACACAAGCGCCTAGTCCAAACCTGCCTGCGTGTATGGAGCTCTTTGATGAGCGGCTGTAGATGACATGGTGTGGTGCTCCCTGAGGTCTTCAGCGACGCCCAGAACACCGAATGGGCACTCGTGCGAGAAACGCCTCCTGGGAGCTGAGCAAGGTGCCTATAGAGCCAGAAGGTGGATGACTACCTTTTGGAGCTCAAGAGAAAACCTTCTGCAACAACTCATGTCCTCCAGGGCATAGGAAGAACCAACCTTGCTGGCCTTACAAGCTGCTTGCTAAAATCTCCCTCTGGTCAACCACAAGATGTGCTCCACATACCTCTGGCGATGAAGGGGGGAACCCCCAAGAGCAGTTTGCAGGTGGAGGGGGACAGTAGCTCCAAGACGGGCTGGTGAGGCAGAGGTGGGGCTGGGCCAGCAAGTGCAGTTTGGCCCCAGGGCAACCCATCACTGCTGGCCTCAGTAGGACCAGCTGGCTCTCCTCCATCCACAGCCAGGAACAGACTATTCGGCCCTGCCTGTGCAGCCTGGGCGGCAGTCTGGAGATGTAGCCCCAGCCTATGTTTAAATGCCTTGCAAGCTGAAGAGTCACTCTTCAATGGATTTAGCCCAGGGACTGGCAGAGAAAGGGATCTGTAACAGAAACATGCAGATGGAGCATTCCTGCAAAGCTTTATTTAAATCCAAACAAGCAAAGCAACCTTCCCTACTCAGGGGCCAGCAATATTTATTTATTTATCACCTATAAAATGCATACATTTGGGAAAAAAATATATTTATATGTATGCATGTAAGTGTGCCTCTGTATAGGAAAAAAAGAATTCTTATTCCTAAACAGAAGCTGGTCTGTACAGAAAAGTTGTGCTTGTCAGGAGCTACCACAAGTGGCCGAAGCCAGTAGCTTTGGTGTGGCTTGTTCCAATATTAGAGTTTAAAATGGCTCATTAAATGGGGAGATGTTATGCTTGGTTTACACATGGAGAAATTGAAATGCACAAATGCGAAACACTATGTTCAAAGCACACCGTGAGTCAAGCAAGATGGAAGAAGAGAAAAACACCGCTGTGACTCCCAGTCCCCCACTCTAGACACTAACTCTGATTTTCAGCCTGGGTTCCCATGAAAAGGAGGCTTAGGCAATCATACTGTGTTGATACCATCTACTGCCTCCCACCTTGTTCTTTTCCCCAGCAATTTTGGAAGGTATTGGCCAATCTGAAAAAATGATGACAGAACCCCAAACTATAGAAAATTAGACTTTTGCAAAAGGGAGGGGCCAAGACATTGTTTTGGTACCAAGGCTAACATGTACCAGTGTCACAGATACTGCAGTTATCAAGATCTCTAGTGCTTTATACAAAATGAAAATTATGCCCAGACTGAAACTTCCTCTACACATCCCAGGTCAGACTGTGGGAACTACAGAATCTCCCAGCTCACCCATATCCGACATTATGGGTCTTTCTTTATGAGACAAAGCTAATCTCATTGATTCCAGGGGAAAACCTATGGAAATTTCCCAGAGGACAGCGTGATTCAAGGTCAAGGAGGGCAGAATCTGCCCCCTTCCTCTTTATTGCCTCCCTTCCTGCCCACATGGCAGCACTTTCCTAACTTAAAGTCTTCCCTCTTGATGCTCTTCCTCAGTCCTTGCAGTGCTGCAGCCTCCCTTTCTCTTGGCCTCTCCTCCCCACCGTCTGCAGAGTTTCCTGGCCCTGCTGGGTCTTGGTCCTGGCTATTCATGCTCGACACGTAGCTGCAGCCAAGGCGGCGAAGGCGTGCAGCCTGCGGGACCGCTGCTCTGCTCGGCGGAGCGGCTCTGCCCGGACCAACCCGGCTCCTGCGGCGGCAGCAGCTGGCCTGCTTCTCCGCAGCGCTGAGTGCAGTCGAGGGCATTTTGGTTTCTTGCCCAGACTCCTCACACCAGCACACTCCTGATGATGAGCAAACAGAAATAAGATGACTGCAGCCACCCCAGGCCTAAATATCAAAGAAAAAGATGGTTTAAATGCAATCCATGCTAGTAAAGACTAGAAAGCAGCCAGAAAAGCAAGTTCAGACCTTGATATTAACTTTTCAAAGCTTGAGAGTTATTGTAAGTCAGGACTAGTGGGAAAGTTAGAAGCAGAGTTGTGTTTGTCCAGACCTCACTGGTGTTCACAGCCGAGCAGCAGGTCCAGCTCAGACCCGGTAGTTAGCAAAACCACCCCCTCCAGCATGCAGTGCTCGAGAAGAAGTGTCTGCGCTGGGGGGTCTGTGTTAGGAGACCAACTGGGGCACAAACACATGCGTGTCGGTAAAGAGGCTGTTCGGCGCCTTGGCGTACGGAGGCTCCCGGGCGGGGAGCTTTGCACCACGCTTCTTGTGCGGGTGCCCGGGGGCGGCTGACCTTGCCCTGCGAGGCAGCAGAGGGGGATCTGCGGCCCAGAGACAACCGGTGTCTCCAAGGCCCTGAGATGAGACTGCAGAGGTGGGCTGGAGCCCTCCAAACCCGGCACGGGCCGGCAGAGGCACCCAGGAGGCAAGAGCTGCGCGCCGCGGGCGGCCGTGCTCCCCGCTCCCGGGGCCTGGCCCCGCCGGCACTGAGGGCGGTCTGCACCCGTTACGGGGTTAAAGAGAGACCTTCCTTTCCCAGGGCTGGAGATCTGGCAAATTTCTCCAGCTGCTGAAATGCACTGAAGGACTGAACTTTTCCTTCAGGCTGATAAATAAATACAGCCCAAGGAAAGGCAGCTGCGGAGGGGCATGCTGGGCAGGGCTGCCTGCTGCCGGCCGGCCGGCGGCTTGCGATGTGCTGCATCGACGAAAGCCGCCTTCCAGCCGGCGATTTAACATTCCTAGGGAGCAGATTAATGCCTGCAAACTTCTCAGTGGAAGCATTCAAACACTAATTGGTAGTTGCAAGTAATTAAAGTAATTTACTCAGATTATAAAGAAATTTCTTAACAGTGATTAAGCAACTCTGGGATGTGTGTAGTTGTTTGTAATCACTCCCCCAGGGGGATTAAAGCTCTTGGCTGTATGTAATATGTCTTGTAACACCCTATGGGTCCTGTTGGCTCATGATAGCAGTGAACAGCTTGTTGGAAGAGATATAAATCAGGTTTGCACGCACACAAAGTACATCTCATAGGGAACACTTCTTCTCTCCTTCATGGTCCAAGCCTGGGGAGGACAAGCCCCACAGTTAAAGCGCACATCCCAATTGCCTGGGTTTTGCTCCGCAGACAAAGTCCACGTCATCCAGTCATGAGCATTAATGAAGGAAAAGGCAGCATGCAGGAGTGGGCTGCAGGCAAATAAGGGATCTATGGAGACAGGTTCATGGGATAACTGTGTGGGTCAGCTCCGTCCACTTGTTTCCAGTTACTGCCCCATAAAATAGGAAAAAATCCACTAAGGCAGTTGGTGTAGTGCTCTGACAGTAACAGCTGAAACACGCCAGAGACTTGTTAAGTGTCAGCCAGTACCAATCAGTAGGTTATCACTTAGATTATCTTGTGTCCTTATCATCCAGGCCAAGCCTGTACACCTTCCTCAGACTTCTGCTCAGGTGAGATTTGGGCCCTGGAAGAGAATTCCGGCTTGGAGACATTAGGAGGAGGAAGCCCAAATTACTCATCTGTGACATAACTATTTTTCCTGCCTATACTTTTGTCTCTGTTAGGTTGTTAGACAGTGATATTTTCCATTCCAGTGCAGAAACTTGCACGCATGGCTTAATGAGACCCAGTGGGGTCATGTCAGATAAATATCCCAGGCTTCATGTGCTTCCCACTGACTGGAAGGTACCTTTTATGGAGAGGCCAGAGCTGCTGTAGTATTGACGTGACCCACCATCTCCCTGCCTTCAGAGAGGCTGCGGCGCTGCTTTGTGGCTGGAAAATCATCTGGAGAGCAGCCCTACAGGGAGCAAAGGGCTCCTTGACACTCGTTGATCCAAGCCTTCGATCCACAGCTCTCCTCTCCAGAAGATGACCTGACAGCTTTCCCAACACCAGAACTGGTATCTCATCTAAGGGAAGTCTACTGACACCCGCTGAGCACACCGGGCTGAAGGGCCTCCCTGGGGCCACAAGCACCATCATGTTTCTTCTGAGAGCAAAACGCGTGCTCACCATGTCGTGGACTCACAGCAAGGACCTTCTGCCTGCTCTTGAGCCGATTCACTTTTTGCTATGGGGCTCTTGCGACTTCAGTAAGACACTTTAACCCATACGCCCAGGTGATCAAATGATTACAAGGAAAACATTCTGTGCGGATTGAAACCCTCTCCCCTGAAAAGCCAATGAGCCAACTGCAATTTCTTCAGCATTACTGGAATTTATTTTTAGGGTGTTTTTTTTGTCTATGTTGGGAATAAAGAATTGTGAATACTGCATGTATGCTGACTGCACAAGGGCACAAATTTACCTGCACAAACAAATGTTGCGTAAAGTGGGAGTTCATCTCCTACAACTATTTTGGCATATCATTTTGGTATTTGCTTCCACAATTTTTTGGCCAAATGAAACCAATTGTTCTTTTTTTTTTTTCTCTCTCTCTCTCTCTCTCTAAAGGCGACACAAAAAGGACAGAGCAAATTCACTTTTTGTTTGCTTGCCTGTTTGAAATGCATGCCTGGGAAGACGGCATTGTTCTGCCAGCTCAGCTGAAGGACAGAAATGCACCACAACCTCCAGCATCACCAAGGGGTAAAACCTCAGCGTTAGCAGTAAGGGTTTTCATTGTGAACTTCGCTATATTTTGCTGCATGGGACATGCTTTCCAGACTCAAATATAAATAGGGATTTTTTTTGTGTGTGTTCTGTTTACTGTGCGTAGAAATCTGATTTTCCCTAATGGTCCTTTATAAATAGTTTCCACCCACCCTCTGCTTGAAAGCTTCTCTGACTCACATTGGAAATTAGGTTCTTCCCCTCCTCGCTATTGAGAACAATTATAGCTCTTTGTTCGACGGGAATTAAGAAGCATGAGGGCTGAATCCATCCACAGGAAAATTGTCACTCTCTTTTGTTTTCCGCCTGCAATAATTATCCTGCCAACCGCTCACTCTGACATCCTTAAACCCTCAGTGCCTCCACCGAGCCTCCACCACTGCTCCTCGCTCCAGCCTGTCAGGGTACTTTGTGCTGATTCATTTTTTATTGGCTTCTCTGTCAGCCACGTCCTCATCCTCCTTAATGTTTCTTCTCGTTTCCCACCAGGCTGCATCTTTCCTTTGGAAAATAGGCCTGGAAAATCAGGACTGGCCCAGGTTAGGAGAGGGATGGAAGAGCAGCTGATTCTTTGGCAAGACCCCAAAGATTTGATGATTTTGCATAAACGATTGTAACTTTTGGTGGTGAAAGAGGGCAAAGCCTGCCCAGACCACAGCCCGGTTTTGCGATAGCTCATCCGGGTCCGACAGGGAGGTGAACTTGGGATTGTGCCCGCTGGGGCCCAGGACACGGCCCAGGGCACGGCAGGCAGGACCAGGCTGGCCTGTCCGACTCTCCAGTGCGTGCTCAGGCTGGTTTTATTTTTTGGTGCCTTTCCTGGCTATCCGGAGGCCTCTGGGCTGGACGGCGGATGGGTGGACGCCGCCGGCCCCCTGCATCTCTCACCTCGCCTGGCACCCGCAGCACACCCACCTGTGACGGTGACTCGCGGCACCGCCGGGCGAAGGGACGTGGGCACGGCGCTCTGGGGTGACAGAGGGAAAACAAGCACACGGGGAGAGAGAGAGAGAGAAGAAAAAAAAAAAAAGGCGAGAAGAGCTGACTGGGGAATAAATGCTCTTCTCTTTCTGCAAGTCTGTTCCAGGGTGAAAACCCCTGTTTAAAAGCACACAACCAAATCCTACCTGATTTTTTTAAAGGATCCAAAATGACTAACCATTGACCCCTCCAGCCACACACTCATTTTTCATTAAACTGTTCCTTGGATCTTATAAGCAGAGAGAGAGAGAACAAGTGGGCAAGTGAGCGAAAACAATCAACAGTGCCCCGGGGCTATAATAACCGAGGTAGGAACATTTTAAATTATACCTTGGGTCAAAATGATTTTAGATTGATCAGAAACCAAAATTACCCCTGAGTTCCATTTGATTGTCTGTGTCTTGAGTTCATCTGGAGGCTGCATTTCTCCAGCAGCCCCCATTATCATTATTATGAGGAGTGTGTATACATTGACCCTGTTATTTTAAGCAGCAGAGAGGAAAAAGAAAAAGCCTTTGAACCTTAAAAAACCACCAGTTGAAGGCAGTGCACTGGCGGCAGCAATGTGCACTTGTCATTCCTACCCTCTAGCTAAGGACAGGCTGCCTTATGGAGCCAGCGGGCAGTGCTCGGTCCCTCGCTCGCCCCGGAGATGTCGTCTCCCTCCGTTGCAGGGACAAGAATTATCCCCACCTTTAGGCCCGTGGTGGCTCTGGTGATTTTTTAGCTGGTGGGAATCTAAGCGGAAAATTCTCTGGCAGACGTGTTAGCACATGTGGGCATGTAAGGCAGCGGAGGTTTAAGAGCACACTATTGTACAAGACAAGAATGGTATTGGTTTTCCATTATCTAGGCAATACTAACAAAACAAGACTATTTAGGTGCCGTGAGTTGGAAAACAAAGGAGGCCATTACCCTGCAAAGGTTCTCGGGGCTTCTCCTACGCATCCCTTCCCACACCGATCCCAATTGCCACCGGCTGGTTTCTGTGGCCCTGGGGGTCGTCTGCGAAATCCCTGCTGAGGGCTACGGCGCAGGCACACCAGCGCGCAGGATTGCCTCATCCTGCTTAAGCATTTGTAGAAAAAAACAAGAAAAGAGAGAAAAAAAAATAGAAACTTGTTACATGTTGTAACAAGTTGCAACTTGCTACATGCTGTAATGAGTTTCTATAGCAATAGATATTTTTTTTACTGATGCTTCAATGTGCTACGGAGGGTCTCATGCATCCACGCACATGCTCAGTACCTCTCAGGGAGGATTTCACCAGCTATCCCCAAGCTTGCAGGGATGGACATGTGGCAACTCAGGCTGAGCAAAAAAAAGGGCTTGCAGGAGGGTGTTACAAGGCTCTTTACAAGGTAATTTCCATTTTTTCATTTTTCCAGTGTATAAAAACTAAATATTCTCATCTTGTCAGTATTGTCTTGATAATGAGTAATCTATACTCTCCCCATTTTTCTTTTGTACAGTATTGATCCCTTGCACATTCTCTGCATTCTGCTGCTGTTAAGGCAGAACAACAAGGAAAGATTTTATCACGGTTTATAAAGTTCTGCTGGGGACAGACCACGCTGTCCCCAAGCTAGGTGCCGCTCTTGCTTCAAACTCAAAACAGCCACGGAGCGAGCGGCTGCTCTCGGAAGGGGGAACCCAGCCATACCCATAGGCAACGCGAGCAGCCGCAGGAGAAATGTATCTCCTGGATCCAGTGGAAAATGGTTAAAAGCAGAGGGGGGACCCACGGTGGCAGCAGGGAACGGGGCAGGAGAGGGCCGCGACGGCAGCGGCTTTGGTGCGCGCTCCTCCCGCCTGGCAGCCGGGCTGATCGCGGGCTCCGGACAGCGAGAGGCTTCCTAAGCGCCAGGCCTCTCTGACACACCGACGGACGGGTACTAAAGTGCTGGGAGGCAGCACTGGGGATTAGCAGGTTAAGTAACAGAGAAGAGGGGAAAAGGTTTCACCTGCCCCGAAGCTTCTTCCTCTGTTGTTTTTAAAACGCACATGATGACGAGTCGACGTGGCAAGTGGCCGACAAGCTGGTAACCATTGACTGGCTGTGATAAGAGGCTTGTTGGGATTGGACTGGATGAGTGATGTGTTTCAGGCTTCCCGGAGAAGGAATTTCAGTCCGCACCTGTGCAGCGGGCTTTCTTCTGCCAGCATTTTACTGCGCTCCGAGCAAATGGTGGAAGACGGCTTTGCTCTAATTATTCCCATGCATGCCATGATGTCTAATTAGGTGCCAAGAACTTGCATTTCTCCCTCTCTCTGTCTCCCAAGGATGTGCTTTTCTTTGCTTGATTTGGGTCTCCTGTATTCAGCTTGCATGCTGGAGCAGCAGCTTTCCCTAGTCGAGGGGTGCCAGGTACACGTGATCCCCAGCACGTCCAGGCAACGCAATTAGCTTTCGTTTGCAGCCTGGTGCAGGGCGAGCTTAGCGCCTGTCAGCCCTGCGCGCCTGGGAAGCACGCAGCGTTCGGCATCTGCGTACCTGGGCTTGCTCTCCCCCTCTGCTCCCCCACAAGGATATTTTTGAAAGACTTCTTCTAACAGCTGCGACTAACATTGTTCTGTTTTGCTTAGCTATTAAGGGAAGTACACCACAGGGTCCGTTTAATGAGCCGTGTGCTGGGAACTTTAGATGAGCAGCTCTTCCCAGAGCACGCAGCACTCAAGCACCTACTGACTGCGAACGGCGGCGCGGAGCCCGCCTGGCCTCACCTGCCTCTTACTCCTGGCTCTTTCCCTCCTTCTCCCTGGTCTCCTCTTTTTCTGTTTTGGGTTTTGTTTTGGCTTCCAGACTTTTGTTTTTCTAAGAGATGTGCTCTAGCTTGGCGAGACCTGCTAGGCTTGACTTATGCGAGCGCGTCCCGCCCAGCAGCGCCGGCGCTGGGCTGGAGAGCAGCGCTGCGGTGCACGGTGGTCCCGGGCTGTGGGCGGCCGTCCTGCCTGGTGCCGGCGCTGCAGTGCACCGAGGACACCGCAGTGAGAAGGGACCGAGCAGGCGCCAGAGCCAGGCAAGATCCATGCATATCTAAGAGGATCTGGAGCAAAAACTTAGGACAGCTAAAGAAGGGCAATTTCTTAAAGCAACAGGATGAATGGCATGTTGCTTTTGAACTGCAACTGTCTAGACACTCTGTCTGGATTTACTTCATTTAAACTGGTCATTTCATCCCAAGACATTTTTTAAAGCGTGCCAGAAAAGGAGCAATGGAATAGCTGGTGGAGTAGCCAGACCTTTGCAGGTTTTTCTTCAGGCCTTTCTCATATCCATTTGACAGAAGTTTTTAATGTTCTTCCTTGGAAAGGAGGAGAATGCAGTGGAGGCAGACCCCCAGTTTGATAGTGGTCCTGCAGCAAACCTTCCAGCACGGCTGGTGCACGCGGCCGTGGCTGCAGCGGCGAGTGCTGGCTACTTGGACGGTCACTGTCAGCACAGCAGCCCTTGGAAAGCCGTGAAGGCAAAGGCTGGGAACGGGATCTCAGGGGCTGTCTGGCGCTTGAAAGAAGGAAAGACAAAAATGATGGAGTTTAAAAACAAAAGCCCGAGCTCTTCTTCCAGGCAGACATTAGCTGTTATTGCTCCTCTGTGGTCCCGGAGCACTGCTGGGCTCCCCCCGCTCCTAGGTCCCTCCACCTCGGAAAGGGAGAACAGCCATATGCCAAGATGCGGGAGACATTTTCTTATTCAGCACATGTCGCTCGACTCAGTGAGATACATAATGAAGTTACTGTGCTCCTGATGCCTCCCAGGGCTGTGACATGTTCAATACCATCACAAATTACTGCCTGGGTAATGCATGATTAATCCAGCACAAAGTACCTGCCAGTCGGCGGGGCTCTGCGGAGCGTTGCCAGCAGTAATGTGGTGTGTTAACAAGGGGGGAAGACTTGGATCCCGACAGCAGCACAACAAGAGCTGACCAGGTACGGGAAGGGGGCCACCAGGCGCCCCAGGCGCGGAGGGGAAACCCCTGGGGCTGGGCGATACGGAGCAGCGCTCAGGGGCGAAGCGCAGGGTGGAGGGGGCAGGCTTTCCCTTCCTTTCGCGTTGTGTAGCGGGGTCCCTGCGGGAGCAGGGCTTTCTGGCGGCACGTTTCCAGCGCTGCCAATTCTTCCTGAGTTGGAGAGACTGTGAGAACCATTGAAAAGAAACATATTGGCGGAAAGTGATACGTACTTTGAGTGACAGGCTGTGCTAAGCCTTGTGCTTAAATATAAGTGAAATTTCTGAGCGTACAGCTATCGTTTTTTGATCTACTAAACTCTAATGGCTATTCTTGATGATTCTTTTGAGCCAGTGCCATGTCAGACTGTCACTGATGGTCTGCAGGTCTCACTCAGCTTGCACTGAAGACGTTTAGTGCATTTAGACATTGAGGCCAATGCTCATCATCAAAGGGCTCTTGGCTTAGCAGATGCCAAATTGGGCAGGCAAGAGTTACTGTACTGCAACCACATTTTGGAGAAAATGTTGAAGATATTTCCCATCCTTAAGTAGGATGAAAAAGTAGAAATCTTAACCAACCACAAAGTTTGGACCTAATAATTCTCAAGCTATTTCTTGGATCTAAAACAACTGTTTCTTCAATTTCTCCAAACAAACCATCTCAATGGATTTTGAAATCTTTCAAGAATGGCAAAGGGCTTTACTTCAGGATTGTCATCATGTTCTGGGTTTTCATAGCATTTTTGGTGTTGATTCTGTCTGTTTTCCTCTAGGATAGATGAGTGAAAAATCATAAATAAAAAAATTTCCTTTCAAATGGTAAAATGAAGCAAATAAATTAATTATGACGAGTGCCGAAACCAATATGTTCTCCCAAACAGTTTTAGCTTTGATTGATTTTGTCCAGAAATGAAACAAGTTGCTCAGTTTTCTAGAGGAAGCCCATTACAGGCAATTGATTTCTGTTTTCTCCCTCTGGCAGCTTTCGGTGACAACCCTTTGCAGCCTGTCCGTCCTAGCAGAGCCGACGTCGTTGCCCCGCGCAGCCGTGCTCGGCACCCCGTCCCGGGCGGCATCACGCTGGGGTTAGGCTGGTGGAGCAAACGGGCTGGGGTCTGCACGGAGCCTGTGGGGCTGGGCAGGGAGGGGGCAGTGGGGCAGGAGCTCTGCCACCGCCAGGTGCTGGAGAGCAAAGATCAGACCCATGAGAAACCACCAGCTCGTTATGTGAAAATCAGCCGCAGCCGCAGCGAGCTCGCTGCAGCCACCCAAACCATCTCCTGCTGTCGCTGGCCTCTGAAGAGCTGACAGCGCACAAGAGCTCTTGGTCTGTACTGGCCCGCGCTGGATTTGAGCAAATGACCTAGAGGTGAAAGCTTCTATATCCTATTACCAGTGCAAACCATCTAGGTCCTGCACATTTATTTGTGTTGAGACAGAAGCAAAACATCCCGTGGACCAGCGGTCCACAAAGGGAAAGAAAAGGGTTTCTAGAAAAAGCAAACAGATCGTAGGTACACTTGTGTTACATGAGTTTTAACTAAAGCCTCTCCTCTCCACAGAGCAACAGCAAACGCAGTGGGAAATAAAAACAAAATTACCACTGCAAAGCCTATAATTGCATTTCAAAACCTACAGCCATTAATTCCCACAAGCGCCAGGATCAGAGCTGCAAATAAAAGGAGCTGCTGATGTGTTCTGCATTCTGGGGGATGCTCCGCGAGTTCAGCGGAAATGTTTTCTCTCCTTTTAGCATTTTTCTTCACATGCGCCTTTTACCCCAAATAAAGTAATTACTTTCACAAAAGCTGCTAGAGATCCCACATCATTGGCAGAACACAGGGGTGGATTCACAAATAAACATATTTGTAAGGTGAACTGAGGGGCGTCTTTTCCCCACAAAGATCCAGAGCTTGGAGGCAGGTTCCTCCCGCGCTCGCGCAGGGCTCCGGCGCCTGGCCAGCAGCGCTCCGGTGGGAAAGCAGCAGACGGGGACTCTCATCCCGGCAGGCAGGGAAGCGAGGCTGGGACTTCTTGCTACAGCCCTACGCGTGGTGCTAAGAGCCTATGTCAAAGCTTGTCATTTTTAAGCCTGCCTGGGCCGGGGTACGTTATCAGGGATCTCTCTCTCTCTCTTTTTTTTTTTTTCCCCAGGATAACAGCAGTTTCTTGGGATTTGGGGCTGAGCACCAATGTTGCCAGAAATAAGGACCGTCAGCTCTGCCTCTGCAGCAGAGGAGCAAGGCTGGGAAGGCTTGTGCGTTGCCGTGGGCTCTCGGCGCTGCGGCTCGCTTCGCAGCGGGCTCTCCCCGTGTCCCGTGCAGACGCCCGGCGGGGAGCGGGGACGCCAGCGCCTCCGGTGCGGGGCAGGGAGGGACGGGGTCCCAGGGACCCTGCCACCGGCCCCCTGCCAGGCCCTGCGCTGCACACGCGGGACTGGGGGCTGCCGCTCTCCCTCCCCACCGCGTGCAGGGGGTGCACAGGCCAGGCACAAGGTATGCAAAAGGTGCGTGGGGTTTTGTATTCATTCCCTCCACTGCGAAATAGCCTGTATTTTAATTCAGCTTTAATTAAAAGGGGGAAAAAATGCCCAGGTAAACAATTTCCAAGCAGAAGATGGGCCAGAGCAACAGAGAATTCCTTTGACCTAACAGGCCCAACTTTTTGAAAGTTTTAATTAAAAACACCCCAAATTTTGCCCCAGTAAATTGCCAGAGACCCAGGCCTTTGAAGAGATGTAATTAAGGCTGCTTGGCCCCGTGCAGGGTGCTGCCTTTGAGTAACGCCAGCAGATGAAAGCGGCGGTGCTTTCCCACCGCAGGCTGCTCGGAGGGTGCGTGCGGGCGCGGAGCAGCCTCACATTCCCGGGAACCGCCTCCTCCGGACACGCGGGCACCCTCGCCTTGGGGGTCCTGAAAGCACCGTTTAGGCTCCATCGGACATTTTCTGTAGCTCCCAGGGCACCGTCTGAAGCTTTGGCTTACTTTGCTACGTGCCACTAAGCAAAACTTGCATATGGGGTTCCTGACTTAAGCTTAAGCTATTACTTTGCGCGTAACCCGTTAGCTATGGGAATTGAGGCACATGAATTCCCTTGCGCAGTACGGCAGCAGGCCGAGGTGCCAGCTGACGCTCGAGTCTGGGGGCAGTTTGGTCTAAAACGGCCCCGCACCACGCAGGTGCTCCTCGGGTCCCGGGACGGCGGCGAGGGGCTGCACAGGGCCGTTTTGGAGCGTGGGAACCAGAAGCTCTTCCTCGGTGCCCGTGGCTGTGCCCACGTTTCCCAAAGTGCTCAGCAGCTTCTCATTGTCACAGATAAACCAGTTTTCTTAAAAAAAAAATTTTTTTTCAAGTTTTGTTCATCTAAAAGCTGCCCACAGCTCTGAAGTTGCTCTTTGTGGTGACCCGCTGCCTCCCCGAGCATCGGGTGTTTTGGGGATTTGCTCCTTGCTTTTCCCTCTGCTCCCTTTGCTCTCGCCCGGGGACTCGCGCCTCTGTCCACCTTCGCGCCCTCCTGCCTCCCTGCCACCCGCCGGGCGGCCGGTCCCTCCTCTGCGGCCTTTCTGGCGGGACTTACACAGAACAGTACTAAATTCACGTGGAAAGGAAAGTATTTCACAGTGTCTAACAGAATTTCTGTTGGCTTCAAAGTGAGCACATTGCTTTCAGGGTGCTAGACAAGGATTTAATAGAATTTCCCCCGAGCGCAGAGAGATTCCTGCTGCCATTGGGTAGGAAGTTGGAAAGAGAAAATATTTTTAAGAAATCAGAACAAGGAGGCAGAGAAACGTAAGTGGCTGCACAGTAAAATTAAAATTAAAAAAAAAGAGAAAAGAAATATGTGTTAGAGATGGAGCTGTTTTAGGAATGAAAGAGCTGTGACAGGCATGTGTTGATGCCATCAGGCATAACAGAAAAAGAAAAAAAAATCAGGATAGTGGTTTTTTAGCATTTACTCCAAAAACACTTGCTAACACTGTGCGATCTCTTTGAAATGAAGGTTAATTGAAAGAAATAGTACAGACCCCTTGGAACTCTGCCTTAAATAGCTCCAAAGAAGAAAAGTTTGTGGGGAATAAGGGAAGATAGAGAAAGCGCAGTAGGAGCAGCAAATCGGCAGGTTTGAGGAAGACTTGGGAGAGCAAAGAGGGGGAGCAGAGCGCCGGCTCGCAGGAGGCTCCCGCCCCGCGTGGAGGCCTCGGCCCCTCTCCGCTGCGCTCGGCCCTGCCTCCCGCTCACGGAGCTGCGGTACGGGTTCGGTCACGCCAACGGGGGCAGAGCTGCTGTTGTGCCTAGGAGCTGTGCCCCATTGCACCACGGCAGTATACGATATAAAGTCATCCCAGAAATTCAAGATGCAAAACACCACAGGCTTCTTCCTGGCTAGTCGCTAAGTGATGCAAGCCAGAAAGGATGGGGAAGCCTGAAGTCAGGCTCAAGACTTCCTTAACTTGAGCCGTTGCTTAGGTCGTGAACCTTATCTTGAGGACATTCATAGAAGGCTGTAGATCCCGTTCAATATTCTTCCCCCAGGCTTCTCCATTCCTCTAGCTTTTGCACAGAATGAGAAATGAAAACACTGCACTAGGAAGCCAGGAACAGTTCCTGGGGTCTGCAGCTTGAACAGAAACCACGATGCGATGCAAACGCCATGGGAAAACTTCTGTGCAATAGTTTCAGAGTGACTGCAAGATTGAAAAGGTTCGAGATAGTCACCTGCACTGCTGGGCGCTTCTCTGAACATTTCTGTCCCGTCTCGAGTCAGCGCCTCCTCAGAGTTAGCTTGCCGGCATTTCCAAGGCCCCGGTGCAGGGTGTCTGCTCGCAGGACACGAATAAACGCTGAGGCACAGCACTTTGAGAGCTCTCTGTATTTCCCTTCTTGGCAATGCGTTCCCCGTCAGCCCAATTCACCCCGATATAACGGCCCCCCACAACGTCATCTGAGCTGCAGCAGGCCGGGGAAGGCTCCCCGCGGTGTCGGCACTAACGGGGCGGGCGTCCCTGCGAGAGCGACACGCAAAAGCCACGGATTCATCTGTGATTCCGATCTAGTCGAAGAATGTCTTTTGGAAAATTTCTAACCCTTGGCTCGATCGCTAATATTTGAGCTATGCTGTAATTGGTCATAAAAGTCTCATGGTATTGTTTGTGTTCCTTGATTAGCTGAACGTGAAAAGCACTCGCAATGCAAATCTCGCTTTAAAATTCCGCTTCCTGCAAATCCTCAATGAATCAGCTGTTGAAATCTCCCACTGAGAGCACTTTTGCCAGTAAAAGTTGATAGCGCTAATGTTTGTGGAGAGAGAGCACAAAAGGGGGAAGAAGCAGCTAAAGCAAACTAATCCGAACCTTCAAATATTTGCAGAAAAATACTTACATTATCTATCCCAGTCTGTCCCTGATGTTTCACCCCGCGCCCAGCAAAGATTGATAGCCCCATACCCAACCTCCTTCCTTTCATGAATGAAGGCGCAGCTGTGTTTTCTTTGTTGGTAGTCCCTTTTTCAAATGCTGCTGTTGCCTTGTTGAAGTCTTTGAAAAATATTCTGTATAGAAACAGTTCTGTTGACACATCAGTTTCCTCTGTCTTTTCCTCTCCCTCCTCACTCTTTATCATTAAGGATATTTGCATGCAAATGACCACAATATTTCTGAAGCTATCATCATCTGGCATCTCCCTGCTGCTGCTGCCCTGCCCGTGAGGTCATTCCCAATACGTGATGGCATGAGCGGCTTCGCCGGCCGGTTTCCGATGTCACCAAGATCACGACTCTGAGCCAGGACAGCCAGCGCAGGGAGCCAGCGACCCTGTCCATGCAAGCTCCCTCACACCACACCTGTGATGAAGCCGCCCGGGCTCAGCCATGACGCGTGGGCGTGGGACAGTGGCTCCACTGCGCCGCCCCCTGTCCCTGGGGAGCCCCCAGGTCCCGCCGCCCTCGCCGACCGCCCTCCCTGCTGCCTCGTGGACCTCCCATTGCCCCGACCACGGTGGAAACTGCGAGGCCTGTAACGGATGTGCAAACCACAGCAGGAGCATCCCTGCCCCCGGGGAGTATGCGTTTCTAAAACGAGCGTTTAACCAGGCACAGGCTGGCTGAGGAAACGCTGGGACAAAAGAAGCAGAAGGAAATCGGGGCCCTGCAGAGCAGGAGAGGACGGGGCAGTGGCCTCTGAGGGAAGCCCATCGTACCATCGCAAACCCCCTTTTCTGCACCAAACGGAAGAGCCTTGCACGCCTGGGCATGGTCCCAGCTCCCGTACCAAAACCTGGTCCAGGTTCATGGCTGGGGCAGCACAGCCGGAGGCTCAGAGCTGCGCAGCTCAAGATGCTGTTGAGAAGGGGTTAAAGATCAGTGGTGGCTTTTGGGAAAAGTAGCCATAGATCTTAATGGGCAGCACGGACTGTTCCGATCAGCTAGCTTAACTTCTTGCAAGGCCTCCAAACCTCACTGTGGTTCTCACTAAAGCACGCTCCCATGTCCAACTATTCTAGAGGTCCCTCCGCTTGCAGCAAAGCGTCATTCCCGGGACTTGCCTCATTGCACTGGGCATGGTGGGAGGCCAAGGATGTGTGTGATGCACAACAGGGGGTCAAAAACTTGACTAAACCCTAACATTCTTACAATACACCATCCACAGAGTTATAACAGGCAGAAAACTCCTCCTGAAATTCCTGCCCTGCCCTTCCAGAGATTCAAACCATTCCAGGATGAAATAAGAGGTAAAGAAACCTCTCACAAAATTGCCTGGTGCAATGAGACTGTCTGAAATATAAAGCTGCTCCATATCTTTTAACGTCTGTGGGCAGCTTCTGTCTCAGTTTTTGTTCCCTTCCTCTGCCCATTGCTTCTCCTTTCTTTAAGGTAGCACTTTAACTAGTCATTTGTCAGTGTGAAGTCCCCACCCCGAGCCGTGGACAGGCCCTCAAATATTGTACCTCTCCTTGAACTTGCTGCTCAGAAGGAGAAGAAAAAAAACACAAAAAAACCCCATAGCTGGAGCAAATGCAAAACATAATGATCTCTCCCCTCCCCTGCATTCACATAACAGACATAACTGGAGAGCAAAAACTAAAACAGACTTAAAGCAGACATTGCACAGTGCTGAGAACCCCCCTCCAAACAGCACATAAGTAAACTCTTTGTGTCTCATGTGATGGGCAAAGAGCCCAGGTAAGATCCCAGATCAATCTGATTTAGGGTTTGTAATTTTTTAAATCTCCCATTACTGTCATGGCCTCAACCTTTCCTTCCTTCATTTTCCGGCTGGTATTTTTTCCATCTTATCTTCTTTCATCAAAATTCTTGTTTCCTCATGCTGGAATCACCACATTCCCAATCTATATGCATATCAAACCCCGGGAACAGATGCTATTGTCAATTTTTATTAGTTTATTATATTAAAAATAGAAAGTTATCTTTGCAGCTATTGATATAAAATAAGACTATCCACTCCCACCAAAAGCTTTGTCTTCTGGAAGATGAAGTGGCAGAATAAAGTCCCTTCTGAAAGAAAGAGCTATAGTCACAAATCAGGGCCCAAACACTGGCTGCAGACAGTATCCGAGGCTTGTGGGAAAAGCAGAACAATCCCTCAATGCATCCAGGAATTGCTCAGTGCCCTGTACAAAAGGCAAATTATTTCTGAGTTCAGCAGTGAGCCTCATGAGGTGAATTGCATTCCCCAGGACAAGCAAATGATGAGGCCACTCTATATATTTGTATGACTTTATATATTTGTATTCTGTTTAAAATGACACTCTCACACTCTCCCCTCCTGCTCGCTGAACATCGTCTTTTCAATTGTGTGGGGTTTTCTTCCATGGGCTCGTGCTCTGCTCCTTTGCTGTTTATGCATTTATTATTTACACATAGGTCTCCAGCTGCAACCCTCATGCTGAAAAAAAAAAAAATCGTTCTGTGCTCTGGTGAAAGATAAGAGAGCCAGGAGAGCTGCCAGCTCTGCGAGAAGGGAAGGGGAGAAAAATATCCACAACCTTTTTTCCATTGCTCTTGTTGGGAACTTGAACTCGGCTCCCACGGGCAGAAGAAAAATGCTGCTAATCAATCGAGCATTTCATATCCTCGCTGGAGCAAGGTATGTAACTTAACCTGAACTCAATTTAGCTCTGTTTAGTTCCAGACACCCACGACACAAAACTGGTATGTGTGTGGAGCAGAGACCACGGGCTGCGTGTGCCCCCTCCTCACCACCAACTCCTTCCAGACTTCGGTGTTCCCAGCAAGCCTTCAGGTTTCATTACGTCTCCCCGCTGCGCCTTCGTCTCCCTTTACGAGGTCTGACAAGCCGTGGCGGTTGGAGGGAGCCCTTGCCCGAGTGGGGGCTCTGCAAAAATGCACGTGTGGGGTGCAGGGAGGGGGGCGAGGGCAGACCCGGAGTCGGAGCTGATTGCAGAGATCGCTCCCCTCCTGGAAATCATTTCTTTTCCCCAGCTTGCCATGTGCAGCTCTAATAGAGGACAGGGCACGTGCGGGGAGCTGCCTTAGCCCCAGCCCGGGCTTGAGGAAGGGAACGTCTGGCTGAGCCCACGCAGCCTCCGCCACAGCGACACCTTCCCGCCTGCAGATTTTCAAGCCCAAAGCAGGTGAAGGACTCCTCAACTCGGGAATGGGCAGCAGCGTGTCGGACACTGCCAGCCGCTCTCTGCAGAGATCCCGAGCCAGCCAACTTCCCCCGGAGCGGTCCCCATGAAACAAGCAGCTCCTGCCCCCGGGACCAGGCAGGACCCCCTCTCGCCCCTCGCCCCAGCTCCGCTCACCACTGCCGAGCCCTTCTCCAGCAGCCTCCCAACTGCTAAAGGGTTTTCCTCACTTCTCTCAGGTGTTTTATCAAGTGCAAATCAAAGCTACAGTGTCCGAGTGCCCATTCTACGCTGAATGTCATCACCGTCTCAGCACCTGCAGAGGTTTTAGAGATGAGGTGGTAATCGAGAGAGACCAGTTTCAGAGAGGAGCTGAAAGGTGAGGCTCTGAGGTCACCCAGGAGGTCTCAGGAGGGGTAAGGCTTTGGACCGTTGGTCCCTCTAATCATAAGCTAACGGTCTAATCACCACGCTATCCTTCCTCTCTCATCTGCTGAGGAACCATAGAGCTGGTTACATTAATCTGCAGGAGAAATGACTCTGTGACAGGCTATGCTGAGAAGTGCTTCAGCCCCCAAAGTCCCAGTTCCATCCCTCAACCTTGCTGTGTGCCGTGGGGATTCCTACCGGGGTGGACAGGCAGGATAAATCCCCCCTGGGACCTCCAATTCCAACTTGGAGAGCTCAGAGAGGGTTGCGAACGCCACAGGAGCAACTTTCTGCCACTGGTAAGGTTGTCATGCTGAGCATGGACTGCTGCCACATGTGAGGGGCTGGGAAGCCCCAGAGGAAGGTCTCAGCATGAGACCACCCTTGGCCACCTCGCCTCCTGGGCTGGCACATGGCATTGCAGGTCAAGCACTGAAGTCTGAGTTATTCTCCTCTTTCCAAAGGAAGGTGCTTTTTGTGGCTCCTCCCAAAGGCCTGAGGACGGCGTCCCTCTCCCAAGTGGCAGCTCTGCAGTGGCAGCAACGGCCTCGTGCTTGCCAAGGCGCCCTGCTCCTGCCCCGGCTGCTCTGGGCTCATCGTCTGTTCCTGCACGGTTTGACGTCGCTGACACAAGCCCTATCCAGACCCCAACGGGTTAAAATGCATGTGAAATATGAAAGCCACAAGGAATATTTTACAGCACTTGCAAAGGCTTCAGAGTTCAGGTCAGGCCAAGTTTAGCTGGGTCAGTTCCTATTTAATTCAGGCTATTTCACTAGTCCAAAGCAATGGGAAAGGCACAAGGTAGGGGAAGGAAGATGAGGGAGAAATAACCATCCCAGGGTAGGAGATGGTGTGAAAAGAGGAAGCAGATGTAGCTTGGGGAGAGAGCAAAATATTGAATAGTCACTGAACAGGTCTCTAGCACCTCTACCTGAGCCACAGGGAAAGAGAAAAACAAGTGAAAGACAGTGTAGAAAAGGAAATGTAAGAGAAACCAGGCTAAGCTGTGCTTTTAGGGAGAGAGCTTTGGTTTACATTTTATTATGTTTTCCTGGCAGCCGTCCCAGAGCGCTGTGTATTTTCTGCGCGTGAGCTCCTGGGGAGGAGGAGCAGGAGGTGATGGGAGAACATTGTTGCTGAGGGAAATTGAGTCAAATTGCTGCTCACTGTTACTGCTGGGCATGTAACTAGGTTAATGGGGCATGTATTTTTAGAGCTGACTGGCCAAGCCTGCACTGCTGCTGTTACCTAACCTGCAGGCTGCAGGAGCAGGTGAAGCAGAGCTCTTCATTAAGTGAGATTCCTGCAAAACACCTGTCTTTCATTAGGTTCCCAGGTGGCTGCAGCATGGTGGGCTGCCTGGCACAGAGCCGTGGGGCTGCCTGCACCCAGTGCTGGCCTGAGTACCTGTGATGGGAGAGCAGGAGGGAGCCCCTGCGGGGACCACTTGCTGCTCGCAGCCAGCCGACCTCGTCCAGCCGTCCTGGGGCATCAGCTTCTGCAGCCTTCCCCCGTTGCAGCCCCTCCTCAGCACTTCTTCCAGCCATAACTCTTGCAGGCAAGTTAAGAACTACTCCCCCTGCGTGCATTTCTCCCCCTAACTTCGATGAGAAGCACAAACATAAGCCAGATATGTGCTTGGCTTGGCATTGCAATGACTCTCGGGCTTCCCTGGCCTTGTGATGAGCAAGCCCCCCGGCACTGCCCGTGGCTAATGTTTCAGCAGAGAGCACTTTGGAGGTGGTTCCTCCTCACAGCTACTGAGAGGCCCCTGAGCTCTAGCTTTCTAGAGAGCAAGGGTGGCCCTGTCCACCAGCAGGGCCTCAGCCCTGCAGACCCTCACCACAGGGGATAGCGTGGCTCAGAAGGCAGCAGCCCCAGCAGCAAGGAGGCAGAGGGGCCCTGCAAGCTCCTTGTAAAGGCTTCGGGCTCTGCCTCTCGGGCATCTGCCAATCACTTCCCTCCACCTTGCACTCATCCCCCCACTTTGCCTTGTCCTAATCCCCACCCTTTCCCCTCGCCTCTGGGGGAGGTGAAGGGAAAAGCCAGAACCTCTTCAGAGTGCGGAGAAGAAGAAAGAAGGAAGGAAGGAAGGAGGCAGGCAGCTGGCCTGTCTGTTCCCTGCGGCAGGAAGGGGCTGTGCCGCTTCGTCTCCACCCAGCGAAGGCTGCGTGTGTGGGGCACTTGGGGTCTGTCCCCCTTGCAGGTGTCACCTGGGTGCCTGGCTTTACCCCAGGGGCATTTTGGCTTAGGGGGGATGGGGTTGTGCCTTCCCAACAGCAGAGAGGCAAATGGCGAAGCAGCCCTGAACTGTAACCTGGAGTTACAGTTTTTTCTTCCTCCTTAACTTCTTTTGGCTGTGGAAATGAATGGGATAACACCCCGTCCCTCCCCTGACCCTCCCACCTCGCCATGGGGCTCTGCGGTGGGTCGTTTTTTCCTTACTGATCCTCTCTAGGCTAGTGGCCATGTACAATATATATATATATTTTTTTTTGCTCGCTGTTTTGTCTTTGTGCTTTGCCAGCTCACAGCAACTCGGTGCAAAGGTAAAGCATGCTGCAATCGCAGAAGGACACTGACCTCTTCCCCGGCTTAGCCACAGCTGGCTCCTTCGCACCGCGCCTCCTCCGCCCTGCCCCATCAGCTCGCCTCCTCCCTTCGTTTGCAGCAGGGAATAACTTCTGGGGAATTACTTAATTCCCACGTCTGTCTGTGCATCGCGGTTCCAGCACCGGTGCTGCCAGTGACCGTGCGGCACGAGCGCTGCTGAAGATAAGGCTCCAGATCCCTGGCTAGGTGGAAACGCTTGACTCCATCAGCCAGCGCGTCCGCGCTCGTTGACTTGCGTCTGAACCGGGGCGGATCCAGCAGGGAAGCTCCAAAGGCAGCTTCTGGTCAGCGCAACGTGACCCGGCACCTTCCTTCCCGGCAGGCCGCAGACCCCGCACCTCGCTGCTTCCCTTGTTACATTGTAGCTGCCGAAGCTCCGCTTTTGCAACAAAGTTGCTAGTAAACGTTTGCTCCGCGCAGCCCAGAGGCGGCCGGCAAAGCAGAGGGGCGGCCGGGAGGAGCCGGCAGCGCCGGGGGGGGGGGGGTGCTCTGTCCGTGCGAGCGGCTCCTTCTCGCTTCCCTCCCACCTCGCTGCTTGTGCAAAAGGTGTCGGGGGAGGGGGGGTCCCTCGGGGAGGAAGGGGGGGCAGGGAGCAGAGGGCCGCCGGGCAGGCGGGTGCTGAGCAGCGCTGCTCGGCCTCGCGGGCGCGCGGGGCCCGGCCCTGCCTCGCAGAGCGGCTTCGCAGCCGGGCTCCGTCTCGCGACCTTTTGCTACGTGCATTGGAACTGAGTCTGTTTTCCCGTTTCCCGTTTCTGCCTTTTCCGTTGCTATCTCTTTTCAGGAGCGCCTTGTGCATATCAAACCGGTTTGCATGTGCAACCTGTAATCTATAGGAGTTCAAATAAGTTCCAATCAGGGTCTACATTCCAGCACGGTCTGAAGATTTCCCCTGCACCCAAAGCTCTTGCTTTCCTTTTTCTTTCTCCTTCTCTCCCTGCCCCCCACTCTCTCTCTCTTCCCTTCCCCCCCTCCCCCCTTGTTAAACTCTGTCTTGATTTCTGCAGCCTGTGGGTTGGCAGAAACGAAATGTCCTGCGCTGAAAGAAGGAGAGAACGTGAGCGAGCCTGTGTGCGAGAGGGCAACCTGTAGTGGGGCTGGGAACTGCACGCTTGGCTCGTGGTCGCAGCTGTGATATGAGCTTGCTTCCCCTTTATTGATTGCAGTAATGCAGAGGATTTGGAATGAGTTGGGTTGGGTAATGGGCTATAATTTGGTCCAGGTTTTGCAAATATATTGTTGAATGTCCAAAAAAAAAGTTTTCTGGGAGGAGAGAGAGCAGACCAGAGCTGAGTATCTGCATGTTCTTGGAGGTTTCTTTTCTCACAGGGAAGTGCCTTGCATCATCCACCAGTTCAGCAAATTAAAAGTTAATCCTTTGTGGTGGCTTCTGGGAAGGGGTGAGGTTGGGAAGGGAGAAGGATGGGAATAAGAAACCATGTGAGCATTTTGCACCTATGATCAGCCAATTGGCATGCCAAACTCCCATTTTTTTTTTCTGAGCCTTCCTGGTTTTTCTGGAGCAGCGTTTGATGCTTGATCCTGATGCACTAGGGAACACTCTCTTCCCTTCCTGAAAGAAGGTCCCCTAAGGCAGAACCCCTGGGAGGGGAGAAAGGCTTCACTGCCCCAAGCAGCCTGAACACCCACATCCTTCCCTGCCTTTCTATTCTCCCTGTAATTTCCCCATCCCTTCTGCATCCTCTAAAGTCCTCCGTCCAGTGAAAGAGTGAAATGGGAAGAAGCAGAAAGCTGGTGCCGAGCCATTTGGGGGCTGAGAGACAGGGCTGAATGACAGCTCCTGGCCCACGAGCAGCGCTGGGCGCAGGGGGACCGGAGGCGCTCTGCCACCGCGGGGACCAGGAGCCCGTGCAAAGGCACTGCCAGCCCTGCTCCCTGCCAGGTGAGGAAGTGTCATGACCCTTTTGCCTGCTTCTGCCCGAGTAGTTGGGGGAGGGAGGGTTTCAAAGGAGCTCATCCCAAGGCCACATCTGCTGCTGCTGCTGCTGCATGTGTTTAAAACAACTCATTAAAGTTCCTGAAAGGCCTAAAAAATGAGTAATTCTCTAAATGAGTGAGTCTATTATAGCCCTCTAATAAGCTATAATGGGAGACTTGTGTTCTGCTGGGCTGATGGGGCTGCAAGGAGCCTCCCCACCCTGGGACACGGCGGCTGGACCCAGGGCGCAGCAGCCACTGAGCAGGGGTAAGAGTCAGCCCGGGGCAAGAGAGTTACCCTGGCCAGCGAGCGCCGGGCAAGAGGAAACGAGCAGCTTGGAATAAATGCATTTCAAGGCTCTTAAGTAGCAAACCCTCCAGGAAACCTATGTGTGGAGAACTGGGCTTCAGGTTTTAGCAAGGCGGCCAAGCTGCCACAAAGGGCTGAGCTTGTTGTGGTGTTTTGGGCAGGAGGGGACTTTTTTCCCTTTATTGCAGCAGTATATGCTGAGGCACAGCAGCCCAGCAGGGAGGAGGAGGAGGAGGAGGAGGAGGAAATAAACTGTACCAGTGAAAAGCTCTGGGTGCTCGCTGTTCTCTGCACATGCCCATGTTTCTCTGCAGCTTTTGGTGAGTCAGGCTCTTGGGAGTTTCTCCACGATTCCCCGCTGCGTCTCTGTGGGAAGAACTCATTGTCAGGGATGACTCGAGGCCACTGCCCGCTGTGATGGCTAAAAGGGGGGTGCTTGTTCAGTGGGGTGCCGCAGTTTTGTTCCAGCTGGATTCGGTGCCTTGAAAATCATTCAGATTGCTTCTCTTTTCCACCAAGCCAGCATGTCAACACATGTCACTTTTTCACAAAGCACCTACCACTGCTGTAACATCCTCCCAAATATCAGCTGCAGAATGAATCTACCAGCTTTCACCAGGGCTTGGGCTGGTTTCCATTCAGAAATGTCCCTTTATATTGCAGGCAAGCACATGACATATCGTTGTGCTTCCAAAGAAGTGGAACGTATCAGGACCTCCAGAATTCAAGATGTTCTGCTCTTGTCGCACATAGCTGACACTGAGCTATATTGGGGAAGTGATGTACCAGGCACTTGGCGTTTCACGGTGCTCTGACATCATGATGGGACATAACTCATCAGGCTGCGCTTCCACATGTGACCCGACTGCACGTCCCACCAGCTCCCCTGGGACTCGGGATGGCTCTGTCTCTGTGATGAGGATGTTTCTCTGTTGCAATAACAGCAAATACACCAGCAGCACTTGGTGGCTTCTGGAAGCATCTAGCAAGCAGTTTAGTGCAGCCTATGCTTCCCCCGGCTGACCCCACAGAACCAACACCGTGCCGCCCTCTGAACGGCACACGAATCCTTTGGGACCATGGAAGAAGATTCAAAGAACAGTTAGTGACTGCCAAAGGATCAGTGTTTTCTGAAGTGGATGCTGAACTGGTTTTCACTGGTGATCATGTAACATCTTGAGGTACTTCACAGGCTTGGCTTTGTTTCTTAAAGCTCCAGATCTGGGGCAAAGCAGGAGTCTGAAAAGAAGGCTTTGATTTAAAAATGTCCTCTTGACCACAGGAAAAAAATTTGAGAAATATGAGCAAAGTTTACTGAAAACACCCTGAAAGGCAAGGGGAGAAAACCCATCATTCTTGCTGCATCTCATGAGTAGCAAGTTAAGATTTCTTTCAAATTGTTTTTAGGCTAGGCCAGACTTCTAAACTCTTGGGGTTGCCAGTGTTGTGCTTTTGTACTTGTGGTGTTATTAAATAAAATCATTTAACCCAAACCAGAGCCTCCCTGCTTCCTCAAGAGTGTTATTGCAGGCTGGGCCAAACATTTGATTTCATCTTTCTGAGGTCACCTGTGCTAGAAATAAGACTCACAAGTGAATCAGATGTTGCTCATCAAACTTCAGTGCTGCTAAATTTGTGAACTTCTCCATTAATTCTGCAGCGCCTTTTCTTTCTTCCAGAAAACAAATGACGTTCATACAGAGTCCTCAGAACCGCCCCTGGACATTGCCTGGGCTAGAGAGGTGCAATTGCATTATGTCCTGATGTCGGTACAGTAATCTGGGCTTGTGTTTATCTGCTCAACGTCTTTATTAAATTTCATTTACTCGTACAGGTGTCCTGTCCAAGAGGAAGGTCAGGGAGAGGGAAGGAAATGGAAGAGAAACAAAAGTGAGCCTGTAAGACACACAGATGCATCCTTTGCTGTACCCAGGGATGCAAATACGTTTTTCCCGGTTACCCACAGGCTTAACGAATGCAGTGTGTGTGCGATGGTCCTGTCAAGAGTAGGACCATCACCGGAAAAGGACAGTAATGGTTAAACAAAACTCTTTGGATAAAAACCTGAGAGCTTGAACCGATTCTTTCACTGACAACTTGAACTTGAGGCCAAAAAAGCTCACGGGCCTTTCTGCTCCTTTGGCCTGCAACTGGAAGTGCAACAGCAGAGTGTGCAAAGCTCCTGCTGTCACGTTCCTGCTGTGCGCCAGCCAAGTGCCACTCCTGGGAGCCTCCAGCCCAGCTGCGCGGGTGCAGGTGGCGCGGTGAAGCATGGTGCACTGCCTGGCACCGTGGCTGCCTGGAAATACCGCCAGGCTGGTGGAGGCATCCCGTCGGCGGGAGCCTCCTGCACCGTTTGGGGATGGGGCGCTCGCCTGGCACGCTGAGCAGAGCGCTCTGTCTCTGCACTCTCACGGTGTCGTCCCTCTCCTCCCCGTTCGCGTACTTCTGCTCCTCCCGTGAACCACCTGGCACTGAGGCAGTGGATTAGCACCGGCTCATCCCTTTTCCCTTGCGGAGCGGCTGAGACCCAGCATAGCTGCACACGCTGAGTAACTTTCCGGCTTGCCAAGAACAGGATCTCTCAATAACCAAATGTGACTGCCAGGGCCCTGCCAACCCACGGCTCCCCATGGCGCTGCTTAATGCTGCAAAGAGCTCCTGATGCCGCTGAAGACAAAATGTGGCCGTTGTCTTGTCTTTATTAGGGACTCGAGATGAAATGCTGCAGCCTCGCTGCTTGCAAGAGCACACCCCTCCGGAGCCCGGCAGACTGAAGCCGCTGGAAGCGGGCAGCGCACCAGCCTCAGCTGCTGCAGGGCTTCAGCGGCCGGAGCAGGTAGTTCCTCAGTTAAAGGCAAAACCACCTTTCCCCTCGGCTCCTGAGGCACGGGGGCTGGGCAGGAGCGGCCGGAGGGTGTCTCCTCGGCTGTGGCCAGGGGAGGCGGGCAGCGTTTCCAGGTGCTCTCCTTTGCCCTCGCAGTCATCAGTGCTTCCCCTCGGACAGGGTGTGTGTGATCCAGGGAGGTGTGATCCAGGGCTCGAGGGGGTGAAGGGAGATCTATAGATCCTGGATCTACAGACACGGAGCGACCTCACTGGGGGCCTCAGCGGGGTGCACAGTGAGGGAAACGGCCCATGCAGGCACGCAAGTGCTGTGAGCTTGGTTTCGCAGGGCTTTTGGGCTCTGCCATGCAAACAGGAGCTGCAGACCTCCTCTCCCACCGCCCAGAAGGCAAGTTTCTCTGGAAACCAGGGAACAGGGGAAAATCCTCCCACCTCCCAGCTGCCCATACAGCTCACGGCTGAGGAGCTGCCTTGCCGCCCCCTCTCTCACGCCTCCCTCCATCTCTGTGAGTCCCTTGGAGATGTCAGATCATTTTTCCAGCTCCTCCAAGTGTTCATAAAACTGACCGCAGATCCCTGCATGGAGAGGGGAGCAGTCATGGGGAAGAGACTTGCAGCTAACGTAGGGCCCCCTCCCTTCCCTGTGCCTTTTCCTGGGAAGAGGCTGGAAATGGCAGCAGGCCAGGAGCAGAGGAGCCCTGGGGTGGGCGCTTGGCAAGGCCGAGCAAAGTACCCCGGACCGTCCTGGCACCTCGCTCCAGCAGGGGACCCTCCGGGTGGCTGTGGGTGGCCAGCATCCCCCGAGCACCATGGGGTGTTTGCTGCTGTGAAGCCCCCTCCGGCATGCTCCAGGCTGGCTCTCGCTCCTGTATCTCCCACGGGAGAGACGGGAGCAGGAGGAAAGCTGCAGCGGATGGCAGAAGGTGCGGTGCTGTCCAAAACCGCCGGGACCCCTGCGACGTAAAGGCCAGCAACCCTCGCAACGCCTCCGTAACGCCTCTGCCTTGGCACGACAGGCCTCTGAGGAGGAAGCGGCAGCCTGGCCTCTCTCCCCAGCCCTCGCCAGCCGGGCTCCCCGCAACGCCAAGCATGAAGCCATCCAGGCTGGCCCGCAGCAGGGAAGCGTGAGCAAGCGGCTCCGTTGGTGCAGGGAGAGGGATGGTTTGAGGATGAGGTGGCTGTGAGCAGCCGGTCTGCCATTAATCTTGACGACGGCTGGAAAGTCGCAAGGTGCCCGCTGGGCGAGAGGGACAGGGCTGGGGTAGGCGGTGATGATGGGGCGGAGGTAGAATGGGGGTGCAAAGAATGAGAGACAATTTCTTCTTTTTTTTCCATTTTGATTTTGCAGGCAGAAATGATCTCATGTTTTGTCTAATCTAAATTCTGTCAAGCAAGCAGTCAGAGAAAAAAAAAGAGAGATGGAAAGCGAGCAAGGGAAGGCTACACAGTTAATAAAAATCTGCTAGACACATGTTCCCTGAGCTCACAGACCAGGAAAGGGAGAGCCAAGCAGTGGCTTTATGGAGCCTTAGGACAGAGTGAAAATGCGTTCTGGGCTCACTGAGCTCCCCATCGCTCCACACAGGGAAAACTTAGTCCTCCAAAAGCCATGGGGGCACTTCTTGGCCTGGCAGGAGCATCGCGTTCAGGGCCAGGTCTCAAGCTGTCGCAGACACCCTTGGGCTGTGGATCTCCCTGCTGCAGGTTGGTTCTGGTCACTGATGGATGCCGACGAATCTGGATGAGTGGCCACAGCGAGACCCCTGCTGCCCTTTACCTGTGTTTCCAATTCCAGCCAAGGTTATTAAAATGGAAAGAATGCTAAACATGCCGATGGCTTTTCCTCCTTCATGTGGCATGCTTTTTCCATCTCACTCGCTAAATCATGTAGAGCAGGACAGATGCTCCTTTGGCTCTGCATGTGGAGGGAGGCTGGGGGGGGGAGCTGAGTGAAGCTTTTTCTTTCCATCCTTGTACTCCAAAAAGATTTTCTCACCTGATAGATTTCACTGGCCTTTATTTTTCTTCCCACAGCATCCACATGTGGAGGAGTGCATATAAAGATATGGTCAGGAGGACCAGCCTGTTGCTTGATGCACATTTGGAGCCAGCATAAACCAGCCAAAAGAAGCAGTGGTGGCTTTTGTTTAAAACATGTTTTTCTCAGCCAGATTTGTTCATCTCTTGGCTACAAAAAAACATTTGTGCCAGCACAAGGAAGGAGGTGTTATGGGGGTAGAAATGAGGGGTTGGAGATGGAGCAATCCAGCTTCCTTCCACAGCAGTGCTGGCTTACGGCAGCAAACGAAAGTCTCGGTTTTACTTTGGCTTCTTACCAAATTCATTCTCAGTTCCCCATGTGACAACTGCTCATGGGAGAGGAGTGCTCCCACACTAGGTCACCTGCCGATGTCCCTGTCTGCACGTAGACCCTGATGTAGATGTCTGCTTCAGCTGCCTGTCTTCTGTTTCAGCACATTGCTTTCTGTTTTGTCTGTATTCCCTTGTTGACAGAGTTCAGATGTGTCCATTCTGCCCCAAACAAGACTGTAAAATCACCAATATGATGACTTCAAGAATGATTTCCCATTGGTCCCTGCAAGAAATCTCCAGATGATAAGTGCTATGAGATGGCTGGTGAGGACATATCTAAGCTCTCAATATTGCCCTATTCCTCAGGTAATTTCAGCAAATGCATCGCTGTGGCAGGTGAGAGGTTTGTGTGGTACTCCAGGATGGGGAGCCTGTTTTTGCCTTGCCAGAGCAAGGGCAGCATAAAGGGAGACAGCAGAAGGGCTTCTGCTTGGGGCCTTCTGTAAGTGTCCACCCCATGGTCGTGGTCAGGGAGACGTAACATCATCCCCTAAGTGCCGTTAGGTCTTCAGCGGGTGCTCTCTTTCCTCCTCACGGTAGTACCGGCCCAGCGAGCGTTTGGGAGGAGACCATATCTGAAGCTAGCCCAAGGAGATCAGTCCTGTCACAGTCAATAAGGGGGAAGAAGAGACAGAGAGAAAAGAGGGAGATGGAAGAGGTTTGACAGAGGTCTTTAAATGAGGATCCTGAAATATATTTCCAGGCCACAGAAACCACACTGGAAAATTTGCTTCGAATTACTTGCTGTCAGGGCCGGAGACGGGACTCCGAAGAGCAATGTTAAGCATTGCAAACTGAGACGGGGCCTCTTGGTGTGATTAACAAAACAAACAAACAGCGTTGCCCATAATGAGCTCCGGCTTGGAGCAGGGAGGAGGGGTGATTGAAACAGGATGCCACCGCTGCCATGTGTTTCTGCGTTAGGGCCAGTGCCCATGCCCTGCTCCCAGCTCCTTCCCCATGGCAGATTCATCTGGTTTCAGCCCTTGAATGTGGTCCATGGACGTTGGAGATGCTGCATGCAACTTCCCATGGGATCCCAGATGTTTCGGTCTCTCAGATTCCCATTGTCTTAGTGCAGGGCAAAACGTTTACATGGAGCCTGTGTCCTTCAAAAAGATGCATGTTTTACTAGTAGAGATTTCAAGTAGGGGCAAAAGATTTCCCCCCGTGCTGGCATTGGGATCCCAATGGCTCTGCACTGTCTGCTGTGCAGGCTGGTGCAGGCCCTCTGCCATCCTGGCTGCTTAGCTGCTACAGACTTGTGCCCTTCCACCATAAATCAATGCAGAAATCACATCATTACGAGATTGCTTGTAATAAAATCTGATTGCTTGTAAAAGCATTTTTAAGTGAGACCCGAGATGGCATTTTTTCCCTGTTTAGCCTTTCCCCAATATACTGACAGAGCGAAAACCACTGCAATTAAGCTGTGGCACCGGCGAGGTGCCCAGTGAGGACTGGGCTCAGCGCCTTTCCCAGCTCCCTCTTCGCTTCCCTGCAAGCTGCATCTCTGGGTCCAGCAAAGCCTCCTCATTAGCTACTGGTGCCGAGAGGCTGCCAAACCCCGGCCGGGGCACTCCGATTCCACCCACTGGAGAACAGAGGTGTTAATACAAATCCCCTAGTTTATCCTGCCCTCATCACTTCCCAAATCATGACAAAGTCCTCAGTAATTCCAGGTCTGTAGCGTGGCTTCCATATGGTTTCTGTGTGGCTGAGACCTCAACACGCAAGCTGACAGGCACAAAACCACGAGAGACGTATGCTGGTGCAAAGGCTCATCTGATTTTCCAGCACTTGTTTATTTTTGCCACCCCAGGTATATCGTGCAAGGCCCGGCGCGTGCGCTGGCGCTCCGAGGGCCCTGCCTGGCCTGCGTCGTCGTGCCGAAACACAAAGGCAGATTCGGGGGCCCGGTGTGTTAGGGCAGTAATGAAAGCCGGCTGGGAGCCGATCACTTCTCTATCTCCCCAGCTCCGTGTTCTTGAGGACCACGTTTTTTAATTTGTGTTGGATAAACAATATGGGATTGTGTACGCAAAGAAGCTCTAATTATCCCCTCGGGTTGTGTTTCCTTAAAGGAAATGAACTGGGCATGGTATTCCCATTTGAGAAATGCACCAGCGCAATAGCTTCCAGATTTTTCTTCATGCCACTAAAATCCAGAAGATCTCATTGTGCGAGCCGGCCTGGCCGCGGCGGCGACAGGGAAGGAATGCACACATCGCGCCGTGTCGCGCACGCAGGATGTTGCACACATGCTCCTCACGGCTAACTTCAAAGGGATCGGAGGGGTCCTTGATGCCTGAACAAACGCCGGGGATGTGTCCCCGCACAGCTGGAGCCGCTCGGGCCCAGCGGCTGGGCCAGATCCTTGCTCCGTGCCCGGGTCGCTCGCACAGGAGCAGGGTCACCCTGGCAGGTCAGAGGTGCCAAACGGACTAGGCTGCGGCACAGGAGAATTATCGCGGGGTCTTTTGCTCTCAGCCTCAGCCTCATCCTGGACACACTGAGATCAGAAGCAAACAAGTATTTGGCGGATTCAAACTCCTGCTCCGCACGTGGGCTGCCCTACGGCTTGGCCCTCCATCCCTCGGAGCTGCGCGGCGGCCTCCCCTTCTCTCCTGGTCCTGCTCTGCTCCCCCCTGTCCTTTGCTCCTCGCCAGATGCTTTCGGGGCTCTTCGCTTTGGGTTAGCGTGTGCAGCTGTTGCGCCCGCGGTACCCGGACAGCCGTCTGCCCCGCGCCCCTCGGCTGCCACCCCCCCTCCTCGCCCCCGGAGCCCTCCGCTATTGACATCTCCTGTTTTAGACGGGGTAAAACGCAGCTGGCTGTAACAACTCGTACTTTTTCCCAGAGCACTTTCCACACCCTGGGTTGAGAGGTGCTGTGGCAGCGTATTGATTTGCCTCATTAAATAACAACGCGGAGCAAGTGGATACAACCTGTGAAGGCAACTTCTTTCCAGGGCAAGCCACTAAGGGTAGTCTTGACTAAGATCTTAAATCCCTGCTACCAGGAACTTAAGCTATGCGCTCTCAGCCTGCTGCCCAGAGAAGTAGTCCCTACACAAAGTGCTTAGAAGTTGCTAGGGAAATTATCCTTCAGAGGTTACTTAGCATTTGCACAGGCCCAGACCAAGTAGCACATGCTCTTTTTGCAGCCTTTCTTAGACAAGCCATTCTTTGCTCAAGAATTGCTTGGTTATTCACATAAAACAGTGAGATGCTGTAGAAATGCTGCATAATGCCCCTTTGCCTACCACAGGTACCGCACAAGGTCCCCGGACAGCTCTCCAAAGCAGAAGTGATCACTGCTCCTAAACAACCGCCCTGTAAGCAGGAGCATCTGACCATGAGAGAGAGATGAACCATGAATATTATGTATTTATCCCTTTTCCACAATGCTCAGCAATCTTTATTTACACTGCTGACAATTGCTTTGGGCTATTTTTAGGCTTTATTGCTGATTGTATCTTTAATGTTATGGGTAGTTAACTTGGCAGTAGTGGAGATAATGCAGGAGGCTTTCACCTCTCCAGAGACCTGACATCAAACCCTATTTATGACAAGTGAAAATGAGCATGGTGGTTTCTCCTCTTAGTCCATTGACCTCCACGGATCATCACATAATTAGACTTGATGGGCCGCCCGGACCTGCCCAGGAGCAGCCCCAGGCTGGGCTGGCACCGGTGCCCCAGGTGAGCTGCTGGGGCTCGGGCAGCGCTGCCTGCGGGAGCTGGCGCTGGAGGCGAAACTGGTGCGGAGGCCGTGCCCGGGCGGCTCTGCCATGTCCGGATGGGAGACGGGTGTGCCGTATGGAGATCACCCCTCCTGCAGCTCCCGGCGGCCCCAGGGCAGCTCCTGGAGGCCTTGCTTCTCGCTGGGGCTTTCCCCTCCCTTCATCTCCCACCAAAAAGGCCTCCTGAGAAGAAAAGTCACTCCGGGACGAGTTTGCTCACATCGCAGCTCTGGACGGTACAGCCTGCCCGAGCCCCTCCTGAAGCCCCGTGCCCCTTCCCAAAGTTTTCCTTTTATCTTTTCAGCACTTGCAATGTGAGTTGCTCTGCTAAAACCAGCAAAGCCAGGCCGAGGTAAGGATGGGCCTAAATGTGAGCGCAGAACGGACCCGGGTGCGGGACGCAGGATGAGCTGAGATGGGGCAGAGATTTGCACGGGGCAGAGCTGGACTTGGAGCCGGGGGACGCACTTGGGGGGGCTGCGGTGGGCGACGGGGGCTCAGCCCTGCGAGTGGCTGCAGGTTTTGGGGGGGGGAGAGGGAAGCACTGATTGCCCAGCAGCCTGTTTGGATTTCTCAGATGTGTGAGGATGACCAAGGGGGACGTGTGCTGATCCAGAGCATGCGAGTGGGGGTGCTAGGTGGGTGATTGCCGCCCGCCCTCGCTGCCCAAACCGCCCGGGTCCGGCCGCTTCGGCTGCCTCTGACAGCGGCTCATCTCTCCTCCCCCCCGAGCCCCTCGTTAGCAAACGGCGCATTCGAAGCCACATGGTTGTACAAGTGTAACATAAACCGTCCATTCCCCGTGCTTATTCACTGGGAACTGGCTTTACTGAAGGATTTAAATTCAATTTGTTTTATTGAAGTTTCTTTTTTTTCCCTGCCGATGCATCAAACTATCATTTTACTCAGATCAGCTGCTCTCAGCCTTGTCTTACGCCTCCCCTCTCTCCCCCCCCTTCCCTCTCCTCCTCCTACATCCCACCGTCCGGATGAGCCCTCTAAGTCTCGCTCCTCTTTCGAGCCCACCAAGGCTTCCTGCGGCATTAGCCGTAGCAATGCCCTGAATTTCCTTCGTGTTCCTGCTTGGTGGGGGCAGCACAGCGCGTGGCGGCACTAGGGCCGACAGTAATCGCTGTGGTTTTTCTCCCAGCCCCAAGTTTATCCCTGTGCAAGTCCGTGTAGGAAAGCCAATAACGAGGTGTCAGGAAGACCTGCTCTGTGTTTCCAGAGCTGAGTGGCCGCGCCAGCAAATGCCTGCCGCACTCCCACCCGGCGCTTATTTGCGTCTGAGGGCACCAGCCCTTTCATGCTGTTTTAATATTAGTGATTTATAGGGGTGGCTTCTTTTATTTTTTGACCTTCTTTCATTTCCCATCCTCTCTCTCTCTCCCCCCGCCACCCCTCAAAAAAGAAGATCCCTGCCTTGACTGTGCGTTCGCAGCTTTGCCGTGGTGGGACCTGCCCAAGCTGAGGGCACTGGTGAGAGCGGCGGCGCGGCCCCCCCAGCCCTGTGCGGCGGAGGGGAGCGCGGTGAGTCCCCGCGCACCCGCACCCGCGGCGCTGGGAGCCTCTCGCCAAGCCGGAGCGCTGGGGCCTGTCTGATTTACAGGGTGATTAATGAAACGGCGGTGACATCAAATAACGGGGCATTACCCGCAGCGAGGCAGCCCGAGCGTTATCAGCAGGTCCCTTCCTACCTTCTCGGTCTCTCGCATTCCTGCGCATGGGTGGGCTCTCAATTAGAGCGTGACCCTGCCCAGATTTATGCCCCTGTTTATCTGTCAGCGCTGGAAGCGGTCCGAGGGGAGGATGTCTTTGAAGAGGCAGAGCCACAGCAGGAAGGTCGCGGTGTCAAGGACTGACAATCTCATTTGCCCTCTCTCGCTGTCAGCGTTAGCGGGGGACAGCCCGGGGCGTGGGGTACCTCCATCATGTGGGCGATCCAGCATTCCCAAGTGGGAACATCGCTGGCATGGGGTGTACTTTGCAGCGCGGAGACCTAAGCGGGGTAGTCCATCCCTATAGCAGTGCTGGATCGGCCACGGTTACTGGAGAAGAGATGGATGTTGCTACTTCCCTTCTGGAAGAACAAGATCTCCTTGCACTTGATCCACCAGCTCCTAAATTGACTGCTGGAGCTTCAGTGGGAAACACAAGCTGGCTCATGAGATTTCCAAATCAGTCCCTAGTTTCTAGGGTTTTAAAGCATTTGTCCACAACACCTATCTATTTGGGTTCCCTACATCTGCAGAGGGAATCACCCTGGACTTACAAGGGTTCCCAGAGAGCCTGCTTAGCATCAGACAAATGTAACAATGAATGCGAATCTATTCCAGTAAAAAAAGAGAAAAGGTTAAATTCTTGGTTAAAATACCTGCAACCTCAAAGTCAAAAATGAGGAGAAGAAAGTAATGAAATGCAATTCTATAGCAAAGCACGCTTTGCTGCTATAGTATTTTGGCTACCTTACTACACCAGCAGCAATATAGTCCTTATACCTCACAGATGGTTTTGTTCTGGGGAGATTCCCAAGTTACATCTTCCCTTTTTGCCTTTTTGTATAAAATAGGACCATCTGTCCCTTCCTCTCTCCCGTTTTTGCTCTCTGCACAAGTTATTCTGCTGCTTGTGCAAATGCAGGGTCTTTTCTCCCCTCAGTCCTCCTCAGAGTGCGCAGCTGGGCTGTGGTCTTCACCCGGCTCCTCTGGCCGCAGTGACCTCTGGGTCAGTCACACCGGTTCAAAGTGCTTGTGGTATTTTCCAAATCATCAATCATAAGAAATATCTCAACATAAACCTTATAAAAGCACCTTTTTTAATTTTTTTTTCCTCTTTGGAGCTCTCTATAGAGACCTCATATGACATACAAACAACGCAGATGATAATTTGTCTTTCCCCTTCTCCTCACACCTCTTCTCACCTGGGCAGGGTGTATTGGGGGGGGGGGTGACCATTACACCCACCATTTGCAAAGTAACCTCTTTTCCCATTCATTCGTACCAAGGCTGCTGGGAGACCTGTGCCTGGGTGCTGACATGCACAGCTCCCTTTGGGATGGTGAGTGCTGAAGGTTATGTGTGCATCCATGTATAGCACTGGGTGCCTGTGGATGCTGGCCAAATCCTGGTGGGTGGGTGGGTGTGCGCGCGTGTGCGTGCGCACGTGCAGATGTACATTTATGCCTGTGCAAAGGCATCAGTGTGTGCACACGTATTTTCATGCGTGCATTTCTATGTGGGATGCATGATGGAGCTGTAAGGTGTCTCTGCGGGGAGGGACTGAACGTGCGACAGCCTGAGTGAACAGGGCGAGGGGAGCAGGACTGCCCGAAACCACACCGCAGCCCAGATCTCCCCGGCGGTGCGCCCGCGGCACCACCTGCCTTCCCTGCCCTTCCCCGGACCAGCCGGGCCCTGGGCGAGAGGATAACGTGGTTATTTCCTAAGGGGGAGAACAAATCACTTCCCGAGTCCTGGGCTCTTCTGCGTTTTATCACCCTGCTCCCTAGCTCCTGCCACTTGCAGTGGAGAGTCCCTGCATTTTAACGGCAGAAACAATTATGTTTCCATTGTGAAAGCAAACTAAGGCGGCTGCTTAATCGAGTTTATTAAACACCAATGAAGTCCCTGGGTAAATGAACGGACAAGAGGATTTCCGAGCGCCAGTCAGGAGGAAAACAGAGAAGCGGAGGAGGGAGGCGGGGAGGTGGGGGGGGGGCAGGGGGCTCTCCGGGCGCCCGCCCGCTCCTCGCAGGGCGCTGCCTTCCTCCGCCGGCGGGCACCGGCGAGCGCGGCGCAGCGGGGGCGGCTGCAGCGGGGGCGGCTGCCGGGGCGCGGGACGACCTCCCGCCCGGCTGCCTCCTCGCTCCCCGCTCGGGGCCCGTTGGCTCCCTTATCGCCTGGCCAAGCCGCGAGGCTCCTCGGGAGCATCCGAGATGGAAGAGTCCAACGTAGCCCCTTTTCTCCTTGTTGTCAGCACTTTCCCTTCTCTTTCTTATTGCAGCCTTTGGATGGTTATTTTTAGCTTCCTCTGTTTCCCCCAGGCCAACTTTTCTGTCACATTTCATCCTTTTTTCAGTGTTTCGGGTTGTTACTTTCTTCCTTCAAGAAACTTTTCTTGCAGATTTAGCCCTCCTCGCTGGACGGTGTTTTACCTTCCTGTATCCTTTCTCTCCCCTCTCCACCCGCAGTCCTCCCTTTCCATCCCCGCTGGGTGGAAGGGCGAGGGGCCGGCACGGCACGCGGGCGCTGAGCGGGGCGTTACAGGACGCTCCTCGCCCGCAGCCCCACGGCCCCGCTGAAGGTACCTGCGTGGGGCCTGGGGGCCGTGGCGGCCGCAGGCTCCAGCGCGGGACCATCCCGGCCCGGGGCCGAGCGTGGCACGCCGCGGGGAAGGGCTCCCATGGGCTGGTTTTCGGGAAGCGCTCCCAACAGCGCCCAGGGGACCCTGCGCTGGCGTCAGGCAGGAGAAGGCTGGAGCTGGAAATCCCCTGGCGCTGCCCCGGGAGAGCGGCTTTGCTGATCCGGTCGGCTCCCCCGGCTCAGGTCGGGGCTGGGAGGAGCAGGGGCGGCGGGCGGCCCCAGGAGACGCCTTTCCGGCCCTGTGCCCTGCGGACACCCCTTGCAGGTGGAGCTGGCTCAGCAGGAGCGGCCTCGCTGCCTGGCAGCTTTGCTCCGTCGCAGGGCCCGTAAGGCGAGAGCGGAGGCTGCGGCGAGCAGCCCCGAGCTGCACGTGCCTCTTCTGAGGCTTGCAAATCCGCGCCGCCCCGCAGCGCTTGGGAGGGGAAGGCAGCTGCTGGGACGTCCCCTCGTGCTGCTTTGCTGCCTCTGTCGCCGAGCAGGCTGATGGGCACCACGGCACTGGGGGGGGGGGTTCCTTCTCCCTCAAGTGTTATTTTTCTTTGAAATTGGTTGTGACACTTAGATGAACGGATTTTAATGAACAAACCTGGTTTACTAAAAAAAACTTAGCTAAAGTGTCAGGGCTGATTTGAAATGGAAAACAGGGTCTGGAAAAAAAAAAAAGACTGTTTTCTCTTGAAACGCACCAGGGTACGGCCTTTTCTCTGCTTCTCTTTGTCCTTCCCTCCTTTTCCCTCCAAAGCACATCTAATGTCTTCATCCTCCTCAAGCTTCTGGTGCAGGTCTGTCCCTTGTCCCAGCATCACTAATGGGCAGCAGCGAGCGCTCGGGCAGCAATGATGGACAAGAGAGGGGTCTTTAATTGGGGTCCCTGTGCCCTGGCTTTGTGTTGAAGGGTCTGCGAGGGTGGTGGTCTCCGGGGAACGTCTCACCCTGCAGAGAAGCAGAGGACAGCACCGACCCCCTTCCTCCTCCCCAGGTAGCCGTAACCACGTGAGCCCTGGCAGTGGTGGCGGCGGTGGCGGCAGTGGCGGCAGCGGCAGCAGCAGCAGCAGGGTGTCTTTGCGTGGCACCATGCCCAAGCGCACTAGCCCAGACGATGAACAGGGTTTATTTGCTCTGTCACAACATCCCTACCTTCCTTTGTCCCCATGGTGAAAGGAAAGCCAAGATTTTCTTCTTCTGAGCTCACTTTTGTCTGTTGCCTCTGGCAGAACCTCTGGACTTTGGAGGACGTGCAGGCAGCCTTTGGATCTCATGCTCACAGGAGCCTCCCAAGCCTGACACCCCTTGCTGACAGCACTAGCCATCGAGCACCGGCTGGTAGCCACGTCCTTGCTGAGTCGCAGTCAAGCAGCTCCCCTTGGCACTGCGACCCTCCCGGGGACAAATGCCCCGAGCTGTCCCCAAGGTGGGGGTGAGGAACTGCGGCACAGCCAGGGCCACCTGGCACCTTGCAGGGCACTTGGTGCTTTAAGACGATGCTGTAGGAGATCTGGTCTCTTGAAAAAGGGAGAAAAAGCTTCCAGCTGAGTTCCCAATATAGTAAGAGTACTTCTGTTCTTTCTTTTTCGTGGTGACTCTAATTCACCTCACTCAGCAGCACGGACTGTTCTCCGGGCTGCTTCCATGGCACATGCAATTGTATTGTTGTTTTTCCTTTCTTTTTTTATTTTTGTCTGCGCATAGTTTTTGGTCCAGACACTCAGATACTAATAACACACGAACTTGACAGATCTGTGTTATGCAAGCTAGTGCCATGTACTGGCACTTGCGCAGAGGGGTCAGGCAGCTGCAACCCGCCGCAGAGGCTTGTGACAGCGGCTCTCCGCCTGCAGAGATGTGGCCTTGCTGCCTGGCACAGGCACAGGGAGTCTTGTGAGGGCACTCGCAAAAAGCAACAGACTGGTATGACCAGGGGATCTGCAGGGCAGCACTGAGATGCTGTGACTGAGCCATCACTGGGATACGGAAAGGAGGGCAGGTTCCTGCTCAGGTGCGTTGGAAGAGCCCTGAGGAGCATCCGTGACCACGAGAGTGCACGGGGCTGCACGCAGGATGGGGCCTTCCAGCAGGCAGGCAGCAGGATGAAGACTGTAACTCCCATTTTCAGGCAGATCAGGCAGTTCTCCTTGGAGGAACCTGTCATTTCTGCTGGAAAGGGGCTGCCTGGTCTTTGTCTCTACCATGGGGTGTCTGCAACACTTGCAGGTGACTGACTGATGCTGGCAGCCTGTGAACCGGGGGTAGGCTGTGCTGCTTTCCTGCCGCCTCTCACCCGCGCTGATGAGCAGGCATAAAGGGCTCGGGCAGGGAAATCTGTGAGACCTTAGCCAAGATGCTGTTGTGCTTTGCCACATCCTGCACGGATCCGGGGCGCTGGCACAGACGCGTGCTCAGAGCAACCCCGGCTGCACCACGCCGGAGCCGTCGCTGCCTTGGGGCCCCTCTGCATCACACTAGGGCTCTGGGTGGGCACTTGGGGTTCAGAAAATGCGCCCAGGCCAGACTAGCCTGTTCCAGCCCGGGGAACAGTAACGTGTAAAAAGCCACTGGAGATTTCTATAAATAATGAGAAAGCCACAGTGGCACTAGACAGGAATAAACACCTCCCGCATGCAAGCCCTTCTGCTTCAGGCCATAAGCCAACCACTAACCTATGGGGTTAAGATAAAACAGTCCTTAAGGGCTTCCCATAATACTTCCTTTAAGTGCTTTTTAATACTTCTTACTGCTTATTGCTGACAGAGAGAGGAGGCTGTCGCAGGCAGGAGACTGGAGTGAGAGGAGAGACGGGGCTGGCCCAGCCCAGAAGAGCAGCTCCCGCGCCGTGGTGCAAACGTGCCAAGCTGCGTGCAACCTCACGCTGCCCGCGGCCCTGCAAGCAGTGCCTGCACCCTGCTCTCTGCATCTAGCCCTCGATACCAACTACCTCTTCATTTTCTCATATTGGGTATCATCTTATGGTATCTCTGAATTATGGGTAGAGACCTGAAGTCTGACACACTGTGCATGCATGTGGAACTCCAGCAGGGGTAAAATCCCTTGTGTTTTAGCGCAGAAGTTATGATGGGAAGAGAAGGCTGTTTGGAAAATCCAGCCTCAGCCTGACTCATTATGAATTGTTGCTTGTAATCCGCGTTTCATTCTAGTTCTGAATACAGATGTCCTCAAGCACATGTTGCGTAATTGGTTACACGATATTGCTTCTGCTCCTCTACTGGGGAACTGAAGCATCATAAAACAGATGAATATCGAACAGGAGATAATGCACTTCCTCCTGCGAATGTTCAGGATGGAAAATCCTGCAGCCTAAAGTTCATGAAAGTGCAAGAATTTTGAGTGTTTCCTCCCAGGCCAGTTGCCTGCACACTCGTGAGAGCCAGGCAGTGACGGCTCCTGTGACTCTCTTGCCCTGATATTAGCCATCAAAAGACGCAGCAGTCCCCCTTCGCAGCCCTTCTGCTGGCGGTAATGAGGGGAGTTCGATCTGTGCCTGCAGCTGCTCCCCTGTTATTTCCCATCTCCTTGTCCCCTGCTGACCAAGCACCTGGGACCTGTGTCCCCACCTCACTGCTGCTGGAGTTTGAGGTTTATTAAGTCATGTATTATGGCCTGGCTTGTAACAAATCACCACAGAGAGAAAACTTAAGAGATTTCAATGGCTTGAACCAAGCAGCAAAACCAGGTTATTTATATTTTATAATGTGAAATCTATGCTTGCTCTACAAGGGCTTGGGAGTTAGATGCCTTTCAAGCTCCTGAATGGCAAAATAAAACCTGAAGGGAACACTGCTAGGGTGTTTTTCATCATTTAAAACATTTCTTTTTAAATCCTTCTCTCTGTTTGCCTCTGCCCTCCTCTCTCTTCCCCTCCCTCTCCCTCTCCTTTTTTTCACTCGCCGGCTGGGAAGACCCTCAGCCGGCACAGCTCCCCTTTCCGTTGTGCGTAATCCAATGCCTGTTGCAGGAGCGCACGGTGTGTCTAGGGGAACTGTTCTTGCAGCGTTTTTTTTGCGAGTGCTTCCTTGTTGGCTAATGTCGCTGGTAAACTCTGAGGAGCACAGCACAAATGGGAAGTTTCTTCTCTGTTATATCGCAGGGGGTGTGTTATTACCTGGTTATTCCCTGTGCACTGAGCTGGGGCCAAGCCTGCCTGTGCTCTGGTCTCTAGTCACCTCTCTGCATCCCCCCCATTCTGGCCCCACCATGATTCCTAGCACAGGGGACATGACGGGGCAGGATGAGGCTCCGGTGTCTGGAGCTGCTCCAAGTGGGGGTGTTGCAAGTGGCAGCTAGGTCTGCCCAGCCACGGTGACAGACAGCAAGTCGCTGGGTGCCACACACACCACCAGCTCAAGGTCCCCGCGAAACAAAAATCCTGCGAAACATGGAAGCCGTTAGCTCCAGGCTCCCCTGCCTATGGTTGAGATCACACTGAACGGCGAGTGCTTTCAAGATCATCTTCATAGCTGAAACTCACTTATGGGGTGAAAGATCAGTGGCGTTTCTTCATTTGCACTTGGAAAAGGCAAAAATTTTAACAGCCAGTTGCTTTCCTGTTACGTTTCACTGAGGGGTCATCCAGGCTGATATCTTTAACTCATGCTCTAGGATAAAAAAAAGAAAAGGAAAATCCAGGGCAGACTAGAACATAGCCCTGGGGACGAGAAGAGCTGGAATCTGGAGCTGGTCCATCAAGGGCTGTGAAGCTGAAGCAGGAAGGAAGCGAAGGGAAGCGAGCGGACAAGTCGGGATGGTTCAGATCAGCCAGAGCAGAGCTGCTGCCTCAGCGCACACCGAAGAGCCCTGTCAGTCCTCGGCCGTGCTCAGAAGGGGAGCAAATGACGTGCGGAGCCGGGGAGGGCCCATGGGAGAGCGCTGGGGATGGGACCCACGTTTCCCAGCGCTCGCTGTAATTGCCAGGAATCGCCAGGGCCCAGACGGAGGGAGAAGAGGCAGGAAACCATCCACACGCGGCGAGCGTGGCCTGAGCCTGCGCCGGGCTGGACACGAAACACGCGGAGCTTTGGCTGGAGACGCAGCGCATAGCGCGGCGCAGCCACTAGGTGTAGATCGCGCCTAAGAAGACTGTGTGTCCGGAGTGCCTCGCTATTGTCCTGGAAAAAAGAAAGGAAGGAAGAAAGGAAGAGGAAAGGAAAGGAAGAGGAAAGGAAAGGAAAGGAAAGGAAGAGGAAAGGAAAGGAAAGGAAAGGAAAGGAAAGGAAAGGAAAGGAAAGGAAAGGAAAGGAAAGGAAAGGAAAGGAAAGGAAAGGAAAGGAAAGGAAAGGAAAGGAGAGGGAAAAAGGAAGGAAAGAAAGAAAGACACCATGGGTCTTTATAAGAGCGATCATATAGGAACCTTATTTCACCTGGGATAAAACACATGCAGAAGAGACCTCCACCCTCAAGTCTTCCTAAGGGTTTTCCTGCCTAAGCTGACCCCCGGCTGCTGGAGGCAACACTGTGGAGTGGGGAAACGGCCACTTTGCTGCCAGGTGGGCTGTGACAGCAGCAGCGGGAGCAGGGGCCAGATGGAGAGCCCTCAGCGAGCCAGAGATGCAGCCTCTGTGCCCGAGGAACCGGCGGGCCAGGCAGGGCCACTGCACCCAGAGGAAGCTGGTGGCAGAGAACTGCTCTGGTCACCGAGATGCCTGCCTGCCCCAGCGTGTCTTCTTGGAGATATGGAGGAAGATGGGGAGGTGGGTGGAGCCGCAGGACCATGGGGACCTCATGTTGGGGGGCTGACTCTCAGACAGCTCAGGGTGACACGGTAGCTGGAGGTATAATCCCACCACCTCTGAAGTGCAAGACCTATGTGTGCTCACCTCCCCGTGGTTCGGGCCCATCAGCAAGACCACGCTCACCAGTGGTGCCCTGCCTTCTCCAGCCAGCCCACGCTAGCCAGCGCCCCAGGCCTGGCCTGTTCCTCCCAACCCAGCAACCCTCCGCCCATCCCCACTGGTACAAAGACAGAAAGAGGGAAAGCCATTTCCCCAGCCTTGTGCCAAAATTCAGGTTTCAGAGGGCTCACTCCAAATGTGTTGAAGGTGTAAGAAATCATAGGACTGAGGGAAAGATTTCCCCCCTTCACCCCCTGATTTCCTTATAATATCAGGCCCAGTGGGAAGAAGAGGCCCCAGGCAGGAAAGAGGAGAAGAGGAACAGCGAGAGGGCCTGGGATGGCTGGGTTTTTTGGGGACCCAGCCTGTCTGATGCGTCTCGTTGCTGTCCCATGGGAGCAGGGGGGGTGAGAATGGGCATTTACTAGGGAATGTGTAACCAGACTAAGCATTTGGCATGGGTCATCTCTCAAGCAGTTCCCTCAACCTTAGCGACTGAGTCATCAGTAGATGACTAAAATCAGCCCTGTATTAGAGATGAGGACACAGAGGCACTGAGCAGGGCAGTGGTTTGGCCCAAGTTAACAGCAGTCTGGTCTGTGCAGACGTATGGTGTCCCCAGGGAGAGCAGGATGAGGACTCCGTACATGCTCAGGATAGAGGCTCAGGAGAGACTCCAAACCTGCAAGGGCGACGCTCCTTGCGCTCTCCCTTAGGGGTCAGGTCAAAATTGCGAGGAGAGCTCAGCGTTAGTGCTAGTTCAGTGAAACTCAGGAGCCTTTCCGAACTGACCTCTGCCCGGCACTCGGGCCACTAACGCGATGGAGAGGTTACAGCAGAGAGGAAGGGTAGCTGGAAGGTTGCTCATGAACCACAGGGCCGGAGAAGCACCAACAGCCAAGACAGCCCAGCTTTGACAACTCTCGATGCTGAAAAGGCTGCTGCAGTCCGATTTCCATCGCTGTGTGTGTCACTCTCCCAGACCAGCCATCTCCAGGAACTCTTTCACGCCCCACTGAAATGTAGCCACCTCTGGGGTGGAAGGTGGCAGCTATTGCACAGCTGCTGTGCAATTTAAGACAGGAAGTGAAAAACATAACAGAGCCAATGGAAATCAAAGCGAGTGAATTGTGAAATGACCCAGGTTGGCGTTCGACCAGGATTCGAGACAAAGCTGCGCTCCAGAAGGATGTTTCTGGGTCAGCAGCTCCGGCATCTGCAGTTCAGACTTTGTTTGCATTTTTCAAAGCAGGTAAAGTGGGAACGAGGGACTCTCTGTCCTGCGCAGGGCTGGCTGGGGGCCTGCACACAGGGACACAACCCACCTCCGCTGCTGCTGGAGCCCAGAAGCAGTGCAAAGGGAAGCTGACAGGGTATTAAATGACTCTCAAGTCAGGTTTGTTTAGAACTTTTCAATTTCAAGGAATATATATATATAATATATTTGGGAAAGGGTTGAATTTCAGTTCAAATCCCATTAATAAATGTCTCCTTGGTTCTTACGTTGAGCTGATTTGATTTGCAGAGTGTATACAGAAGACTAGCTAGAAGGCTCCATGGAAAATGCTCTCATGGGTGCTTCACAGCCAGCCGTGCGGGTGCCGTGGCTGGCCTGCCCGCTGCTCGGAGGCTAGCGATGGGGAGGGCGTTTTCCCTTCTCAGGCCAGAGGCCAACAGTGCCGAGAGCCCAGGCGCCAGGCGCGTGCTCGGCTCCCGCAGCCGCACGACGGGCTTGCTCCGGCGGCTGCCCCTGCTGCGACGCTCCCGGGGCTGCCATGCTCTGGCAAACAGGAGGCTGCGCCAGCGGTGCCCCGGTTTTGCAAAGTTAGGCCCTGCAAGTAAGGGACCGGGTGTTGTTTTTGCAGGTGGAGCTCGTAAAGGTGATAGATACAAAGTCAGGAGGGAAACGACATCATTAAGATGCGGGACTCTCTTTGTTGCATATGGGACTACGGAACAGGAAAATCTCTGTAAACGGAGGGTAAAAGCCTTGAACGTGGGTCTTGTGGCTCCCAGTGCATGTCCTTCATCAGCAGATTACTGGCACTTCTGTTCTGAAGGAGGATCAGACTCATTCCTCCCAGAAAGCCTCACGGGAGCTTGGGTTCAGCCTTTCAGAGAACAAAAGGGTTTCTGAAAGCCCAGGCTGGCACGGCTGGAAAGCATTTCCCATTCCCACCTCCTCCGGGACAGGCGTGGTGGAGAGGGGACCATGGGAGGTGTTTTTCTCTGCACATTTGCCTGGTGCATACCCAGAAGCAGGGCGGGAGCCGGCCGTGCCCTGCCTCCACCGCTCCCCTGTCCCTGCTGCTCGGCAGCTGCCCGCGGCCAGCCGGGCTCCCTGTGGCTCCCTGCGGGCCGTCAGCCCTGTGCTGCAGACCAGAAAGAGGGGCTAGTTTTTTCTACAGCGCTCCCTGATCCTGTCAAGCTGAGGTCTCTGCTATGTAGCCACCACCGCAGCAACTGCCCATCCTCTTCTGGTCCCTGGGTCTGGTTCACCTTCTCCCTCACCTGAAGCCTCAGAGAGCTGGTGACAGACCGGTACAATCTATGGCACTTGTGACACAAGTTGAATGGCCTCAGCCTAAATCGTGGTGTCCATGCCTCAGGTTGGGCAGGGACCTGGGGCTGAAGGGTAGCAGGGAGCTCTGGCAGTCCCGTGCCTCAGCTGAGCTCTCTGCTCTCCGGACTGGGGGCACCAGGCCCCTGAGCGAGAGCAGCTCCGGGCTGGGGTGTGTGAAAGCAGAGGCCGCTGCAGTTCGGAGCGAGGTTCACTGGCACAGTAGGCAAGAAGAGGCCTGGAGAGTCAGGATGGAGCTGCACTGTGTCCTGCTCTTGGAGGCCAGCATTTTGAGAGGAGGGGAAAAGCTGCAAGTCCAGCTCGCAGAGTGCTGGCAGCCTGCGTGTGCCAGGACACACTTAGCAGCTGGCAGTAGGAAAGCGGGACAGGGCAGGACAGGAACGCCTTGCAGGCCCTGAGCGGCCCCAGGACAGTGCAATCTGTGCCAGTGCAGGCTTTGCAGTGGCTTACAAAGAGAAATAGAGATGCAAAAGGATGCTAACTGGCTGAGATGGAGGCAGAGGAAGTCCTGCCAGTTCCACCGTCCCTCTCCCAGGATGTTCCATTGGAGCAGTCCAAGTGTTCATCTTTCATGATGCTGCTGGAAGAAGCCAGACCCCTATGAGCTGAGGACCCACTGTTTCCCCGCGTGGGTGTCTCTGCTTTGCAAAAGAGAAATGAGGATGATTCTGCCCTCCTCATGTGGGACCCAGCAGCCCCTCTGAAGTGAGAAGCATCTGCTCTCCCCATGGTCATGCATAAAAGAGATTTGCAAAGTTAGCTTAGCTTTTAAGTCAATTCATCAGCGGAGCTGCAGGTGTCAAAATGGGTTAGGAGAAGAAAATCTCAAGGAAATAAGCAGATGGGTGATGAGCAGCCAGCAAAACAAAATCATCATAGTGCTTTGTCTTGCTTTGCTGGAGCAGCTGATAAGCTCATAGAGCATTGCAAACACTGGGGGACAAATCCTGCTCCCTCTGCTATGAACAGGACAGGACTTGGCCCCAGGAAGCAGGTTTCCCCAGCTTGCCCTCCGCGAGGCGGGAGTGCGTCCCCGCACCCTGTCGCAGTGGCAGAGCACTGTGTTTTGGCAGGAACCTAGCTGCAGTGAAGAGCCCGTTGGCTCCTGGCTTATAATGTAAGGGAATTCAGAAGCATTTTTGAGGGTCTAAAGGAAAAGAAAGAAAGAAAGAAAGAAAGAAAAAAGGAGGTGAATGTAAGAGCTTGGAAGTTTCTGAAGCAGCAGCAACACCCCCGATCAATGCTAGGAGCAGGTGGGACAACATCCGCGTCACTCATCACAGCGTGGTGACACTGCTGTCAGCAGACAGATAAGCAGCTCTTCCTTGTGTGACTGATATTCCAGCATGCGCTTCTGGCCCAAATCCCTTCCCACGACGCTGGCTGCGATGGCGGGAGGCAGGAGAGCTGCTGCACGAGGAACCCGCAGGAGAAGGGGCTGCGGCAGAGCCAGGACGGGAACGGAGGAGCTGCGACATGCCGGGTTCCCCACTGCGCTTCCCACCCAAAGGCCTTTTCAGGTGCAAATGGCAGGTTCTCCCAAAGAGCAAAGCCAGTGCTGTTATCCCCATTTTATGAATAAATGGAGACACAGAGAGGGGTGAAGTGAATTGTTGCGGCTCATAAGAGGCACAGAAGGCTGCCCAGTGCCAGAGGACCGTGTTTCCCCAGGGAGCAGGTCTTCGGATGCTGTTGCTGTGCTCCCTGTCCAGCAGAGTCCTTGGGCCCGGCACTGCCACCTCCCGAGCCCTTGCTCCTGCAGCCCTCTGTGCCCAGACCCCGCAGCACGTGGCCCGAGCAGGCCCCGTTTTAAGATGTGCCTCGTGTGCCAGCAGCTACGCGGAGCCTGGTCTGCGAGACACGCGAGGGCGCGAACGCCACGGAGGAAAGGGGGAGGCAGAGGGTCCCTGTTCACCGTGAGACCTGGCCTTCTCCGGTCACCGCAGAGCAAGCCGCGTGCAACGGGAGTTTCCAGGGCAAAGGGAGATGGCGGGGGTGAAGCAGGGAGCGCAGATCTTCCTGCGCCCAGTGCTTACCGCAGAAAGTGTCCTGAGGACAGGAACTGAGAGAACTGGTAGAGAGTCAAGAGAGCAGCTGAGAAAACACATTAATGCAACATAAAGAATGTCTTTGCTTCCCAATGATCTTTTTTATTACTATTATTTATTCATTTATACACTGCTGCTTTCCTTTTTTTTTTATTCTCTTCGTTGTTTTTTTTTTTTCCTACCAGGCCTTTCAGTGCCTCATACCACCCTCTCTACCCCTGGAGATTGCATTTAAATACTGTCTGATCTTCAGGCAAGAACCGAAGGGATCGCTGGTAGAAGAGTGCAGGCAAGTCTATCAGCATGCCTGACACGCTGTAACCCAGCGAGCAGCGCAATGCCACGGCCGCTTGCTGAATCCGGCCACAACTCCTCCATCGTCCAAATATTTAGATTCTAAAAAGGCTAAGATAGAAACACCAAGAAAAATAAATATTTTACAAACACAGTAACCGAAAACCTAAACAGGAACCCGCTGCTTCTCTCTGCCCAGTGCAAGCTACTGAATTAGAGAGAGCTGTGCATATATTTCACAGCTGTGGCACTGACACTTTATTTCCTTACAAAGGAATGCTATGCAGCTACAGCATAACATCAGGCAACTTTTATGTAGTTTGGGGAATGTAACAAAGTTATCTTGGGATGTTGGACAGCTCGTGGGCTGGTAACGTCATGCTATTCCCTGCAGTGCTGCCTTGGATCAGCTCGGGAGCTCCATGCCCAAGGCTGAGTAAAACCTTTCCCCTCTGCACCACCGGCAAGCGAGTGGGGAGCCCAGACCTGGCAAAGCTCCGGGTCAGAAGCAGCACGGATTAACGCGGTAGTGCTCGACACGGCAGTGCGTGGTGGGGAGGCGCTGAGGGCAGTGTGGGTCCCGGCACGCCAGCAGGAGCGAGAGGACCTCAGAGTCCTGAAGGAGTTTGACCAAGGGATCTTGCAAGGCTCTCGGGAGCCTTTTCATGCCTTGCTTTAAAATGCACCAAGCACAGGGCCTCTGCCCACCCCTCTGTTCCCTGTGCCCTATCCAAGAGCAGGTGCTCGGGGTTGACAAAACAGCTCCTGCATGAGGTTGAACTGCACTGGGCCACCCGGGTAAAACAAACAAGATCCCTGCAGGACCCAGACCCCAGGCAGACGGTGGCTTCTGCCGTGGGCTCGGGCTCCGAGAGGCAGCAGACCTTTTGCCATTTCATGCACGCCAGCATCTCCTGTAGGGGCTGGTGAAGGCAGCACAACCTTCTGTCTCAGACTTGCATATTTGCATGTGCCGTCCTTGCATGACCTGTCACCTTACATATGTCCTTCAAACTCTATAGTCTTCCTACTTAAATATTACTAGTGCTTGTTGTGCCTGCACTGAGACAGTAATAGTCTATATCCTCTTCACTGACATTATATAACTGCCACCAATGATGGTCATTCCCCTCTCTCCTTTGGAAGTCACCAGTCTCTTTTGGTAGGCAGTGCTTTTGGCTCCTATTTGTGGTCTCTCCAGAACAAATGAGCTCTTGTCCCTTTGACTTGTTATTTAGCAGTCACTTCTAATCATGGTAAATGCCTCACAGAGACATCCCTTTCCAGGAGAGAACCAGGAAGGCATCTAGTCCCAAAGAAAAGAACAAGAAACGACAGTCAGTGCCACTGTGGGTGGTTGCTGGGGTCACCAAGCGACCTACAGCGAATTCATCGTGGGCATGGCCTCGCTCATCCCTGTAGGCTGCCTCTCACTGATGACAGATACAGCATGTCTGTGTGCTTTCTGCCTGCTCTGCACATTTCCAGGGAGTTTTGTTACTGGTGGGATGGTTCTCTGCTCAGGGTGTTTTCCGAGCTCATTTTTAGTGCTGGTGCTCAGGGACTGTTCAGTGCCCATGGCGCTTGCAGCAGCTTGGCATTTTCCTCTGCAGCTCCAGCTGGGTGGTCATGAGAATCACACACATTTCACTGCATCCTGCCCAAATGCTGAGCCCAGAAAGCTGAGCCCTTAAAGGCACAATTTCCTACACCACAGTAACTCCCCGACACTCGCTTTTCTCTGTCCCATATACACATCAAAGTGCAGCATATGAACTAGGGGATGCCTCATACGACTAGATCATGTACTATGGGTAGACCTTGCTTTCAGTCCTCTGTCATGGCTCTTGGGCAGCTTGCAGAGAGTAGCTGCCACCACACAACTCTCCCAGTTCACACCAAATGGCTCACCTTGCCGAGTGGCAAAGGAGTGAATTGGCTCAAGGTGTTTTATCGGCCTCTTGGTCCTAGAGACAGGACGGGATCTACCCTGGTGATCCTTACCCTGTCCTCCTCACAGCAGTCTGAGAGCTTTCCATCCGTGCGTTAAGTGTCTGGACTAGCATCTGCCACGTGTTGTTTGTTCTCTTGTTCTCTCCTCAGGGGAGAGGTACGTGTGCAGTGGAGTGCTTTGTTTTGGTAGTTGTGCTTTTTTGTTGTTGTTGTTATTTTTAATCTGCATATTGTTCTGGATTTGCGTCAGAGACAGCAGGTTGGAGAAATGTGCCTGGCTTTTTGAGCAAAATGTGTCAAGGTTGGAAATGGCCTTGGCTCCTAGGGGAGAACATGCTGCCTCCAGTATGGTTTCACTCTTGCCCTATAGCAGAGTCCCGCTGTGTCTAGCAGGGTGGGGAGAAGAGCTGTCAGCCTTCATCCTGCAGCCTCAGGCAATTTTTGGACACTCTCCACTTAGAGCAAAAAAACCAGGACAAGGCCTTGGTGGAAAGCTCGTGGAAGAGCAGAGTAGAGGTGAAATGTGTTCACAGTGATAGACCACGTGGATCATTTTGCCCTCGGTTGCTGCGCAGAGCTGGGGACCCAGCTGCCCCCTCGGGGTGCACAACACCAGCAGGGCCCTTGCAGAGTGCCAGGCCCCCGGTGACACGACCACGGCAGCCCAGGCCCCAGCACGCCAGGCTGGTGGCACCCAGGCTCGCCTCTCCTGGAAGCCAAGAGGTCCTGGCCCAGGTAGCATGAGGGATCCTGTGTGCTTTAGGGCCAACAAGGTAAATCACACATGCCTCAATGGCAGAAACTGGCTGGGTGGAAATGTTGCCGTCTGGCTCCCACCTGCCTGATGAATGGCAATAAAAACAAATAAAGCCAATACAGAGAGCTCAGGTGAAGCTGACTTGTCTCTAAAGCAGCGTGCCCAAAGAGAGGTAGAGTAACGGAGGGAGCAATGCACACTCAGCACAGCCCTTAGAAAAGGCACGAGGAAGGAACTCAGACACGGTGACCTCCTCTTCACTCATGCCTTGCCTCAGTCTTCCCCCTTTTCCTCCCTGTTCAGCTCCTTATCTTGCTGGATGTTCCCGGCCTGCCCATGCCTTGCTCCCCTCTCCTGGCTGCAAGTGATATCCCGCTCTGCGCAGGACCGGATGATCCCACTCTCCCCACCTGCAGAGAGACCCCGTCTTATCTGCCCTGCTCAACATTCACAGTAACCTTTTTACATAGAGTTTGCATGCCTCAAGGAATTAAAAAAGAAGAAAACCCAGGATCTCACTGAAAGCAACCAACTGTTCTCCTCGCATGTAAATGTTGCTGCTCTTTTGATTTTAAATGGCTTTAATGCTGAGTTCATCTGCTAATTCCCCTCCTGCCCCTTGTGTATTGTATATTAGGAGAAATGTTGTTCTGTATCATGAGCAGTTTATTTTATCGAGTTTAAGAGAAAATCCCATACTGAGATGCTGCAGATAAATATTCATTGTCACATCTGTTTTGGTTTAAGATTGTTGCCTAAAATGTTAAAAATACAAACATATTTGGCGGGGGAGAGACTGGGGTGGGAGGAACAGTATGGGCTGCTGAAGTCTGGGCCTTTAGTGCATCTCATCAAACATTTTATCGCCAGCAAGGAATGAAATCACAACGAGAGTAAATCTCACTCAAGGAAAAAGGAAAAGCAATAACAACCCAGGCAAGAGAGAGTGCAGCAGGAACAGGTCACCCTGGGCAGCATTTCCTCCAGCCCTCACGAGTAGCTGCTTCCCCTCTGCAGGGCTCTCCCGGTCCTGCGAGGCAGAGCTCACCATCCTGCCTCGCCAGCCCTCGCGAGAGACCAGCCAGCCCCTCGGGAGAGGCTGCGCAAAATCCAGCCCTTCCCCAGGACGTCTTGTTGCTCCAGCCCAACAGCTCTCCTCAGTGCTGGCTGAAGAAGGGGACTTCCCAGGCCTACCACCAGCAGGGATGTCTTCTCGTTCTAGGTCTCCCTTGGTAATCTTACATCAGGAAATGGCCCTGAACAGGGGCACTGCCCAGACGTAGACCTGTCCTTGGCTGGAGCACCTGCCAGTCTTGTTTCAGGATGTGGGGTTAGGGCAATGCCTTGATGTTGCTGGGAATATGGAAGGTTTCCTATGCTTATATGTTCAGAATATTTTAAAGGAAGTCTTTATATTTCTTATAAGCAGGTAATGAGAAATTAAAAAGCAACAAAAAGCGAACAAACACAAGTCTCGAATGTTCTCCTGGCTTGCACTGTTTCTGCCATCCATGAGGAATTCTGCTTCATGTGCTGGCTGTCCCCACCATGTGGGATGTGAGCTGCAGGGTCCCAAGCAGTGTGGTCCAAGCAACATCACAGGGAATCGGTTTGTGAAAGTGGCAAGTGTCTGGACCATGCCCGTAGGTTTTTCAGCCCAGCTCAACGGCGGTTGACTGAGATTTCCATTCAGTGGTAGCATGGTGGCCCCTGTATGGAATGAGTTAGTGGGTTTCTGTCCAGTTCATAGCTAACAGATGTCCACATGACAAATGAGCATCCCGAATGACTGGCACCAATTAATTGCTATTAGTAGTTTTCAGCAGAGAGGCCAAGAGATGAATAGGGTCCTTTTGCCTCCGAGGAAGCATCTGTCCCAGTCAGACTTGAGACACAAAGTGACGGGGCAGAGGGTGACAATATGAAGGAGACATAGCTTGGCACAATCTTTTCTGTCCCTGCTCTGAAGATAAAGAGAAGTCTTCACTCCCCAGGACTGTCAGTCCATTACCTCTGCTCAGCACTAAAATTTTATTTTACATTTAAATAAAATAAAATAAACTCATTTGACTTTTTTTTTCTTTTAAAGCTTTTGCAGCTCCACTGAACGCAGCCAGTGAATATGGGAAGGCATAATAATAGGGATAACGCTTTCCACTTACTGAGCACTTTATATTCTCCAAACACTGTACAAACATTAACTAATTAAACAGAGCAAAGAAGCAGCCCTATGCTCTGCCCTAATGCTGGGAAATGGAAACAAGGAAACTCTGAACCAACATGTCAATAACATCAAAGTCCTATTGTCCTGGTCTTGGCTTTGTTGTAAAGGAATCCAAAATTGTCTCAAAGTTTCCAGCATGGCTTCAGGCTCTTCGCACTTGGGAAACAAGTGTGAAAAAAATGTTTCAGAGTCAGAAGACAAACCCTGATCAAAGTTGGCAGAACCGGCCATAGAGACCACGGGACTACAGCCTCCCGCTTTGATGCTGCGTCGTGTGGGAGCCGTCCTGGCCGCTCTCACACAAGTGGAGAGGGCCCTTTCCAAGGGCTGGCATCTTCCTCGGGGCCCTCTCATGCACATCTGGGGGATGTTTCCTATTAAGGATTCACACTCTGGTTGAGCTACATTCCTAATTGTGGAGACTTTAATGGCCCTAATAGGAAACACGCCGGCAGTGGAGTCCGTGTGAGTCATTCTCCCATTGCCGAGCAGTCCTCGGCCGGCTGCCATACACCAGGGACATCTTCTGCGTGCCACCTCGTTGTGCCAGGAGGGCTGCAGGACCAGGCCCTGGAGAGACCCCACTTCCAGCTTCCTGCTGTGGAAATGGCTCCTGAGCAGGGAGACGGGGCGCCACGTGGTGCGCTGGAGCCCCAGCCTCTCCCATGGGTGCTTCACGCCTTGTGGGACGGGGCCTTCACAGAGACCCGCTCCTTTGCAACCTGCTCCCCCAGCAGCAGATGTTCTTCTGGAGACAGGAGGGACATGTGGGTCAGAGCCTGGGACCCAATAACGCGAATGACCAACTGTGGACTTGTTCTCTAGACCTGCAGTTCTGGCTGTCCCATGCAGACTGGTGCCTACTGTCTCTCTGTCTCTTGAGGATATATATAAAATAAATGTGGGAAGAGGGGTTCTGGCCAGCTCCAAAAAGGCCCATCCCAGAGCATCCTCAGAGCCAGGGGACACCATGGTCCTTCCTCCTGGGCCAGCTCAGGACTCTATAGGCTTTCACTGCTCAGGGCAGCCCCCTTTTTGTTCAGCAAACTGAGGTGACCTTCGGGCGACTCCCTTTTGTGCCAGCGCTCTTGTGTACCATTCATCATTGCGACAACCCACACAGCTCCAGGAAAAGGTCACCTGAGCTGTATCAGCCTTTCCCTTTCAAATTTACACTCATGCCAAATTAATTCTTCATCATAAAACCGAATACCCCAAATGCAATTATTTGATCTTTTCTGAATATGCCTAGTTTAAGACGCCTCCTTTTCTCCCTTCCCATCACTCTCTTCCATTATTGAGAGATATCAAAAAAAAAAAAAAAAGCACCAGCTTTTGCATTCAGACCTTGCTTTTAGGACAAATTCCTTAATTCTGGGGATGTTCTGGCTGAATCTCAGCACATTTTTCTGCATCTGCTTGACAGCAATACCTGGTGATGTCAGACAAGCCTCTAGGGCCCTCAGCTCTTATTACCAGCCTGTCTAATTAAGGAGGGATGCTGTTGCTGACTTCTCTTGGTGAGCAGTGGAAGGAATACAACAAATGCAAATCTCCGTCATCTGTTGGAAAGGACCAAGGTCTGTTCTTTTAGGGCTGGATATGGGTCTTCAGAGCAGCCGCAGGCTGGCAGCACAGCAGCGTGCAAGAACGTTCCTCGGTATTGCTCGTTGTTACCGCACGCAGTGGTGCGACGCAGGCCAGGAACGCTCGGTGGGTGCCTACGCTAGGCGATACATTCCTTGCGGGCAGAGCCGGGGCCAGGCTTGGCATCGGGAGGATGCTCCGGGAGCACTGTTGCCACGCTGGCCCTCTGCGGACGCCCGCAGACGCGGCCCTGCAGCCAGTGCGGCTGCGTGGAATGCGTTTGAACCTCCAAAGGGTCTGGGGCTCCGAGGAAGTTTGTAGCCTTATCTTATCTGAGCAGACTTGCTCCAGTTGCTAATAATTAGCAAGGAGCTGGAATTATAATTAAGGCAAAACGAACCATCCCCCATCCCTCCCGCCCCGGATGGAAGTTTGGGTTGTGAAAATGAGGTCCTTAAGGTTCCCATTACAATGCTTCTGAGTCCCCGGAGCTCCCTCCCTCCCTGCTGCTTTCCTTTCCCTCACCATGCTATCTCCTCACACTTTCGCTAACACTCCTCCTCCTTGGCTTCTCTCTCAGACACAGCATTTCCCATAGTACTTTCTCTCAGGTTGGGAATGTTTGGCTTGGGGTTGCAGTACAGGGGTAGAGGGAACTCTTGTTTTTATTCTTCTACAGTGGGAATGTTTTTCCTCCTGTTATTCATCAAATTCTGCTGGAATTTAATACTCACCAGCTCTAAATAGCCTATTGCTCTAACAATGATTGATGGTTTCCAATGAGTCCATAAATGCTGCCCCTCCTTATCCCTGCACTTTCTCTCCCTTCTCTCCCTATCACTCCATCTCTCCTCTCCTCCCTTTCTTTCTCCCCCTCTCCAGTGCCGGAGAAAAGCTGATCATGCTGTTGTTACGTGGATTGATTTGTTTTCTGTTTCTTCTGTGTTTCGGGATAGGAAAACATCAGGGATTTTTGAAAGAGCAATGAAATGCCATGGCCAATGAAGCCTGACTAGAAATTCCTCAGGTTATTATCTCTTAGATTAGGGAAATCTTGGTGAATTTCTATAAAAAGAGACTTCAGGAGAAAAAAGTGGCAAAGCTCAGTAACAGCTCGCCAGTCCTCCCTCTGAAGGAATACCCAGCTGGAATGGGCACATCTGCCCACTGCCCACACGCAAGAGGAAGGCACGTTTCTACGTGCTCAGACCGACACATGCAAACAGACCTCCTGGCTCCTGTGCTTGAAGGATACACAGTTCATAGCGTGGGGAGAAGGACAGGAGCTTCGCCCCTGGTCATGGTGGGCATGGAGCTTAAGACACGGCACCAGGAATGGCCACATGCCCACCTGTCCTTATTTAGTGGCCACAGCTGGTCAGCCCTTGCCTGGATGAGCAATTTTTGCTTTCAAGAAGCAAACCCTGGGTCCATTACAACTTTGCAGTTTAGAGATAGTTGGGGCTGGGGAGCAAAGGAGCCTGAGATGGAAACGAATAAGGCAGAATCCTGGAAAAAAAGTTACCTTTTCGCCTCTCTGAACTCCAGAGACTGAAGAACAAAAGCCCTTAGCAAAAATCTGAGCACAGGGTGGGCACTGCAAGATTCACAGAAGAAGCTGGTGAACGGAGAAAGTGCAAACCGGTGACCTGCATGCGCGTTTGCTGTGCCAGCGCCGCACTCGCCCACCACCAAATGCAGCTCCCTCTGTCCTCGTGCTGAGGCTCAGCTCCCCCCCAAGAGCGGCTGAGCTGGAAACGCTCCCAGGCCATCTCCTACACAATCTCTGGGACTCAGGGACTCCTGGCTGTTTACTGGACCTTCCCACAAGATACAATAAATTATCTGTGCTTTTCCCCCTTCCCTTTTGCTAGCTTTCTCTAGCAAAGCTTGCTCCTACCTGGTGGGGGCTTCCCTTCCCTTGGTAAGCCCTGTGAGCGCCGAGAAGCCCACCCTATCCTCTTCAAACCATAGCTACCTGAGATAAAATCTGGGGAGCTTTTAGAGGGAAACAACTTAAAGAGATGTAAAACGGTAACTTGATTTACTCATTTGTTACTGAACGTTTGATTCTTCCTTGAACTGCCACCCAGCCAGCTGGGTTATGTGTCAAAGGGAAAAAAAAAAAAATCCAATACAGGCAGATCCCTTATCAGATTCACTGCATTAAAAGGATTTGGGGAATGCTAATGCAGAGACAGGGAGTGGGAGACGAGGGCTGGCTGGCTACGCATGACAAAGCGCAACCGAGCCCCTCGGCCGCCCCCGCACAGAGCCCGGAGGGCACCTTTGGGCCTCGTGTTCCTGTTTTTTTGCCTGAAAGAGCTGGCAGCAGCGCTGGTGGGGCTGTTCTCGGAGACAGGCATTAAATGAGGGTAGGTCTCCACCGCACGCTTAACGCAAGGCGCTCAGCCTACTCCTACCCTCCACGAAGAAGAAAATTTCTTGCCCAGATTTGCTGTTTGAAGTCAGTTATCTGGCCCAGTTACGGTGTGTGGGTTAGAGACAGCTGTCTTTGACCTGAAAAACATCCCTTTTATTGCAAGGATTCAGGCAAAATCACTCAGCGGCTGATGGACATCCTGTGGCTTCCCACACAAAAGGACAGAAACGCTGCCCCGTAATTGATTCAGAAGACTTGGCCCAAGGGGGCTCGCTCAGGATGGTTCCCCGGACAGCCCGAACCCGCACAGGAAGAGCCGGCACAGTCCCGCACATGGAGCTTGGCAGCGGGCACCGGGAAGGGGGAGTCAGGCCCATGTGCCTGGTGCTCAAGTTAACTGCAGCAAAAATACACCAGGGATTAGGACCTGATCGCACTAATGACTGGGAGAATTGTTTTGCAAATTAACAAATGTAATTTGTTTCCCAAACAAACACAATCAGAATAGGGCAAGGTTAGGACAGCAGGAAACACACTTTGCTCATTCATTTTGACAACTGCAGTTTTGTTTCAATTACTGATCTGCATCCTTTGTAATGTCCTAGAGAGCATGCTCTAGTCACCCTTGCCAAAGCGATGAAGTCTTGGTAATAGGAGACCTTGAGTGTGATGGCTCTGCTATTAAACCTGTGCTGAGACGCGGAGAGAGCCATTTTTGTGTGTCCAAATGATGAAGGGCAGATTAGTAAGGCCCTGCTGTATTATACTGCGAATATATTTAGCTACTCAATGTGATATAGATTAAGAGCAGCAGGAAGCCTGGCAGTTACACTTCGGAGGGCTGGGAGGGAACATGTTCATTTAGCTGAGCTGACATTGGCTTTGCACGCACCTGTCTCGCATGCACCTCGGCCCCGGCCCGCCGGAGACCCAGACCCTTCATTTCCCCCAGGGTTATCTTACACCGCCTGGCTGTGGACAGGATCCTTCAAGTGAGTGAGTTTTGGCTGTTGCAAAACAGCTTTTGTGTGAATGAGACTCAGGCCATGACGGTTTGAAGAATTTTAAGGGCTTTTTAAGCCAATTTGCTCTTTCCTCCTGAGTTATGCAGCTCCTTCCCTCCCTCCCTCCCTCCCTCCCTCCTTCCTTCCCTCCAGCCACGTCCCCAAGGGTGACCTCATGCGAGGGTGGGCCAGCTCTCGTCAAACCCAGCTGGAGGCAGCCCTGCTGTCGCATTCGCGTTTCAGGGCACGTTACCCTCTCGTCTCCCCCGGGCTCAGCGCCGTTCCTCTTCCCGCGCTTCTCGGAGCAATGCTTTCCCCTCGGCGTCTCCCTCAGGGCAGGGACAGCGCATCCGCCCTCCCCCTGCCGCGCGGGGCTGCAGAGCACCAGCCCCCGTTATCTTTACACATGCACACATACACTGTTTATAAATTATATGGAAACGAAAGACCTCGTGTCATGCTCAGCCAGGCAGCAGCCCCGCGACTGGCTTTTCACTTTTATTGCTGGCACATAAACCAGCAATGCAGTCTTAAACTGCTCCATTAAGGGATAAATATTGCGTACTCCCTTCCCCTGCCTTCGGAGGATGAGTCTAGAGGCCATGACACCCACTTTCCCACTTTAAGAGGTTATTTCTTCTTCCGCTGCTCGACTCGATCAAGCGTTGCATGTCCTAGTGCCAAGGAAGGCGGAAAGTGGCCTTAACAGAGAAATGGAGCAGGGGCCAAAGTCGTCTCGTGCCTGGCTCGCAGTGATGGTAACCGCTTGCAAGGGACGGCCCGCAGATAGGGGAGCACCCCTGCGTCCCTGCAGAGACACTGCTCTGCGGCTTCCCTCAGGATTGCAACGCTGGCCCCTTCCTTCCACCAGCTCTTGCAGGGACAGCATGGTGATCCCCACAACCGCAGGGAGCTACCTATGGGTGCAGCCAGTGGCACCAGTTTAGACCAGATTTGTATCATTCCTGTACTTACACTACCCCAGCGTGCCCAAAGCTTCACTGCCATCCTGGGAGAACATCACATTGTCACCACATCCGTGACTGAGATAGACCAAGAAGTGCATTTTCCAAGGATCCCATGACCAGAGAGCCAAGGATTGCTCCCTTCCTGCCTCACCAGATCCCTTCTTGGCATCACATCCTTTTAGGATAATCCTTTATTACTTAGGCTGGAAATTTCTGAGAGCTGGGGGACTTGTCTTAGTATTTGCTGTCACGTGTCCATTCTAGGGACTGTATGATTTCAATAATCACGCCAGTGGTGAAGTATGTGGCTTTAACAGCCCTTGCCAGCCCGTCTTTCCACAGGGGTAATAGGAAACTTTGGAGATGTTGACAAAAACAAGCTTGCACTCAGAAAAAGGAAAAACAAAATAAAAAATCTCCCCCCCCAAACCTGTTTCAAGTCAAGCAAAATGTTTTGTTCAATCATAAAACAAACAGTCCATTTGCTTTTGCAAGTTTTCCTTTTTTTAAGCTTCTTAAGTGGGTTTGAATTAAACATAGGCAAATTTTGTCTGAAAACATCATTTCAGAGCAAAACAAAAAAAGTCAAAATGCTTTCCTGCAAAACCATCATAAGAAAATGTTTCAACTCCACTGATTTTATCTGTGGTGCTTTTTTTTTGCACAATATGACTTGCCATTTAGCAAATCATCTTGGTTGACCTGAAACTGCACTTTCTGGCAAACAAAATACTTCTTAAAAAAGTTTCACTCATCATTACAACAGGCTTCTTTACTTTATGACTGCTAACAATGACCGTGCCCACTGAAGAAGCCACCCTAGTCTAGTCTCCTTGTAAGCGCACTGATGCTGCACGTTGGTGTGCAACGTTATGTCAAGCCCATAGAAAAGACAGAATTTCTGGTTTCCATAAAGGAATATGGAGAATATTATCCAGTGAGATTTGAGACTTTGGTGGGAAACTTGCCAGCATGCAGTGTTTTCAAAGAAACTCCTGTATCTCATATTGCTGAAAACTGGGAAGTCCTGTGGGCTTAGGGAAGGGGAGCCTGGGAGGGGTGGAGGGTATATTCATGATGAACTAGGGGATAGAGGCAAAGCAGGGGAAAAACTTTCTAAAGGGTTTCTTTTATATTAGAATAAGTCATAATTAATGCTATCAAGTCGCAGAAAGGCAGTTTCAGGTAATGTGAGAAGACCCTTATCTCTAGTCATGTCACGTGGCCAGTCTGCAACTCTTGTCCCAGGTATAAGCAGGATACATAAAAAAAGTGTCAGGAGCTGGATGGCGTGGAGGGATTAGGGCTCTGGCTTCTCCCCCGCCCCCCTCCACCAAAAGCTCAAATCCTGCTTCGCTTAGTGTAGAAAGGGGTTAGTCTGCCTTGGCCAGTCCTTGGCATGGATAGAAACAGACTCCAGTGCACAGACACTAGGCGATATCCAGGACTGCAGCGGGGTGGGGATGGGGCCTCTGTGGGCACACAGCTTGGGTGGATGAAAATGTGCCCCCGCGCTGCTGGAACGGGTGCTTTCTGCAAGGCAATCCCTGCTGCCGACGGGGCTGCTGGAACTGGTCTGCTCTCGCGGCATGGGGCTGTCGCGCTGCAGTAATCCGGGTGCAAGTGCCAGGTCAGGGCTGCACGGAGGCACAGCGTATTTGCACACTGGAGAAGCTGGATGGCAGGAAAGTGGCTGAAAATCAGTGCTGGTGTTGCAGAAAAAGGGCCCAAGACTACGGTGGATTTGCGTCTCGCAGATCATACACACCAACGCATACACACGCACACTTGGGCTCACGGCGGTTTCTTTGGAGCTGGCCTTGCCCCTGCAGGTCTCGGGAAGCAACGATCCTCGGAGCTGAGAAAGTGCCGCTCCTGGCCCAGGCAGAGGAGTGACCCAAAAGGAAAGTGGCCATGAAGGCAGAGCTCATTTCATCCCTGGTCTGTAGAGCATGGTGGGGCTATTTGAGTCTACACTTTCTTGATATTAAAGTTTCCTAAAAACTTCTCAATCTTAAATTGGCCCAAATGTCAGAAAAAGGGTATTCTAGCCTCCACTCTGCGTGTACAGAACACGCTGCTCCCTTTCCTCATGCTAGCACAGGCTTGCGTGGCTGTATGCTGAGTTAGTATGATATATATATATTTTTTCCAGCCAGATCAGCCAGATCAGTCTGCTGGTGTCGGCTCTGCAGACCGGAGCCCCCGATGCACGGCTGCCGGCACCAGCGCGCCCAGGATTTCCATTTTCCCCTTTGCATCCGCCAGCCCTGCTGCATGAAAACTGTCCTCCTTCCTCCAGGGCTGCCTTCGGGGCAGCCGGACTGCAGTGCCACGGCGCAGAGCAGCGGCTGGCCGAAAGGAGACGTGGGGCCACAGCGGCTCGCGGGCCTCGCCGCCGGTTTCTTAGCGGCTCCGTCCGCCCGGGGTGGGCCGGCTCCCGCAGCCGGTTACCGTGTCTCTGAGGCATGAGCTCATGGTGTTACTTAGAAAACTTGTTAAATAGAAGCTGATTAGAGGTTTCCCTGCCTGGGTCCCGGGAACCATATGTCATTGTTTATTTACACATTTTGGCCAAGCTCGCTTTCTTTTTCTCTCCTCCGGCAGTCAGATCACAAGCCACACGATGCCACTTTAATCAGTGGCTTTGATGCATCCTCTCTTGTGGCGGCTTCTCCCAGCGTCGGAGCAGAGCTTCCCTTCGCGCTCAGCCTACGGGCAGCGCCGCTCGGCAGCTAAAACTTCGCTCCGCCACGGAGCAGCGACATTGCGCCGGGGTGCAGGCCGAGCCAAATCCCGCTCACCACGTCCTCGCTGCCTGGGAGGAGAGGCTGGGCAGCCGGGAATGGGCATCATAAAACCCTTTTTCTGGGGAAACTCTCTTGCTACAGAGCTAAAAATTTAAAGAAAGTTCCTAAAATTGGTGAATTGAAAAATATTCTTCAAAATGTCTGTGCAGTGAAAAAGCCTCTGTGATCACAATTACCTTTTTTATGTAAGGATACTTGCATAGCTGAAATTGTTTAGTTTCTCAAGAGCAACGATAAAAAATCACTTTAGGTTTTATTTCCCTACTTTGTCTTCCCTTGGGAAAAAAGCAGGAGAGAGAGAGAGAGAGAGAGAGATTCCACACACACACACACATGCACACACACACACACACACACACACACACACAAGCCGTAACAAAACCTGAACAAACAAAAGCCTCAAAACTTGTTTGCTTTATTTTTGTCGAAAAGAATGTGAACTTCTTAAAAAAAAAAAAAAAAGGACTTGCTTATTTTGTCTTTGTGGCTTGTCCTATTTTTGCAGAATTTGTGTTTCAATTCGCAGTCATCCTTGGTATCTAATTTCTCCTAGTAAGGAGGATACTAAAAGCTATCCTATGTCCTTGCCCCTTGGATGAAGCACGAGCTGGATGGAGCTGCTTAGCAGGAGGACGGAGGTCTGCTCATCCGTGGCCCAACCTTGCTCCCACCGGGCCAGCGGTGACGCTCCTGTTGGCTCCAGGAGGGGCTGGGGGCCAGGTCTCACCGTCTGGACTCAGAGATCTGCAGACCGGCTCTTGGTGGAGCAATGCTGGCGCCTCTCCCTGATGTGGAGAGTCTGGTGGTGGCGAAGCGCTGTGGACTCTCTCTCTGCGTACGCTCCCAGGCTGTTTCCTTGGCTCTGCGTTATAGCTTTGCTCCCACGAGGTCTGGGTTTTCAAATTCCTATCCCATAGTTTGTGTAAGAAGAGTGTTTTCTAAACTCCGGCTGCCCTCTGGCCCCGGCTCTGCTCCGCTCCATGGCTGATTCTCAGTGTTACAGCTCCGCAAAGTAATTCTCTGCAGCGGAGAATGGCACAGTTCAGGGCGGTTATTTTTTCCTTTTTTCTTCTTTTCCCCCTACACCTTGCGAGGCTAGAAGCATGCTGTGCAGTGTGACAGATTGGTCCCTCAGCCTGGCCCTGCACTTTCATTCTCCCTCTGATCTTTCCCTAGTGCAAAGCAAATTGTCAAAAGCAAAAATGCTTAAAGACCGAACCAAAATAAATATATGTATAATGTGTGATGAATGGTCCCTCCTCTGAAATTCATCTTCATGAGAGACATAAACTCACAAGCAACTGAACAGCCACAAGGAGCTTGTCCAGCCACTGCTCAGGAGTGGAGGGAAATGTCATAACAGCAATCTGCCACTGAGCATTATCTCCAGCAAGAGCAGCTTTTTCTCGTGGTCTAGTGGGGCTGAAGGGTGCAGGGAGACCATTTCTTCAGGGAAAACAGGGTCTGGCTGATAAAATATGTGTGATCGCTACTGAGAGCTCATTGTACCCCTCTCCTGTTGCACATAGTAGTACCAGGGGAGGTACTGTACTCCCCACGTATTCCTCTCTCGCATCATCCTTCTCCACATGCAACGAGACTGGTTAGCATTTCACCAGTTAGCTCTCGATATTGGGGAAAACTTGACTCTCCCATTTGAAAACTCTTCCAAGTACCAACTGCTCAGCGGAGCTTCCTGCCATGTCTCGCACTCGCTCCCCACCACGTGGAGGTCCCCATTCTTAGAGCCACAGTAGAACAAAAATGAAGGTGGCCTGGCACTGGGGAGCTTTCATGACAGCTTCTTTTTGGTGAGTCGTGCTATACAGATGGTAGAAAATAAACAGCATGACCTTTCGTCTCTGGTGTGGACCAGAGAAGAATCTCTCCTAGCACTTGTTTCGCACTCATGTCCAGCCACTAAGAAAGCTGGTGATTGGATTCATTTGGGAGAGTTATTGGAAGAGGCAGAATAATCTGTTTTAGGAAGTCTCAATAGTCTCTTCCTGGGAAAGTTTTAATCAAAGTAATAAAATATCCAGAGCCAAAAACAGGTTCTTGCCATAGTTTTGTGCCTCTGAATTATTCAGCCAGATTCCTCTGTGCTATCTCATAAGACTCGGGAAATTTTTTTTCAGCATCAGTTCTCTTTTTGGCATGCAGCCTCTGCCCATGAGAACAGACCCTCAGTCCGAGAAGCCACAGGCCAGAGACGCTGTGCCAGGAGGGAGGATTTCCCGAGGCACGACTGGGGTCTGGGAGCCCCATTGCCCTGGAGTGGTGAGACCAGAAAATTATCAACAGAAACCCACAGACAAAACCTGACGTTTGCTTAATCTGCTGACCCATCCTAGTGTTCAGCCACCACGAGCATGACACCAGGCAGCTGACGGACTGAATTTTCCAATGCTGCCTCTTACGGATGTCCTCCTCTGCATCCATTAGACTCATGCCAGTTGTTCTTACTCTTTTATTCCTTCCATCAAATCCATAGGAAATGAACTAGTAATAAATAAACCACGGCTAAAAAGTCCCAAGTTATCACCGTGCCTGAATTCCCAGCCTCTGTCTTCTGCTGTATACCTCTCATTTCAGAGCACAAGGTCCCCTGAGGCCAGAACTGACTTTATTTTTCTGTCTCATGCAGCCACAACAGACTGTGGATGCACGACGAATAATAAATGGCATGTAGATAAGCCAACTGTCTGGGGTAGTCACGGCATTAGGTACCAAAAGAGGGAAAGGGCAGTGGTGGAAGGAGAATGTAGAAGTAAGAAATGTCCTGATTGGATTAACTTGACGAATTTCAGTGGGGGTTGAAGCCTAGGCAGTGTAGCCTGCAGCCATGATGGAGCACGCTTCCTTCCCAAGCACAAATCCGTTTCTGCATGTGATCCGCTGGTAACTAGACCTTTCTGTTTTTAAGCACGACAGTTAACACACCACAAAAAACAAACAGGCACAGAAGAATTTATCCGTTCAACATAAGAAGAGTGAGAGAGAGAGGCCACTAAAATCCGAGAATCAGTTCAAAGACACGAGACAGCAGAGAGCCCGAGGAGTCTTTCACGAGCAGGGTTGGAGAGGAAGAAGAGGAAGACCATCTGGATCACTTGGCAGATGTTCTAACTTGCTGGGATTGTCCAGGAACAACACCTTACCATGACTAATCCATGCGGTCTCCCAAATTATCCTCCCTGCTCTCCTCACTGAACACCTCCAAGTATTAACAGCTGCATCTGCAGAGTGCAAAGGTTTGAGCATTAGAGGAAATTCTCCGACTGAGTCAGCGTGGAGACCCTGAACCCTGAGACCTGCCCTCATGCAGCTGCCACAGCAACAGGGAGTGTCGCAGCCTCCCGAGCTGCAGGTGCACAGTGGACAAGGTGTGTAGCAAGAAGGACCTGCGCTGGGCTTCCTGCTCGCATCCGGCAGAGGTGAACCACGGGGGACATGCTCACACAGGCAGTCACCCTCCAAGACAGCATAACACATGGCCAGGAGGAACATCTCTTCTCCAAGGAGGTGACCACGGCACTAGGGCTTTCTCTGGCTCTTTGTGGGATGCCCTGAGGCCTGTCACATCATCCGTCTGATAAGCAGGCATTAAAGCTAGAACGAAAATATCTTTCCTAGAGCAGTGCTGAGAAAGGTGTAGGATTAGCTCGATTCCTGCACCCTAGTGCAAGTGTGAGACAGGAACCTAGCACCCCTGGACACAGCAGAGAATCTGCTGTCCCCTTTTTTGAGAAACCTCAGGGGCTGTGTGGAGGAGCAATTCATTTGATGGCTTTTTCAGCTGATGCCTGTCAACTGGGTGCTAGAAAGGCAATTCCTGGAGCATGAAATCAGGAGGGAAAAATCAGTTTTGGGGTGAGAACATACCAGGAGGAAATTCTAAAGACCGCAACCCACCTATATTGGGGTGGTGGAGACTGAAAAGCAAGGGAGAATACTGCCATTGACCTTCAAATAGTTTAAAGGGTGTCAGCAAACAGAAGGGAGGGAAATGATTTAGAAAGGTACAGGAATGTGCAATTAGGAGGATGGGATTAAGGAAAGGAAAATAGATGATAAATTTCAGGGAAATAATCCAACAGAGAGAAGCACAGTAGTGAGAACTGTCATCAAGGAGTTGAGAACATTTTTCTATGGGACTATGAAATAATCTTAAAATGCTAAAAAATGGACTGTAAAGGTGCAGCCCTTCACTGGTCATGGTGGGAGACAGCACGGGGAAAGGGTGGCATGACCTGATGTATGAATTATCTCAGGGTCTTTTCCTCAGAGAAGCTATTTCTGGCTTTGCTATCTCTGCCTCCTTAACTCAGACCATTTCTTCACTCCCCGTGCCAAAAAATCTGGGAGATATTCTTGACTCTGAACTTCCATTTTCCTCCCACCCCTCCTTCTCCTGCCTATTACCCTCTCTGGAAGGTCAGCCAGGATTCATTGCCACCCCGCCACGGTCTCTGCTCAGATCCAGCTCGCACCCATGCCGTTTCCGCTCGGCTGTGGCATTCCCTCGCCACTGTGCCCACCCGTCTTGTCCCTGCCATCGCGGAGGGACATGGAAAGGCCCCTTCCCCGCACTCGCCCATGGAGCTTGTGGGGAGCATTACAGAAGGAGCAGGGTGTGCAGGCATGGGCAGAGGGACCGAAGGAGGACTGAGAGAGAGGCAGGAAATCCAGGGAGCAATGTGGAAACTAAGAGGATAATTTAGAATTGCATTAAGAAACAGATACTAGGGGAAACGTAGCAACCTCAGCACTGTATCTAGACCATGCCTTGAAGGAGTTGCCATGCCAAAGCATGTATGCCAAGCATTCGCCATTAAAGGAGAACGGTGTCCATCAGCAGAGGTTTCCCCAGAAAGGTCAGTGTGTATTAGCCTTCACACAGTTCAGATAAACCCCGTATGTCCCTGCCCTAAGTGGAGAGGTGGACAAATAACATCCATGTTGAACTATAAGTCAGGACATGCAGAGCCAGACTGATTGAAATGATACTCCAAATTTGCTGAAGCTCCGGCAGTTTCTCTACAAGAATTACCTCGCCTAGGCAGCATTCAGACCTAGAGAGTGCTTCTGAACCTTCTTCAAATCAAAAGACCACCTATTCTGCTTCAAAGAAAATCCCACATTTACTTTGTGCCACATTGACGTAGCTGTTTTCATTTACAGGTGACACAGCTTCAGCCTCAGTTTTGAGGTGCATCCGCTTTCTTTCCTGCATGTTGCTTCCTTACTCTATTGCAGGCATTTTTCACGTGCAATCGTTCTGCGGCCAGGCTGCCACTGCTCCACTGAACACAAGGTGGGCAATGCACCCTATGTCTTTTTTCTTTTGAAGCTTCTTCTGCACAGATACACAGTTGTACCCCCTCCCCCACGCAGGTGCTGGGTTCTGCAAAAAGTGTCCACAAAATCATTGTTTATGTTTTATGGAGGAAGCCCTCTTACAAAACTCAGCAAAGAAATCACAAATAGGGTAGAAGCTCAAAGACGGAAGGCTTGTCCCAAGCTGTATCCCTTTGGACAGGAAAACTGCACTTCTCCGTGACATTATATGCTCCTACAAGTGCTTGGAGCAGCGGAAGGTATTCATTTTTTCAGCTGGCTGTAAAAAGCACAATAACTTGCCCTGTCAGCCACTTGCTGAGGAGGGGCTTTCCCTGGGAGACTGCTCCTGCTGATTGCACGAGGCGCCAGGCCAGCTCCAAAAGCAGATGCATCGTTCTTGCTCAGCTCAGCTCAGGAAGACCCATCAAGAAAGTGACCTCCTCACTGACTGCCACGAGACCAGGACACCAGTGGGCAAATGTATTCTGCAGTCTTGGGCCAGGCACAAGGGGCAGGAACTTTCAGTGCAGCGAGTTGTGAAATAACAAATTCCTTCCAAATGGGGCAGAAATCTAATTCTGGTTCTAGTTCTGCTCGTTGAGATTTACCAGGCAATGGTATCCAACCCCCTCCTTCAGAGGGCATTACTAATTTTTCATCCCTCTTAGTAACAAATAAATCTTGGAGTGGTTTTCTTTTCTCTGGCCTGGATTGGATTCTGACCATGTAGTTTGGCAGCAAGTGTAAACTGCAGTGGGTCACATGAGACAAGGTTTTTTTGGGGTAGTCTGATACCTTTTTAGCTTTGCGGGCACCTTAACAAGAATCCTGGATTGGCCTCTTTCCCGACAGCTGTAGCAGGGTTGCAGCAGGGAGAACAAGGATGCATAGAAATGCTTTATGGCCTTTGCAGTTCCAGGTAAGGTCCAAGGTTTAATAGGATTAAAATGAGCTGAGGAAAAGTTATATTCTAAGGGCCTGATGCTCCTCTTGACTGCTGCAGTGTAAACTGGGAGTAAGTCCATCACAAACACTGGAGTTACTGTACTATACAGCTGGGGCAAGTAACATCAGAATTAGATAGACAGAAATTAGAGACAGAAAAGGCTGATTAGGTCATTTATTTCATCCTCTTACCAATTAGGCAGGAAATTATTTAACTGCTTTATTTATTTATTTAGGAATGTACCTCAGCAGGAAAAATTCCCCAACAGCAAACTCCAGTAGGCTGTTGAATGTCTTGCAAAGGAAACAGTGGAAGCCCAACTCCTGATTCATTAAACACACGCCTCAGCAAAGCTTCTTATAAATGAGAAGCTGGGAAGTAAAGGTCTCCTTACAAGTCTGTGTGAGTGTGTGGCCTCCATGGCCGTAGGAGGGAAATGCTGACCGCTCAGGATCGCGGATAACTTTACTTTCCCTGTATTGCTTTTCTGCAGGACTCCTACTACGACTACCTCCTTCACTAGAGAAGGCCTTCAACTATAGGGAGGCCTCAGCTAGCCTTGAGCCCTGGGACTTGTCCACGGACTTGGTATGCCAGTGGCCAAGTGACCCTGGAGTCCCTTTTTTGGGGGAAAGCTGCACAGCTGATCTGTCAGCTGAAAAGAGAAATGCAATATTCCCCCTGCCGTTTTGCAGTGCAGCACTGTACCTCCAGCGAGGTGCCACCTTTTGAAAAGAGCCACAAGCTGCTCATAGATTTGTGATTCTGGATGGAAAGCACCACTGGTCTGATCCAATGGGGCAACTCCAGCCTTCCTACAACCCTTCATGCCATCCGGCTTTTAGCCTGAACTCACCTCTTTCTGGGAAATGTTTCACCTGATCAGGGATCTTGCAATACCACTTCTCACCTGGGACAGGAATGTTATTAATTTTGATAGAGCCTCAACTGAGAAGATTTACGGGGTCCATAATGGGACTTCTCAGGGGAGAGCCCAGGAACTGTCAGAGATCTGCCTGAGGTCTTGAATCTGCTCTAGACCCAAGACTGGCCTCAGAGTCTGTGTCCCTCCAGCCCTGGACGCCCGGCAGCAGCGCACAACCACGGCTGCTCAGCTGCGAGAGGTGCGGGGAGGGCAGTGCCGACGGCTCCCTTGCTGGCTCGTAGTCATCAACAGCCTGCTCCCTCCTCAAAATTATGATGAAAACAAATTTCAAAACCTCAGTTTTTTTTTTTCTCTAAATGGAATTCTTGTTTCCCAGCCAGCCCTGGTCTGAAACTCGTGAAGTAGAAGGATAGGCATGTTGCAAGAGGTACTCCCTTGTCGGAGGCAGTGGTGGAAAGGGCTCTCAGCCCTCGCCTCGCGCTGCTCCTCGTAAACCGCAGCGGAGGGAGCCAGGGGCCCACGGTGGTGCGCCCGGCAGCGGGGAGAGGGGAGGAGGGCAGCTCGCGAAGGTGCCGGAGCTGTGGCACGTGCACCAGGACCGCGTCGGGATCAGCAGACTCCATCTCGGGGAGGGAAGGCTTCGTCCGCAAGCTGGCCGGGAGAGCAGCCCGCTGGCTGGACCGCTGCCCCCGGGGTGACGGCTGCGAGGATGCTGCGTGCGGAGCGCTCCCAAGGGACTGCACAGCTGGGGGCTCACACCGAAGCTAGCATTTGCAATATTGGGTGCGCTTAAACACTCCCATCTGTCAAGGCTCCTTGGGGTCTGTGAAGCAGCTCCTGGCCAGGAAAGTCTCGCAGCCATATACTGCTCGGCAGGTGGACTAGCCTTCACGAGGGTCGAGAGGAAAAGCCAGGGTTGTATTTCCTTTCCTTGCTCTCGGTTATCCCGCGCTGGGATGACTTGGCATGGCTGGGACGCGTCCCCCTGGGTAACGTGTGCAAGAAGGCGGGGAGGAAGCCAAGCAGTCCCGAACACAAGCCCTCCTCCGCAGGGATGTTGTGATTAAGGGAGCCAGCTGCACTCACCGTTATCAGACGACAGCATCGGCAAGACAACCTGGTTATCGAGGAGAGATAGATAAGGGGCTTCTCTTCCTTTCCACCCCTTCCACTCCCCCCACTCCTTACCATGATCATTCTTCCTATTCATTTCCCCTCTCTTCTCTTCTCCTTTCAGTGCAGCTGGTTTCACTGGGCAAATCCAAAGAAAGGCTTGCAAAGAGGATGCTTATAAAATATTTATGGAGAACTGCAGTGAACATGAGTAGGATAATGAGGGTCTGTGGGATATGGGATGTGTCCAAACTAGCACGGAGAAGACCTCGTAAGAGACAGAGGCACACGGTGGAAGCCATTAGTGAGTCCTGCAGGGTCTTTACTCATTTCCTTCGCACACAGTTGCGGTGCTGCCACACACTGCTTTTGTTTGGGTTTTCCTTATTAGCCTGGTGCTGTGTATTTTTCTCGGTGGCAGCTGCAGCTGAACACCCCGTTCGGAGTTCTGCACCGGTCGCCAGGCTGCCTTTTGCTGCAGCGCGCCTCTGCACCAGCCCTGCACCAGCAGGCCAGAGCCATCGCGCGCAGTCCACCTCGCGGCTGGTGCACCGCAGCGGGCGGCTCAAAGCGACATTGGTGAAACACACTGTCTCCCGTGTGACCTCTCAGCTCCGGCAGGAAGCTTTTCGTACTCTCAGAACTGCCTTTCTCCAGCACTCCTGCCCCACAACCGCGCTACATGCTCTAAAACACGGTCGACAACGAAGGGCAGCCACCTCCGCTGCATCATCCTCCTCCGGGAGGATGGCAAGGGGAGGGTCGGGCGGAGGGAGCGGTGCTGATTTGCTCTGCCACTGTTTATTTATAAAACCTAAGGAGCGTATGTCTAAACAGAGGATTGTCTTCTTCACTCGTATCACTTATGGTGCTTGTCTTCTGAGGCTTTTCTCGTGTAAACACACATATGCTTAGCTTTAAAGCACACTAAAGAGCGAGCACTGCCTATGCCAAGAAGGGGCTCTGAGGCTCTGTGCAAGCTAGAGCAACGTGCAAGCTTATCCTGTCCCAAGAGCAGAACCAACAAACATATAGCGGCCTACCTAGCGCCGGGGAAGAAATGCTGCTAAATCTGCGTCTTACAACAGCTTAGCTAACTCCTTCTCAAGTTACTCAGTCTGCGGTGTCGCACATCTCCCGCGGTCGGGATGCTGCTGACCTTTGGACAGTCTCTCTGGGGTCTGACCCGTCCTCGTCTGAAGCCTCCCTTCCTGCATGGTTGGCCAAGAGGCTCTCAAAGCGTCTCTGTTCAGAGATGAAGCTCTGACTTACGCACTCCTGTTTCTCCCTCTGCTCTCTTTCAGCAAGCCCCCCAAAAAGCCCTTGAACTCCTGTTGGAGCCTTTATCCTACTGGGAGCCATACCACTGGCAGATGTTTGCTGTGATACAGGACACGACAGCTTTTATTAGTTGTCAGCTGGAACACAATATTTTAGGGTCTTTAGGTTACAATGGAAAAGCAGAGCTTGCACACATGTCCGTGCCGGCAGCACAGCCCGCCTCGCAGGCCAAGCATGTCCATAACCCTTTTGCGCCAGGAATCCACGCTCTTATCACAGTGCTTTGACACCTCGGCTCTTCCTTCCTCGTCAGGTTGCCTTTTGGCCTTCCACCGTATCTCAGAGGCGACACCATTCAGAGGGCTGGCATGTTCTTAATATCGAGCCCAAATTGTCTATGTGAAGGGCATCCTTCTGTTCTGCCCCTATTGGACATGATTTAACCCTATCAGCCCCAGTAGGTGGCAATAAAAGGGAAAAGAGAAACAAGGTCATGCATACTTTTCTTATGAAGGGTAAAGAAAATTTCCCACCTCTTTCAAGCTGGGAAACCACAACAGCTTTTCAGACTATTGCACATTAATGTTACCAGATCCTGGAGAGTTATAAGACAAAAGCTACCTATCTGTAGTCTAGCACTTCCCTTGCACTACGTCTCATGGAAGTGGCCTTATTTTCCTCTCGCATCTGACAGGGTTCCTCACCTTTCAGAGCTGCCCAGTGGATGCCAAAAAGCAGAACATATTTTAGCTGTGCGATCCCCTATGCTGGAGGAGAGAGAGGGCTGGTCTGTGCCTGGCTTGAAGCTACTGCAATACCTGGCAGGCTTACATGAGATGGGCTTTCCAGTTAGTCAGCCAAGTAATTGCCAGAGGGGGATAATGGACACAGGGAAGGTCAATTAAACAGATTTCTAATGGTCACTGTGGATCTGTGTATGAACACAGCCAGAGAAGAAGCTATGACAGTGTCTTTAGGAAATGCATGCAAATACCTGGCTCCCACCTGACCCTGACCTGGAGAATTACCACATCGAGGTAGATGCCTGGGTTCCCTTCCCTCCTTCCACCTGCTTGGGGCACGGAAATGCCCAGGCTCCAAGGATAAGCCCCGTGATGGAGAGTTTCAGTCACAGCCACACCTCTGATGCCAGCTTTCGCCAGCATCCTGGCTGGTGCACCGGAGGAAATTTCATCCCTGACTGTCACGATGTGGACCTCTGGGATGACATGACACGACGTGAGCGGCGGAAGAGATGGCAGTGGAGAAGCTGTTTGCTCGAGGCTCTTGCGTGAGCACTCTGTCTTCTCTTATGAGGCCAGCACGACATGCCTGGCAAGGGCTTGCTTTGTTCGTGCACGTGCTTGTGACTCCCTGGCTGATGGATCCCCGCTCTGACCTCTCCCCCTCCCTCCATTTGCATCGCCCTGCAAGTACCAAAGTTCAAGTCTCTCAGAACGGGGAAGAGTACTCCAGACATGAAAGGTATTTCTGGGCATCACAGGAAGAAGTGATTAATCTCAATTACATGGTTGAACACTGAATATTCTGGAACAGCAGATTGGGTTACGCTTCCTTCTTTCTGTGGCTATTGGAGGGGGTTTTCCAGCCCGAGGAGACATTTGAAAGATGTTTTGACTACTGAAGTGCCAAACTTAACCCCAATGTAATTGGAATTGTGGTGAAACATGTATGTTTTCTTTTGCTTCCTGAGCCCTCTGGACAGCCTGACGTTTATGCAGCTGCCACCTCTTTACCATTTACCGTGCGTGACAGATCTCACCCTGTCATGTTCTTCCCAAGGTCATTTTCTCAAAAAAAGAAAAAAAAAGATGGAAGAAAAAAAGCAACAGAGACCGGTGTTTGCAAAACCTAGAGCCAACGCCACAGCCGGGAAGGAGGTGGAAAGGAAATTCCTGACATGTGGCTGCCGCACTTGTCAGGCCCTGTCCTCCACGTGCCTTGGACAGCGTTGCTGTGAGCCCAGTCCCATGAACCCTCCTGGAGCTCTGCAAAGCCCCCGTGCTCCAGCCTCCCCTCCGGCTCTGGGGCTGCCCCACTGCTCCTCGGCAGATTGGTTGAACGTCCTCCTGACCAGGGTTTCTGCTGGGCCCAAATGCATCGAAACCGTCAAACCCTGTCCTTTCCTAAGTGTTCCTGTGATGTCGGTGTGGATCAGACCAAGCACAAGCTGTAACATAACCGGGATTTGAGCTTTGGTCTCCAGAGGAAAGCAGAGCTGGTGGAGGGTAGTGATGAGTGTGGTGTACGAGCCTAGACAGACAGATTGATAGATTTAATCCAATGAGCTTCTCAGATCCTTCTCCTTATTTAACTGTGTCTTTTTCCCCAGACTAAAAAGCTGTTACTGATATACTGTGGGGACTAATAATAACCTAATCTCAATTTTTGATGGACTAAACATACACAACATGTTCTGAGCTTTACTCTAGAGAGATCACTCACTCCATCCTCTGCTGAGATGCCAAAGTGCCCTTTGGGGTCCAACACGACACATGGTTATCAGTGATGCTATTAGACATTTTAGGATAGGAAGTTAAAAATAAATATATTCCCAATGGAAGCTGCAGGGGGATTGAGTAAGGCCAGACTGTAATTACCTGAGCTGGAACTGAGCCAGGATCTAACTTGTATTGCAAATTCTTTGCATTACTTTAGATACCTGCTAACGAAGTGATTATAAAAAACATATTTATAGAAGATTAGGATGTATGTAATAGATACACATACATAATTAGCCGTAATAGACCTGCATTGATTACATTGCTGTTAATCCTTCTCTAAATATGTGCACGTCTATTAGTCAGCATTTAACATATATACAATTATTTTAAGGACAGAAACTGTTTGGTGGGTGTAGCAGACAACATGGGGTTTTTTTCCTCTTTTAGTATTTATTTTTTCCGCTGTGCAGCAGCACCTGGCAGTGGGCTGTAAATTCGTTGCGGTAGGCCTGGTACGCGGAACAAAAAGCCTCCGAGTCCAAAGGCCAATCGCATCCAGCTTCCCGCGAGAAGCTAAGCGCTAACAAGTGCCTTCGAAGGCTCTTGCCAACATATTATTGTTGATGTATAAAATATTTTCCCGTTACTATTTAACACAACAGCACTCCAGAGCCTGCGTGCGACGCGGCTGCCGAGGGGTTGCTGGCGCGCTGCCGGCGGGGGCTGCGGCAGCCGGTCCTGCGGCAGACGCCTGTGCCCCGGCTGTCCCCTCCGGGAGCAGGGGAGCTGCTGGGCCATCTTCCAAGAGCCGGGCGCTGCCGGAGCCGTGCAGGACCGCCAGCCTCGGGCTGCCAGCCGGCCCCAGGGGCTGAGGAGCCGCATGCGCTGGAGGGTCGCAGCCGCACGCCTGGCGGGAACGGCTCCCAGGCGTGAATTGCTCCAGCAGCCGTTTGCGGGGCGGTTTGCAGGACACCCACCGTCTGATACTTATCTTGGTCTCACTTTCCAGAGCCTTGGAATCCGCTCAGCAACGGAGCTGGAAGCGGTTTCTGGGCTGAAAAACGTGGAGAGGCGAGCATGCAAAATGCAGGCTCTGCAATGCCTCCCCTGTGAAGACGATCAGCCTCCCGCTAGGTCCTGCAGATAACCATGTGCAAGCGTGATGCTCAAGCAATAGCCGCAGGGAGAGCCACCAGGCGCCCAGGGTCTGCTTCTCACGAACTATTCATGTAAGAGATGTCACCAGGTAAAAAGCAGCCTCCAAAACGAAAGCACGCTCAGCCACCAGGCGAGTGGAATCCACCTTTCCTTTTTTCATCCCTTTCTGCCCTTGATCTTCCTTTAATTCTTTCTCTCTTTCTCTCTTCAAACAGAAAGAGCAATAAATATGCCGGGACGCATCCTCCCCAAGTCGCCTCGCAGCTCCCCTCGGTGCTGCCGTATCCCCTTTCCTTTCCATCAGCCGTTCCTATGGAGACCGCTTCCTGCCACAGGCACGGCAGGAAGCAAGGAACGATGACAAAGGAAGAAATCCCATCTCACATCGGTTCACCCAGCCAAGGTCTCTTCCCCTCGCAGAGCTCGCCCCGCGTCTGCAGTTCATTTCCACCGCGCGAGGGAACAGGTCTCCCGTGGTGCTTCCAGCCGCAGATCGCAGAGCACTTGCCAAATATCTTCTAAGCCTCAAAGCACCCTTCCATGAGGAGCAAGTGAATACGCTTAGCCCAGCTTCTCGGAATGGATGTGCAGGGTAGTGAAGAGATTTGGTCAACTTTGGGCAACAAGCGTCAGAATTAGACCCTGAGTATCCTACCGCCCCTCCTGTATGTATGTGACCCCCAACCTGCAGGACAGCAAAAACGCGCTGGGGTGAAAGGCTCCAGGAGGACCTGGGCTGAGGGCCAGGAGATGTGGAGAGGCGCCCGGGCCACCAGGCACTGCAGCGTGCCTCCGGCTGCGTTCGCATTTGATCCCTCTTTTCCTTGGTCGTGGGACTTGGAACCTGTTTCCCCAGGAAAGGAAAAGCAAAGCTGGTCCACCTTCCTCCCACCCACCCCTCAGCACACTTGTGGTGCCATGGTAATGAACCACCGAAGAAATTATTGTCATTAATAATCCCAATAATGCATGATTGCTAAAGCAGCTTGTCTCTTTAAGTTACTCGCTTATTCCACAGAACACATGAATCATAACACAGATCCTGTTTCATATATCGTAAAAAAACCCTCTACAAATCCAGCAATTAGCCTCCAATTTGCTTTCTCCATTAATGGGAAAGGAGGTCTCTCTGGGATACTCTGACGAGACCCTGTTTTCTTCATCAGTTCAAAACCTTTCCTTCTTATTTATTTTTTCACTCTTTCCCCGAATATATTTCCCACCACAAAAATGTTTTTCAGATCTTTGCAATTATTTATTCCACCTTTTCTGTCATATCTTTGCAGAAATAAATGTCTCCGGTGGGAGCGAGGCGGGAGATGAAAGGAGAGGAGCGGCGGCGCAGAAGCGGCTCGGGGCGGCGGAGCGGGGGCTCGGCGGCGAGCCCGGCACCCTCGCACGCCGCGGCCGTGCCCGAGCCCGAGCCCAGGGTGCACGTCCCGCACGGTGCGTCGGCGCGGGGGCGCGTAGAGGGAGCGGCTGCTTCGGCGCGCGCTGCCGTTGCTCCCGCGGACGATGCACGTGGGCACTGGGCCAGGACCGCGCGGGGCAGCTCCGGGACCACGTGCCGGCTCGCTCCGGGCTCGGTGGCCTCGGAGGGGTCTGAGGCACCTGCAGAGCCCAGGCCAATTAGAAAGCTCTGAACTGGGGGGGGAAAGGAAAAAAAAAGAGATGAGACGGCTGGATTTTCCCTTCCTTTCCCCCTCTTTCCTCATCTCCCTTTTGATGGCAAGCCCCCAGGGTCTCATCAGCTTCCTTAAAAATGGAAATCCTTTCCTGCCGCTCGTGCCAGCTCACGACTGTCGCAGAGCAGATGAAAGGGAGCAAAAGGCAGCGCCGTTTCTGACGACGCTCCGTGTCGCAGGGGTGCCGACCTGATGGAAGGACGGAGACATCAAGGAGGGACGTGTTCAAGGGTCGTTTAATAGGGTTTTTCCCCTCCTCCTTGCTGGAGAGGTTTGAAAGAACAGAACAGAGGTGCATGAGAGACCCCCCCCCCCCAGCACAGTATTTAAAGGACTCGTATGCAGCATTGCCCATTTACGCACAAGACTCTGCAGCCTCGGGAGCAAGCGAGCCCGTGAGAGCCGGGGCCGTCATTCAGCGCCAAACTGAAGTTGTGCGCTAGCGTTTTCAGCGGCCTTTAAATCTACGCGTAAATAAGCGCGTGCGGCCGGCCCCGGTTCGTCGTGGCGCAGCCGAGCTGGGTGCCGGGCTCCGCTCCCCGCGGCTCCGACACCGCCGCGGCAGGCAGCGCTGCAGCACGGCGCCCCGTTCCCGCCGCTCCGAAACGCCCTCGCGGCGGGAAACACGGAGGGACCGTGCTGGGTGAGAGACGATCCATGTCCTTTAGAAACGGCCTCCTGATTAGACCTCCTGATTCCACTTTCTCGGGACTGCGACACGCCGTGGAGCGCTGCAGGCTTATCCAGCTATGGTAAAAGCTTATGTGCCTGTTTTTAGGCCAGGGTAAACCCCGGGGGAAATAGCTGAGCTTCATACCCAGCGAACAATGCTATTGAAAATGGAAACAGCTTTTTAAAGAAATCTTCTTTTGTTTTCGCTCTTTGTTCCGCGGCTTCGTGGGGGGCTTTGGGGAGGGAGGAGAGGAGACGCATTTCAGCCCCGATGGTCAGTTCTGCGTCGCATTCGCAATCAGGTTCACTTCTTCTGGCTGATTGTGCGCTGCTGCTGTCGGCTGGTGCCTTAGCGCCGCAGGACAAGCATTTCTCTAAATGCTGCTCAGAAAAAAGAAAAAATCCTTCGGTAAAAGAATTACTTGCAAGCAGTAAGGGGCAATTGGGCCCGTCGGTATCTTTTGTGTATATGAAATTCTCCCCTGGAAGTGTTATTAGAATATCACAGTTTAAAGGACTTGGAAAATCAAACTATTTGGGTATAATTCTGGGAGCAGACCGAGGCTTTTGTCAGAAGCTCAACTCCTGGACAGTTTAAAATCTGTTGGTCACACATTCCTGACACGGGCCAGAGGCCGGGGCCGCCTGGAACGGCCGCAGGGATCCTGGCGCTTATCCCGCCCCAGCACTCGGAGGAGCAGGCCGGGACAGCCGGGGGGACCGAAGGCCTCCGGAGCTCGCTCACAGAGCTCGACCTCTCCAAAAAGCACCGGGGGAATGGGGCGGGGGAGGCTTTGATAGAAAATGCCAGTTCATCAAAACTGAAACGGTTCATTAAAATATTTTGGTTTTGACAAGCTTCTGCCAGCAGACTCCGCCGTGTTTCAGCATCCGGCATGCTTGTTGACTCCGTGCCTTGCAGAGCAAGAGGGAAACTTGGATGTCCATGGCCCCGGGCTCTGGAGTAACTTTACCACCTGGACTGCTCCTCGGGCTTCCCAGATCCCTCTCCGGCACCCAGCACCACGAAGGGAGCTGAGGGTTTGGGGGACAGTCTGGGAGCCTGGCACCGCAGGGACCTCCAATGGAAAATCCCAGGAACATTCTTTCTGTTGGGAATTTCAAAAAGGGCTGATTTCAGCATTGCACCCATGACAAAATATCAGTTCTGGCTTGCATCATTCCTCTTCACGAAACCTCCCAGCCCAGGGGATATCCTAGGAGCTCTGCATTCTTCCCAGCCCCAGGGCTGCTCTTTGTTTCTACAACCGAAGCCAGAAATATGTCTTCAGCCGCTTTTCTGCCTCCTGTTTCCCAACCCTGCAATTCCTTGGGCAGCCCTTGATACCCTGCACTGAGGGCTCATACAAAACCAAGCGAAATTTCTGCACAGAGCGACTCTGCCCAGCTGCGAGTCAGACCACAGGCAGGACAAACCCCAGCCCTCCTCTGGGGCAGCTGCCTGTGCACCTGAAGGGATTTACAAAAATTGGAGAGTCTGCCGCTTCCTAAGGGGTTTGAGCATGTGCAGCAATTATCTCCAGAACCACCCATTCCACCTTCCATTTAAAATACCCAGAGGCACCGGTCCTCAGTGAGCCTTAATGAATGGATTATTGCAGCATTTTAACACTCAGCTGTTTCGCAAGTTGGAATTATTCAGTGAAACCAAGATGACTTTTTCAGAAAGAAAAAGCATTTCTCCCTCTCTCCATATCTTAGCAGTCTCCCTAATGGCCAGCACAGCCATGTTTTAGGTCTCATTTTCCAAATTCTCATATCTCAAAGACATCTCCCTCAATTAACATCAAGCATTTTCCCTCCTGCTCCAGTCCTCTAGTGCCAAGGAGCTACATGTCCCAGGTTACACTAGAAAGCAGAACTGGGGTTTCGGTGCTATCATTAGAGGAAACTGGATGGGCACAGGGGGGAACGGGGTTTGCAGGGAATACGAAGCAGGGCTTTCTGCTGGGCACGGGTGCCGCGGCTCCACGGCTGGCTCGCCCGCAGCCTCTGCTCTCGCCTGCTTCAGCAACGCACGGGGACAGGGTTTGATGTGCAGGGAGATGCAAAACCGCAGTCCGCCTCACGCTGCAAGTATCGTGTTTTAAACGGGAGAGAGGGCAGAGCGCCCGGCAGAGCTGCCCACGGCTCCCGGGAGCGCGGATCCGAGCCCGGCTGACGCCGCAGCGAGGGCGCAGCCCGACCTCTCCCTCGTCACCGCGGGACGAGCCGGCTCGTCAAGCCGGAGGAAAGTCCTCGGAGAGGGGGCGGCGAGCCCTTCCGCAGGGCCTGCTGCCAGCGGCTGGCGTGGTAAACGGTGCGCTATTAACACGCCAACAGCTTTCATTGCAGTTCTTCGTGTTTTTAAGCACTAATGAAAGAAAGAGAGAAAGAGGGAAAGAGAGAAGACGCAGCCCCTTCCCCTCCCCCTGCAATTACCCCTCTCGTTAAGGCCAGGTGGCTGTTGCCCCGCTCCGGGGCGGCCCAAGCCCTAATGACCCAGCTGTGCTGCGGCTGTGGGAGGAGATCTGCAGCGGGTGCACGGAGGAGCCTCGGCACCCGACCAGGCATGTGGCCGGTCCGGCTGAGCTCCTGCACTGCCGTGATGGGTGATGCCTGGTTCTCCTCCCGTACGGCCCGGTGTGGCTCCCCAGCCTGTGGTGACCCGGTGCCATCTCCGCCAGGAGAGTCGCCCATCCCACCCTTCAGCAGACATGCTGGGATCTCACCCTGCTGCTCTGCGGTCAAGGAGCTTTTCAGAGGGAAGTGTGAAAACCTCACCCCATATACATGGATTTGTCCCGGCTTAGCAGTTTCTCCAGCCTTCTTTTTCTGGAAATGGGAATGGAACAGCTCAAGCATCTTCCCCCAAAGGTAGCCACTGTCTTCTCCTACATTCTCATATTTCTTTTTGCTGTTGCATTTGATGTCTGAGTATTTCTCGGTATCATTATCTCCACAGGCCAGCCAGCCTACCCTTTCTTCTAACCATCTCTCAGCAGGTGATACAGCCTTACCCTGGAATTTCTCCAGCCAAACACAGGCCCAGGAAGGACGGGCCACCACTGTCACTGCTTTCCATGATCAGCAGAGTCCTTGCAGCATTTCTGTGCCTTGCCAGACAGCATCTTCCAGGAGGGTGTGAGCTACGAGATTGTCCCTAAACTTTCAATGTGGCAGGTGAAACCTGACTATATATTGCACTGGCCTTGAGAATTTGTGAAAGCCATCAGTCCAGGTCCTTTCGCAGAGAAGGTTATGGAGACTTGGTTTCCTGTGGTTTACCAGGTCCCCCTGGTCTTGGAGACATGAGTTTGTCGCTTTGTGCTGGGTGTTTGGTAGGTGCTGCAGACACGCGTCCCCTCCGTATATTACCATAGCTCTGGCGATCCCTGGGCAGTTCCTCCTGGCTGACACTGGGGTAAACATGGGAGGAATCAGGCCTTGCCTCAAGGGTCTTGTCACTTACAGTAAAAGCCAGTAAAGGCTTGTAGGAGGAAATAAGAAGAGATGGGAGGGTGGAGCAGTTCTCCAAGTCCTTCCAAATTTTCCAGTTTCCTCACACGTTGCTTTTCTCTCAATTTTTCCAATTTGTTTAGGTGTGTTTTTTAAAGGAAGGTGCCCACGTGTGGTTCGCTGTGACAGGCTGCTTTAGATGTGGTCTAACCATTGCTTAGGAGAGCAGAATAACTCACTGGCTCCTCTTACCCCGGAGAGCCTTGCACGTACCAGCCGGTACGACCTCTGCCTGCCTTGTGGCATTGCTGAGCGAGTATTTCTCTTTCCATTCCCCCTGTGCCAAGGTGTAGGTGGTTCTCCACAAACCTTCAGAGTCTGTGGGTAGCGTTATTAAAGGGAATATAATTCCCTTTATATTTTCTGTGGCTGGGAAGCCTCCATCCCTCGCACCTGTGAGCCTCTGGGTCTCGCAGGCTAAACCCAGCCAGGCCTCGCTAGCACATCAGGCAAAGCCTTTCTCCTAACAGAAAGCACTTCTGAAGCACTTTCTTAAGAAGTACTTTCTCTTAATTTCATCCTGATCGCTTTTTTAGGTAAGCATGCAGCTTTGATAAGTATTTTGGGGTTTATTAAAAACAATAAACCCAGTGAGAGTTTTGCTTTTTATCAACACTACCTTGTTCTTCTTTACCAAAATAACTTTCTGAAAATTCCTTTTTAAAATTTTTCTCTTTACAAAACAACTTGTGAAACAAGAAACAGTGCTATCGCTAAAACAAGAGCAGGTATTTTTTTTTGGTCAACTCTGTCTTTCCAGATGGAGAAAGCAGAGAAGGTGTGAGAAGAGGAGATAAAGAGCTGACAAGAAAGAACAGGGCGGAAGAGGCAACTGACTGTAGGGAACGTGAATGTAGGAGATGAAAAAGCAGAGCCTTGAAGAGCCTTAAAGCTGAAGGCAAGTAGGTTGCAGTTATGTAAAAAAAATATATGCACAGATTTAGACAATAGATGACACTTCTTTAATATTAAAAGCAGTGTTTGCACTGGTGATGGGGGAGCTGCTGGAGACACGCTGCTGTGGTCGGCACCTCCTTGCCTATTCGAACAACTGAGCCCCCCCGTCACTTTTCCACTGGCAAATGTCCTGGACAAACTCCAGTGAAAAGAACCAACATTTTCCTCCCTGCTTTCTTGTGACTGTGATTTTCTTTGCCTCCTGTCCAAAGTTGCTCTCTTGTAGTGTTAACTTGACGGACAGCAGCTGTATTTCACCCAGATCGACTCGTTTGCAACGGAGCAGAGTTTGCCAGGTCTGTCAGACGTTTTGAAATACAATCAGGAACCAAACTAGGAAAGCTTACGGTTGTTTCCCATTCCTTCTCTCACCCAAATATGTACAATCTCATCCACATTATGCTACAGCTGGTTGAGAAATTTCCAAGAGAACGTTGTTTTGTTTTGGTTTTTGTCAGAAAATGTTGAGCTGTCAAAACCGAGGATTTGTGTCGAAATGTAATCGTTTTGACGAAACTGTCATCAGGGAAAGTCTTTCAGCTCCAGGATGGAAAGTCTGATCAAAACCAGACAGATCGAGGAAGACAACTAGACCCTGAAATAGCTTGCAGTGCAGCGTGCAAAAACCAGGCACGAGCTTCTTGGGTGCTGCCTGCCGTCGGGACGGAGCGGGCCCCCAGCGCCGAGCAAGCTCCCCTCTGCTCCCGCGCCTCCCCTTTAGATAAATATTCCTGGTAATATCCTGAAATCAGAGTTCACTGGAAAGCTGAGCCGCCCATGGTCTAGCTGAGTGTTGCAACGGGCACGTTAAGAGCTCTTGAAGGTTTCGCTCTTCTGTTTATGAAAAGCCTGTAGAAGGTCTTGAGTTTATCTAGTCTGGAAGAGGTAAAACGTTACCCGGGAAGGAAAATCGCTCTCCTTTCCAGCAGGTTTTTAAGAGGGAGCGTCTTGCTTGGCGCCAGCAGGCTGGCTGGCCCCGCTGAGCCGCAGCTGCGTTATGCCCTTCGGGGAGCGGGATTAGGAGGGGCGATGTGCTGAGAACAGGACACCCTTGTGCCAGTAGATGTTTAGCTGGACATCAATGCCAGCACATCCACGGCTGATGCTTTGCCACATTGTATTGGTATGCTGCTCTTTCAGGAAATGAATTGCAAGACATTTTACAAGCAATAACATTTGCTCTTCGAACTAGCACCTGCATAAACAGAAATGAATTCATTTCATCCTCTGTTATCCATTGGCAATGGATCTTGAGCCTGGGAAGGAGAGAAGGGAATGCCAAGCACCAGCCGACTGCAGCCCAAACTCTGAAGGGAAGCTAACTGGTTATCTCAGTGCCCTCAGTGTGTGGACACCCGGGACACGTGGGGTGGGAATGCTGCACGAGTTTGGCACGTGAGGTCCTCTCTGCTCCGGCACCGGGAAGCTTCAACTTCTGGAGACTTACCAGAGCTAAGAGGGCCAGAAAGCATCTCTGCGCCTTTGCTGCTCCTGTCCCTCAGGGAAATGGAAGAGAAGAGGCCCATTGAGCTGTTCTACAGTTTGGGAAGCTGGGCAAAAAAGGAGCAATGAGAATGAACCAATATATTTTATTCTCAGCTCTGAAATTCCTGCTGAAGTGGTGATCATGGGGATTTATGAGTCACTGTGCCCACCTACCCATGAGGACTGAGCCGTTCCACCTCCAAGCACGCTCCGACTCTCCGTCTCCCCAGATCCCATCCCCAGGCGGGAGGCGGGAGCGCTCCGTCCAGCTGCACTGGCTCCTGCCATCTTTCTGCACACGTGGTAGCTCTGCTTTTCTCCGGAGACTGCAGGTGCTATCATTTTACCTCTGTTCCTAGAGCTTTGGTCAGGGCAATAAATAACAATAGTTATTTTTTGATGGCTTGGATAACCAGAAACCCAGCACAAAAGGTGAATTTCCACAGAGGGGAATTTGGTGTTTTTTTTCCTGTGTCATTTAAGCACATGGAGGATCCTTCCCAAGACAACACAACCTGCCGATTGTGTATTCTGGTGCACAACGCCCGGTCTGAGTGATCCGCCAGACAAGGACATTAGCAATGAAAAAGGCAATTGGCTTTACATTCGCTGTGTCTCAGTTTCACCATCTGCAACCTGGGGTTAATGATGTCTACTTCAGGAAAATGCTTTAATATCTTTGGATGAAAAAATGTGTGCAAATGCAAATTGTTCTGCTTATGACACATGGAGGTTTATGGCCTGCACATTAGCTCTTAATAACGCATTAATTATGCTTACAGTATTAAAAGTGTTCTGTGATTAACAAAATAATTACAGAAATAGATTAGTAAATGGGGCACTGGGTGCAATGCTTGTTACTCAGCTTACCCCATTCCACAAATTACAAGACCTTGTTTTCAGTTGCTTACAGCTTTGCCAAACTTTAATTGTCTGAGATGAAATTTTCCATGTCGGTGTCTGCCTCAAGCTAAACCGTTCTGGGAAGCTCCGGCCAAAATGGTTAATCTGTTCCTGAGAATGAATCCTGCGAAAAAATGTGCTAAATTCTGGCAATGTTTCTTTGAGAAGTTCTTGTTATTCATCAGGTCTCTTTGCAGTGGGGCTTCAAAACGGGGAGGGGTCTTTGTGTCTGGAATATGCCCTTTGCCTCCTTCTGCCTGAAAATCTGCCAAATCTGGCCACAGCCTAAGCCTTGAACAATCACAACTCGCTCCTCTCCCATAGAGATTTACTCTGCCTTTGCCATTAAAATGCCCTATCCGGACAGAGAGGGAGATCGCGACGCAGGAGGAGGGAGACGGGCTGGGGATGAAGGCGCGGGAGCAGAAGGGGCCGGTGGCGCCGGCTGGTCCCTCCAGCCGGGCTGTCGCAGGTGCTCACGTCGCCCCACGCCTGCCTTGGTCCCTGGTAGTCAAATCTGAGATTGCAGGAGCTGATTTCAGAAACGATGAACGTTTGTAGCTGCCAAGGATGCCATCAGGAGCTGTGCTTTGAACACGTAAAACGTTATATAAAAGGCCAAGTACCGTCAAAATTTCAGTTGCCTCAAATTGGGCACTTGGACCTGCTGATTCATTTAATGGTGGGCAGCTGTGCTGCAGCTCTGCGGAAGCAAGTGGGGTGCACGCATAGCTGCCGCGAAAATAACGGGGTTCCCGGAGCAAAGGCAGGGCCACGGCAGGGACGAGCACCAAAGAAAAGCCCAGGTTTTTCTTGGCTTCAGAGAAAGTTTAGGTTTTTATTATTGCTTTTTTTTTTTTTTTTTTTAACTAGAATGCAGTAAATAAGTCTGCACTGTGAACACTGAGAAACCGAAGTGGGAAAGGGTTGCTTGTCTGGTGAGGCATGTACCTCCTCTGCCCTCGATGACACGGACATCACACACACACAAACCCACCTGTGCGATCGTGTTACTAAAGCTTAGAACCTGCTACATGCTCTCAAGGAGGGTGGAAAAGAGAGGATCTTGGATAAAGGACAGCTTCAGTCTGTCTTTTCCTCACTTCTGAATTCCGGCAACCATACGGATGCGCTCTCAGCGTTGCTCACGTGAGCAGGACTGCGTGATTTCGCTTGCCGCGGCATGGCACGCGTTTACCACTCTCTCCCCGGTGCACTGATCCCTGGCTCATTCTGCTGTTGCAGGACACTTAAACACTTGCTTTCCCTGATATTCAATGGTCAAAAATCCCTATGTATATAAGAGCATTTCTCATGCCCTGTAACTAAAACTGTTATCAATTTCAGTAGCTCTCCAGTCCAGGAAGCTGTCAGCACAATTGTAATCACTGTGTTCATAAAATATCCTCCAAGGCATCCGCCTACATTTTAACTCATCTTTTTTTCAGCAGTATTTTTTTTTGACCAGAAAGTCATGTTTTGGACAAAAATGTGGCAATAGCATTATCTGTGTCTCCTAGCAATTTGGTTCTTGCATCTCTCCAGGCAGCTCCTTTTTCTCCGCCGCGTCGCATCGGAATACAAACGCCCAGCTAATGTTCAATGTTTGTCACACACCTACTCGGGGAATTATTTTTGACACTGTTTATGACATGGCCTCCTGAATGAAATGTGCATTTGTCACCTGTGATCTCACTGTCTGACTAAAAACGAGCAACCGCAGCAGCAAAGCAAGGGACGCAGTTCAAGATATCTAGCTGGAAAAAAATGCAAGAGGCTCCCAAGGCTCCTTCACCTGCTCGGCCAGGAGGCAATCTCCTGAGGACGCCTCTTGGACATCTGATAGTTTCCACTTCCCACCAGGTCTGCTCCAGTCACATCTGGAAAAAATAGGTTCATCACTTTGAACACGGATAATCAAACTTGATCAAATAACACCCTGGTTTCAGTTAGCCTTTTTGAATATGGTCTCCTGTGGATTTATTATTTCACCTGGAATAATTCCACCCCACCCTGGCAATATTTTGCCATTTTTTTAGCTTTCTCTTTTGTTCAAATGCTTATTTCAAAGAAATTAAATAATAATTAAATCTTATTAAAACACAGCATAAATTTCTGCCAGCAAGTGTAGTGCTGTACTCATAAGGAGGAGAGCACGGTCTGTATGAATACTCAATGAATATAGCCCTATCTTTCACATACGAAGTATCTACAAACACAGTTGGGGCTTCTTAGTCATTATTTCATTGCCTGAAGTTGTTCTGCTGCTTTACACTGCTGTGTTACAACCTGCCTGCAAATCAGCCCCTTTAATGATGTCTGGGACTATTTGCCCTCTGTGGCCTGGTCACCTAAGTGTCATGCTATTATTTGTCCACCAAAGAGAATACTTTTTTTACAAAGAAGTGGGAAATGGTAGCAATTTGGGATTGTCTGAATAGTTCTGGAGATCATTTCTGATCAAATGTACTTGCACCAGCAATTTGCAATGTTCACTTTCTGCCAAAAATCCCAGTTAACAAAAAAACCCAAAGCACTCATAGGAATATTTGCGGAAAACAAAGCAAAATAAAAGGCTCCCACGTGCTTTCAGGGGGCCTGATCCAACGCTCAGGGAAGTCACTGAGAGTCTTTCTTCTGACTTCAAGCAAATTTGGATCAGCTCCAGCCTGAATTTGCGAGTTTCATTTGTCAAATAATTTTTGAAAGATTCTCCTAGCTTTAGCGGGGCAGAAATGGCTTCAGCATCTGCAACGATCAGGTCAGCAATTTTTGTTTTTAAGCATTCAGGTCAGCTATTAAAATATAAATTCAGAATATTTTTGCAAGGGTTTTATTCTCACACCACGCTGGCAGTCAAGCTGGTACTTCTCCTTTCATCTTCACCCTCCTATTACTTCAATATAGCATGTCCGTCAGTTTGCTTTTATTTATTTTTTCCAGCCTGTTTTAGACAATCCGTTGAAGAAATCCCACTCAGCGATGAGTGTTGACCTTGAGCCGTTCCTTTTCTTTCTCCCTCTTTTATTTAAGAGCGTGCAGTGAATTAAGACATCACTTCTACCCGCGCTCTTTGCAGCAACAGCGGCGCTCCAATCGAGCATGAACGGCAGGTCCGCGGGCAGCGCCGCCCTGGAAATGTGATATTATGGGAGCGAGCAGGGACCCGCTGGCCGGCAGCGCGGTGCGACGTGGCGGGGGGTCCCGGGGCCGCGGCCGGTGCTTCCCGCGGGTCCTGGCAGCCTCCTTCCCGCGGCGCCCGCGGGAGCCCATGAAGGGGCCGAGCTCGGCGCCGTGGGCTGCGGAAACCCTTAAATGCCTCGAAAACATTTTTCTCCCGTCGCTGCAGCCCGGGCGGCATCGTGGCGTCGCTCCCACGGCCCCAGCAGCGCGGCAGTGGCATGGGGAAGGCTATTTCCCATACGCAGCTCTGGGAAGCAGCCTGGGATAGTGGGAAGCTGGCGGCAGCTCCGGGGTGGGCACGGCTGTGGAGCAGACCTGGAGCTTCGTGTTTAATCACATTTTAACGTGTTGGGGGGGAGGGAAATTCCTCAAATCTCTTGCTCTTTTCAAACCTTTCTATACCCAGGTCTCAGCGGCGAGGAGGAGTTGGTACGGAACCATACTAAACAATAATAACCGCGTTTAACGTGCTTATAAACTCGTGGGAACTTAAAAAATAAAAAGAATCCCCGGCACTATGCTCAGAAAGGCTCGGATTTTCTGCATTTCTTTTCGCACCCTCCTTCTCCTTCCAGCGCTCGGTGCCAGCGGCCGCCGAGGCCGGGTCCGCGTGGGACGCGCTCATCCGCGGGGAACCGCGGTGGCCACGGCCGGCGGCCGCGCGCCCCAGCCCGGAGCCCAGCCCCGCAGATGTGATCAATAAAGCGCATAGCTGCGGCCCCGGCTATCGGGTCTCGGGGCTTTGATTTAAGGAGTTCCCCCGCCACCGGGGACAACACTGGGGATGTTTGCATGGAAACAGGATCTGTGTTTAAGTCATTAGGCCAAATTCAGTGCAGGTGGAGGCGAGGCGAGGCGAGCCCCACGGCCGGGGCCGGCGCTGCGCCCACGCGGGCAGCGCGTCTGCGCCCGGCCGGTCGCGGGGCTCCGGCAGCCCCCGCGGGTTTGGGGTTTTTCTCCCAAGGGACCCAAAGCTGCCGGGTGCAGATGAGGGGGGGGATCTCAGCTCCGGTCCCGGCTGCGGAAAGCCGGGGCCGTGGGGATGCACGGAGCGGGCACGTGGCCACGGGCACCTGCATCGTGTCCCGGCCGCCACTTTTTGCCTGCAAAACAGACCTATCCGATGACAGACCTATCCGTGCGGCCACCCCGCTCCCACCGTCGGCCGGAGGGTTTGGCCACGTGCAGGTCCGAAAGCGGGTGTCTGGGGCCTCTGCGCGCGGTGGGCGCCTCCAGTCTCCCCCGAACCGTCTGCCTTCCCCTCTCTCCTCCATCGCTACCACCCCATCTTCCAAGCGGCCTTGAGCCTTCAAAGGCATAGGGAGAACGGGGGAGAAGGAGGAGAAAAACCCACAGAGGTTACTTTTAAAAAATTTAAACAGAAATATCCGGTCTTAGCTGATGTTAAAATCGGAGCATTTCATTAAAAGGCTGCAGGGCTTTTAAAGACAAACTATAAGCAGAGCCATGAATAATGCAGATCCCATTCAGAACATGAAGGTTTTAGCGCATCCATAATACATGGGGTCACCCTGGAGCGACGCTGCTAACGCGCCGGAACGGGGCTGAAGGAGGCTCCCGCCGCCGGGAAGCAGCGGCGAAGCCCGAGGAGCTCTCCCGCCGGCTGGACGCTCGGGGACACGGCAAGACTCGGAGGGGCTTCCAAATCCTTCTTATTGGTGTCTTTCCCAACTAAAATAAACTCAGTAATCTCATTATGAGATTGGGGGCTGATCCAAGAGCGCTGGATACGGCCCATATAGCTCTGTAAATGACTGTCATTAAAGCTGGCTCTGCGCACTTAAGTCTGTTATCAGGCGTCGGGCAGAGGCAGTGCCGGAGGCCCGTGGGCGATGCAAGGGAGCCACGGGGCGCTGCATGGGCGCAGGCACCGGGCTCGGCTCCGCCGGGCTGCCGACGCCGTGCTCTGCAACCCGTGTGATGAGCTGGTGGAGCCTCTGCAGGGTGGTGGTGGGGGGTGTCATGAGCTGCGCGAGGCGGGTGCGCCGGCGGGGGGTTCGTGCAACGCTCCCCTTCCTCTCCGCTCGCTGCAGCCGGCGCTGGATGGGGCCCTGCGCGAGAGCTTAATGTGTCTGCGTTGTGGGAAAGGAGCCAACGTATAAACATCGCACTCAGAAAAACAGAATCTCTGCAGGAAGGAAAATTGATTCTTCTAACAGTTTCATTCACGTAATGTTTGGTGGCTTTACCAGGGTTCTGAAGTTATCTCCCGTCTTCGCTATTTAACTCTGCAGAGTGTATGTTCTCCAAGTATCTTATCTCTTTAATAGCTCTTCCTTTTTAGAATGTATATATCACTGGAATCTTCTGCGGCTTAGGTTACCTTAAACATGGGTTGCTGTTAAAAAATGTTACCCTTTCAGAAAAAAGCCATTTAGAAGTTACTCACACCCATAAAGTGAAACTAGAGGAAAAAGGCTTTTCAGCGGCTTTTGTGGGACTAACGGGGAACAATCCATCCTCTGGATCAGGGTTTTATAAATCTGTTTTGGCCAAAAACCTGAATTACGATTTGCATATTTTTTGCAACAAAAGAAAGGAAGAAAATTAAGCGAAAATCCCCACATGATTTTGGTTCGGTGCCCGTGCAATCTGTCAACGAGGACGAATTCCCCATACTTAATCCAATTATACAGAAATTCCCTCTGCAAAATTATTTGGGTATGAAATTGGCGAAAAATCACCGGGGACTTTTTTCTCCCCTGTTTTGCATCAAACCACTAGCTACTCTTCCCACATAATGTCAGCTGGTGGGGACCCTGCGGTGGCTGGAAATGCAGCCTCAGCACAGGCACAAGCAGAGGGGATCCGTGCGGGAGCCGCAGGAGCAGCCGCGTTACCAGCCCGGCGCGAAGGAGCTCGCAGCCGTGCGAGGCTCCGGGTGAAAGTGCAGATAACGCAGGCTGTTTTACAGATTTCCCACCCCCTTGGCACGCAGGACAAAAATCATCGCCTGCTCTGGAAGCAGCCGTAATTGTGTTTGCGAAGGCTCCCCGGGGACTGCAGCTACCCCGGGAAGCCTGCCCGGCGCGAGTTTGGATCGTGGCGAGGGTGCTCCGGTTCCCGCAAGCTCGTGAGAAACGATGGGGCCAGGTAGTTCGGAGACAGCGAGAATCAGGCTCTGGCTCCGCACCGTGGGAAAATTAACGGTATGAGCCGAAACACATGGATCCTCCTTTATTCCGCGGAGGGGAACAAGAGGCCGTTTATCCTGCTCTGTCTGTTCGCAGCCAGCGCCGGGCTCAGCGGGCTTTAGTCTGCTCTAATCTGAATCTCCCTTTTCTCCCCTAAAGGCACGGGGCTGCTCCCCATTCCCGGGAAGGCAATTGCTCAGTCTGACACCTCTCTCCGCTAGGAAGAATTTCCTGATGCCGTGCTCATATTTCCTCCTTCTTGCTGCCTTTCTCACACTTCACCTCTGCAGCTCTCTCTCCATCTGCTTTCCCTCCCTTCTTTCTCCCTCTGTGGCAGGTGGAGAAAACAGAAAGTGCCTGCGGACCGAGCAAATGTGCTGTGGCAGACCTGGAGCCGATTTCATTCCTGGGGTAAACTCGGGAAAGGCTCCAGGGCTGTCCTGGGGAGGAGTTTGGCCCGCGGGGAAGAGGAGGCATGGGGAATACATTAAGAGGGTCACCCCGCTGGCTGCGAACAGGCTTCGTATTGTTACCAAATGTTCATTAATCCAAAAATAGAATTTAAGAAATGTAGCAACTTTGCAAGAGGAATTCAGACAATCCAGGAAATCCAGAAGTGGCCCTGCGACCCGGAGAAGGTCCCAGGGTACCTTGCAGGTCCTGCGTGCGGAGGGCGTGAATCATGTTCTGACTGAGGCAGCTTAAAGGGATGGAAATGCGGAACCGTTCATATATCACCCGCTCCAGGAAAAGCGGAGGGGCAAAAGCCAGGAATAAATATTGAGGTGCCTGGAGAGCCTGACACTTTTGGTGGAAGCACGCTAACAGAAGTGCCCGTCGAGATCGGCTCCGCTCCGGAGGGCAGGAAAGGAGGAGAGCGTCGTGCCTCCGAGCTCCGGCAACCCAAGCCCAGCCCAGCTCCGAGGACACTCTTCTGCTGCCCCATAGGAGTCAAACCAAAGCAAATCCCTGCTCCTTTGGTGAACGAGGCTGTCCTGTCCCCCTTTCCGGAGCCTCTCGGTTCCCTCTGCGCGTGGCCATTGCAGCCGGCGGTAATCGCATCACGACGTCACCTGAAGGGTATGCTGCAACCCACACGCGGTTGTCGTGTTTGCTGGGACAGACCGTGGCTGGCTGGGAAGCGTCTGTGATGCTAAATGACTCCAGACAGGAACACATTGTATTGCATGAGCTCTTGGGACGTTATTTCTCATAGAAAATGGGTTTCTTAAACCCGCCTGCTCTCGGACTGCTGGAGAATGCTCTCGACTCGGCAACCTGGGTTGCATGAAAGGTCCCTCTGTCCCACGGTGGAGGCTGCACTGGGTTCACTCCAGTTCACGGGCTCTGCTCGCTCCCTCGCTAACACGCGCTCAATAAAGCCTTAATGTGGACGAGGTATTTATACTATAAAAACAAAGATAAAAGTGGCTCTCAGTGGAGAGGAGAAACCGCAGATTCTGGGGGCTTAGGGGGAGGGGAAAGGAGCCAGGAAAGCGGCTCTGCCGAGCGCTGAGCAGAGTCCCAAGGACAGAGGCGGAGGCCTGTGGTCTGGGCTCCGACATTTCCCATTGGCTTTGGTCAGATGTCTTTGTTCTTTATGGTTCACATCAGCAACTTTTTTTGTTTTCCTGATGCTCCAGCTGGAGCTGGACCAAGACGAGTCTCCCGGACCTTCGTGCAAGGGAGCCTTCCAGGACCAGAGGACAAGAAAGATGACGACCTGGGCAGGGGCACCAAGAAAAGGGAGCTCTCAGAGTCCCCAGCACGTAGGGTCCACAGGACACCAAGTCAATGTAGTTGCACTCATTTGCCAGCCAGGAAACATATTTCCCGTCACGTCAGAGGCTGGCACTAAGTGTTGTGATGTGAAGTATTGTCACTGAGGCCTGGGAGAGATTTTTTTGACGGTGTCCTGAGGTTGCTGCTATTCAAATGACAGGGTAATATGACATGGTGGCCCCAGCGGACCTAGAGCTGGATTGCTTGAGCATTTCCACGCTGCCAGAAAGTCCGTGCTGGATAGATGACACACATTCCTGAGACTGGCTGCCGGGTACAGTTACAGCCACCGAGCCGGTTCAAAGCCAGGAGGAACACGGGCTCCAGAAACGCTGTCAATCCCTACCAAATATTCGGGCTTAAGTTAGATTTGGGGTTTCAGCCCATTACTGCAGCAGGGCGGCCTAGAAATGTGAGCGCAGTCACAGTCAGGACTGCTCTCCTGAGCTGTGGGATTTAAACTTGGGGAACTGATTCAACGCCTTTATAACAGGGAGATTTGGAGTCTGAAAGCTGCTGCCCAGGAGGCTCAGGACTGTTTCCATCCAGACCTTGGCATCGTGCCCCTCGAACAGTTTCCACTCGTCCTGTTTCCCCTCTCCTCAAGCTGTCACAGCAGAGCAATGCCGGGGTGCTGAAGGCACTCCTGCTCTCCTTTCTCTCCAAATTTCCACATTTTTGAAAGCCTCAGGAGCTCCTCACCCAGGCTGGGACACCAGGAAGCAGCAAAACGTGATGAGTGCCTTGCAGCAGGGACACGGGCACGGCATGGACGTAGTCCTTGGCCAGGCTGGGGCCAGGCTCTGCTCCCCTCTCATCTCATCAGCTCTGCTCTGGCTCGCGCTCGTCCCGGACAGATACGGGTCTACGCAGAGCTTCCCGTCCCCTGAGCCTGCTGCTCCTGGCCACATGGCAGCATGGGTGGCTGCATTTTGGGGATTCCCTCCCCTCCTCCCCCCCATTTATTTTCAGTGGAAAATGCCAGGCATTTAAATTTAGCAGTTTACGGGGGTGGTGGGGAGCGGAGAAAGACAAAAACCCAACTCCCCCTCCTTGCAGCTGAGCATCTGCAGAGTGTACTGAAAGCAGAACGAATAGGAACGAAAAATCTCAGCCACCACAAGGCAGGACCTGGCTCGTCGATGCTTATTTCAGGTCCGAACGGCGCTTTGCCCCAAAACACCCGCAAGGGGAAAAACCCAAACGCATCGCTGCAGCTTGGCGGGTAGCGGCTGCCCGCGAGCCCGGCCGGGACAGGGACCCCCACGTCCACCGGCAGCCCCGCACCGAGCGCGGCCGCGCACCGATCCCCGGCCGGGGCTGCGCTTCCCGCGCTCTCCCCTGCGCGCAGGCATAGTTCACTGCACACGAATACGGGCAGCTGGAAAGCCAAACCAGAGCCGCTGCCCCCCCCCCCCCGAAAATTCACAGAAGTGGCCGAAATGAATGAAGCGGGAGAGAATGTCTAACAGTGTGGAGAAGAATTACTCCGAGAGCCTAAAATATCACTGGCACCCTGGTGGCTTTAATGCATTCTGCCTTTTGGCCCTGAATAAATAACAATGGAAAAGCAACCCCAGAGAAATATCAACCAGACAAAGTACATCAGCAGACCAGAGCAGGAACTGAAGAATGTATTTAAGCAGAGAAAACACCGAAAACACAAAAGCCGTGCTGGATGCTGAAAGGGCAGCTGATGGGTAGGTTAGGCAGGTTATAAACACTGGATTTCCATATCTTTTTTCTTGTTTTCGCTTACAGTCAATTGCCAGAAACATCAAGGCTGCTGCTTTCCCAGCACTGATTGCATGCAACAGGTAAGCACTGTTTTACAGGCATGAGTCACAAGTTATTAGCAGATACTGTAATAATTAGAGCTGGGCAAAATATGTCCATCAGCAGTTTATGAGAAGTAAAAAATCCAGATTTGAAAACACTGGCATATTCTGCTTGTTTGCAGCAATTTTTTCTTTATTTCAAACTCTCTTGCCCCGAGAGGAAAACAATTGTTGCAAACGAAAACATTTCATTTTATTATTTTCTCCATGTGAAAGAGTTCCACTCTTCAATATAAAATTATTTTCATTTTAAAATTACATTCATCTTTATTTGTAAAATGGTGTTTTGAGGAAATGCTTGCAAATCTTCCTCTTGTGTTGCATCGCACTGCAGCTGCGAGTCCTGACAATGTGATTAACCCCTCCCCATCAGGGACTGCCACAGTCAACACTTTCATGTTTTACCATAATCTTTCCTTCCTGTCAAGCTACTACTTCATATAAAGGGAGACACTGATGAGGTACAACCTTCCCCAGTTCACAGCTGAAAAGTCATTCGAGTGGCCGTGAGCTGTTTGACTAGCTGTAACACGAAGACTTGGTATCCTGCCTTGGAAAGGGTGGTGTGAATATCCAGCAATTAATACTGAGAAGGTGCATTTCAAACCGCAAAGTGTCTCCATGTCATTTTGCGCCAGAAGTACCAGCCAAGCCTCGAAGGGTCGCAGAGGGATGTCATCTCAGCACACGGTACTCTAGGACCCTTGCTCTGGAGGTAATTTCTTGGCTCCTAAAAGCTCTGCCAAGCAATCTCCCAGAGCTGGCTGATCTTATGGCCCACAAACTGTGCTCAGGCTCAGCTGTCTTAATGAATGATATATATGCCTTTAAGGGTGCTGATCGTTCCTTCCCATTTTATAGGAAAGGCTTTCTCAAATGGAAAGGACCTGCCAAGCATCCGTCTCTCTGACTGGCCAATAAATGCAGAAAAAAGGTGTGGAAAACTTGCAGAAAACAAGTGTTCACAGTCATAGCAGTGATTTGCTTTGCAGGGCAGGAAGTGGCAGAGGGTTGATTGAATGTTGAGATCTCTGTTGCTTGAGGACTGGGACCTGGCGGTGGGACGTGGCTGTGCCTTGTCCATGCACAGCACTGCTGTGACCTGGCACTGCCATCCAGAGGCAAAGGTTGCTCCTCGGCTCATCTCAAGAAAACCCCTCAATTTCACTCTTGGGGAAGAATAAGTTCCTCCAAGAGCCATGGAAGGGAGCTGGGGCAGCTGCGTGTGCTCCCCCTTCCTCCATAAGTGAAGGATCCCCGTTATTCTGGGAAACATGAAAACGCAACGAGTGCTCCACAGGACACAGGTGCTCAGACGCTTCCAAGTGTAAGAGCTTCTATAGCTCTATATTTGTCATGGTTTTCTCAGTCTTGAAACGGAGCTGGAAGCCACCTGGCAGATGAATTCTCAGCCTGTCTAGATTTTCCTTACATTCCACAGAAATACAGCTAAAACATGTGGGCAGCAATCTTCTCCAGCGACTGTCAAATGGAGCCCTGTGCCTTTGCCACAGTCAAACAGGCGAGGGACCGTGTGCCTTTCTTCCCCGGCAGTGAGAGCACACTGGCATCCCCAGGGAGAGAAACCTGTAGTCTGTCCTCCGCTCATGGCTGCAGACCCTGGAGGAACTAGGGTAGACACCAGGTAGGAACTAGGTAGGAACTGGAGGTGGGACCACGCTCGAGACCTCCTCCTGCTGCTGCAGGGATGACTCTCCCGACTCGGGCTGCCCATGAAAGGAGGAGAGGCAGCTCCAGGGTTTCCATGCTGAACTGCCGAGCACCGCTACAGAAGTTCAGGTTTCACAGTACAATGACAAAGGTAAGACAAGGAGAGAGATCAGAAGGAAACTGCTGAACGACGCCCGGGCATTTGGATCTGAAGAACTCTCTGACACTCTTAAGGTTTTGTATCACTTCTGTGCCACCAATTTTCTCACTGTTTCATTACTAATGTTAAAATAATAGCCACTGGGTCTCTGTAATGATCTCCTGATGGGCAATACAAATGATGGGCAATGCCAGCGACAAATTTAATGAGAACCAGAGGCTGCCTTTTGCCAGACAGTGCCCTGTGGTTATATGCAAAACTGAAGTACAGTGAAGTACATTGCCTAAAAATTCTCATTATCTTTGGGGTATGTTGTTTCTTAGGATTCCCAGTGTAACACAGGGAGCTGTTATTAATCCATTTCAGTGATTTTTCAGGATGAACAAATTGTTTTTTCACCTAATTTCAAACCCACTTGAACATTATGGATTTGAAAGTTTGGCTAAAATGTCAAATGTTACAGAGTTCATGTTCCAAGATAGAATGTGAAAAAGGGCACAGAGAAAAACATACTTCTGCTAAAATAATTCAGTGCGTATTGCACCACACTCTTTGCTAGCTAAGCTCCAGTAGAAATTCTATCGCCCCAGCACATAGCAAACACTATCCATCACATGGCTTAAAAAAAATCAAATTTGCGGAGGAATGACTAGAATCTTAGAGAAGGTTATAGTTCCAAAATATTAATGATTTGGGCAAACTTCTAAAAGCATTTCAAGATAGTCACAATTCTTTTTGGTCCCTTCTGATCACACTACCAAAACCAACAGATTGGACACACATCTGAGTCTTCTAAAACTTTGTGGGCAACTGTTAACAAGCAGAACATCAGAAAATTATATTCAGAGGAACTCTGCTGGTACGGACCTGGCAAGAGACGAGAACCAAGCTGCAGAAGGAGGGTTCGAGGCCAAGGCACCTGGCCCGCATTCAGCCCAGGAATGCTAAGCACTCAGCGCGTCTCGGAGGAGAGCCTGCTCTCCCTACGTGTCCTCTATAATCAACGGAGACACAGCCACCTCCAGAGGACAATTCTCATCTAGCGGGTTGAACATGAGCTTCTAGCCTCTTAATTTAGGCATTGCAGTTGGATGCCAAAAATGTGGATGGGATCAATCTGGCTTGTGTGTGTATGTGAATAAAACGTAAAGAAAAAGAAGAGCAATCCTTTTTGGACAAGGGAATAGATTTAGCGCTAACTAGAGTTACATAAAATCCTCCTTTAAAAGATGATGGAAGATAGCCTAACAGATTGGAAAACAACTGGTGGGAGAGGATATGGAAATTGTAGATTAGAATGGGTGAGAAGCAATGGTAGAACAGAACAGATTTGGAAACACCTGAATAGGCCTGAAAAAGTGCTTCAGGACTTCAAATACAAGAGTGATACTTGTGTGATTGTGGAGTGTGTTTGGTCATTGAGAGGGGAGGACAATTCTGGAGGGTGGAAAAGCCCAGAAAAGTACATTTTTTGCCTTGATCTTTACTATAGAAGACAATGAGAGGAAACATTTCCATTTCAAAGACATTGTGCATAGGAAATCAGAATGTGACCTTAACAGTGATGGCAGTCTCTAAGGAGGAAATCATGAAGCAACTGGAGAAAGTGTAGTAAATCACCAAGACCGGATGGTATTTATGCAAGAGTTCAGAAAGAAGTAAAGTGTGAACTACTGGGAAGGTAATGACATGGATATACAATATATTCTGGGGCAGGGGGGGAAAGGAAACACAATTACTCCTGGAATGGGAGTGAAAGATGACATCAAAATAAGAGTAATATAAGAGTCAGGCACAGATGTTTCCAAAATTTTCCAGAAAAGGAAAAATTGAAACATAGTTTGGGAAGAGTTTTCCAAAACTTCTTGATCAGGCGTAGAGCTGCTGATGATAATATTTAGATTTGATAATATTCTGCTACTTTGCAGGGCTTTGCAGCGACACATTGCTTCCCTTGCACTGCCTGTTTCCACAGGTAAAGTCAGCAGCGAGCTCTGCAAGCCACTTCTGCCCACCCAAGACACAGGCACAGAGTCTCGGAGGCCTGGCGTTGGTCCCCTGCTTGGGTCGTAAACACCCAAACCGCGGCACAGCTGCCAGACAGCATTTTCCTGATGCTAGGCACGAACTCCCAGACAGCTGATACCACAAGTTCGAGAAGATGAGAGGCTCACAGACACGCTGAAAGCACATTACAACATGTTTTGCAGCCCAGAGTAGCGCAGTTCATTGGGTATCACGATGTGCTACACAGCAGAGCACAAAGGAAGGGCCAGATCCATCATCGACGCTTCGGTCCAAGAGTGCCCGGACAGACACTGAGCCTTTATGTGCTTCAGTTCCTGCATAATGAGTCGTGCAACATCAGCGACCAGGTGATAAAAACCTCCATCTATCCTACACCAAGAAATGCAACTAACTTGAAGAAAGAGGGCTATCAGGAGGCCCTGAAGCCGCTCCCGAAGAAAGGGTTTGCTCCCTACCCCCTTCGCTCTGAGGGCTGAATGCAAAATTATACAAGGAAACATCACAGTCCGGGAATTTGAGCGCATGCAGTGTCTCATTCTCCCACTTCTTCTGATTTCCATCCAGAGAAATAAAGCTGCCTTGTGAAGGAGACCAACCGCCTCCATTCAGGACCGTAATGGGAGCTGACAGCTCCAACCGGCAGCTCCGGCGCGGGAAGCTGCAGTGCAGCGCATGCAAAGCAGCCCTGCTCCTGTCACCCTGACAACGGCAAGCGGGACGAACCCAGCTGCCTGGAAAAGGTTAAACACAAGCCACTTCCCTTCCTTTTGTTTTTTTTTTTTAACAACATTGTCTTTATTGTATCACAGGATGGGGAAATAGTGCAGATTTGCACTCAAAACCCTCGCGGCAGCGCGATGAAGGAGCAAGAATAAGAAACCCCAGAAGTTCTGCAGGGAGAAATACGGAATACCATGGCAATGTTTAAGTAATTATCCCAGCACGGGACTTAGCCACTGCAAGACAAGCCGGGGGTACACATGGGAGGGATGCTGCAAATGAGGAAGGAATTAAAGAGAGAGTGCGAAAGCTTGGAGATAAAGGCCCAGAGGCAGGCCCAAATCCCGGCCTCAGGATCCTCGTTAGAGACCACTCAGGCTCCACGGGAAAGAAAAAAGTTCTTCTTTTCTAGACAAAAATTTTGCCAGTGAGCTGCTTTTACTAAGCGCTCGCCTCAGCAGGCCTGGCAAAAATCACCAGGCGTTTTTACCCAAAAGGAGACATTCCTGGCACCGAGCTCCCGCCCTGCCTTCGCTCAGCGCGTTGCTCCCGGGGCACCGGTGGACGCTCGTCCCGGCGGGAGGAGACGTGAGGCGTGCTCGTTGCCAGCCCAGCGCTCCGGTTTGGAAGCGGCAGGATGCATGGAGGGGTGAAGTCTTCCAGGAGCTGCCTGGCAAACAAGCGGGGCCGACCGCCGTGGTGCCATGGCAACAGGCCTCCGTCTCCATCGCAGACGATTTCTACAAAGTTAAGCCGTTTGCTGGAGTGTTTTTAAGGGCTGAGAATGCAACTCAGAATTTAAAAAATGAGAAAGAGGGTTAACTGCCTGAAAATGAAGTGGAGGTTTGAAGACATGCAGGAAGCCCTTTTCACAGATCTTACTCTTTGGTTCCAGCTCTGCAAGAAAGGTCCATCCATCAGCTGCCTAAAACATACTCAACAGGACCTGTCCAGCCACCCTAGCCAGGCACATTTCAGCTTTTAGATAGTCCTGTCATGATGGGCTTTTGTTTTTATTTTTTCAGTCTGGGAGGAAAGAAAGGAAGAAAGATGCTATCACCTTCCTTTGCTCCTGTATCTACTCATCTGAGTGATGTATAGTCCCCTTGATTACTCACTTGAGCGGAATGCACTTATGTTTGCCTGCTGACACAGCCAAGGTCTTGATAAAGCCACTTAAAACAGTGTTCCCAGCACTGCTCACCTGAGCTGGCCCCAGCCTTGGCGATGGGTATGCTGAATGGGATCCTGCAAGAAAACACACTTAGTGGCTCATCAGGGGGATTCCTACTGCCCTTGCTTGTCCTGGGAATCTCACCCAGAGACACTCCTACTGCCCTTGTTTGTCCTGTCACATCAGCACGTGGTGCAGAAGTTGCAGACTCAGGTAGACGGGAAGAGGGAGGAGAGCAGAGGTAACAGAGTCTAGTTCAGTCTGCAGCCCCTGAATGTGCACCACTACAACCCATAGCCTGCCAGGTGCCCTGATTTTGGGGAATGACTGAACGGCACTTCTAGCCCCTGAGGATATTTCTGCATGACAGACCCTAAATGTGACACTCCTCCAGGCAATGGGAGCAATGGCCCAGACTGCAGAGCATGGACTATCTGTTCCTGCTCTACGAAGCTTTTTTTAATTCTGATCATATGCCGTTCAGAATAGTGTCTGTCTCACAGTAGTGTTCATTTCTTTTATTTTCCTGGCACCAGTCAAGGTGAGGAGGGGACTTACATGGTTCAACAAGTGTCCTGGGGCCACAAATCTAATCCCTGAAAATCCATGAGTGAAAGAGAAGAAATGCCAAGCAGGAGAGATCTGAGAGTGGGCCCTTCTTCTCAGTTTGTACATTTTCTAGATGCCAGAACAAGCCCAGTTGACTTCAATCTACTGGTGGCATTAACTGATGAAATTTTTGTGGGATGCAAGGAAAAGGTCATTGTTTATCTTTGATACGGTTCCACTGAGAACAGCGAAAGTGTGCCGTGGATGTGGCAAGCTTTTCCATCGCTATTGCTAAGCATATACAGCCCCAGGTAACTGCAGTCCAAGCTTCCCAGGCAATCCAAGAGCACTTAGTCCTCCCCAAGAGAGGCCATCTCACTAAAGGATAAACTTCATCTCAGCAGCTCATTCAGGCTTTTGCTTTGTTGCCAAGACAGCCCACAAGCAGGACTGGGAAAGGGGGAAGTGGTGGGACAGGGACAATTAGAGCCAACTGCGGTGGAGGGATTTTTGAGTTGATCTCTTTTTTTCCCCTTTTAATAGCACTGTATTATAAATATCACAAAACCACATGTTATCAGGCAGAATGAAACAATTATGCTCAGCTTCACAACTGCAGGCATATATGCCTTCGATGGGGCCTTGTACTCTCTGATGTGGACACCTGCTCTCTAGAAATTTGATGGGTGAGCAGTAACTTGACCAGGATGTGGGCCCCAAGAAAACTGGTAAGTCAGAGCAAATTTTAGTCATGACCAACTGGGTGCTACGGAAGGAAGAACTCATCCTGGTTGCTGAGTCATTTTAATCACACTCAGCTAATGACCTTCTGGGCTGGGGAACAGGGAGGCTGTGCTCACTCCTACAAAAGGTTCTGATTTCTCCAGAAAGCTTGGTGAACCCGGGTCGGTATAATGGATATACAGGCAGCAGGGGTTTAACTCCGAATCTCCTAAGCAGGTTCTGCTGGAAATAATGTGAGTGATTTTTCTGCCCCATTTATTTTGTGCAGTTGTGGTTTTGCCTTCATTTATTAATAAAACCCATTTTGGTCCCTCCACCACAGGCACATACTTTCTCTCTCTTCCTTTCAGATGTCAGGAGGATTTTTCTTGAGAAGGTCTACTCATAGGCATCCCCCCATCTTTGGCCCGTTATTTATAGGGTACCTCTCTGCCGAGCACAATGCCGGGAGGTGAGTGAGTTATTGTTCCGGGTGACATCATGGGGTGGACTTCATAAGGGGGCTCAGCGGATGGTCTCTGAAGACAGCTGCGAAAAAGGCAGCCCTGAAGGATATGATGGAGTGGGTGAGACATAAATTTCTTAGGACAGGCAGTGAAAAAAACGTTTACAGCCCTTCTTTCCTGAGTCTGGTTTCAATCAGAGTCCCAGCCGTTTCATTGATGCTTCGCACTAAGCACTCACTCAGACATACGCTTTATGCACTCAACCTGCCTTATTTATTTTATTTTATTCTCTTTTTTACTGTTTTTAAAATGCACCGGTACAGGATGGCTTACAGATCCTTAGGGGGCCAGCTCCCATGTAAAGTAGCCACAGACAAAGTCTATCTGCCTGGATATGAATCTGACTTGCAGACGGGAATCAAGTAAGAATAATATTGATAACGATAATGAAGGAACGGGTTTATAAAACCATCACATTGCAGTCTCAGTCTACAACCAACGTGGTATTAACTTTGACATTCATTAAGGCAGCTTGCCATTTCTTCCAGGCTTAATGGAAAATCTGTCTGTTTAGAAGTGTTTGTTGCAACTGCAGAGGTTAAGAGTACGGATAGGTTACTGATTAGAGAAACCCTGAGCGCTTGGCTGCCCCAAAGGGCATTTTAAGTTCATTCTTGGGCTTCTTCTTCCTAATTTTACTTTATCTCATGCCTCATGGCTGCTGCTTTGTAAGTTCGTGATGGCAGTGAGCGGCGAAATTGGTGCAGAGATGCCGGGGTCTCTGCAGGGGGGATCGGGAGGGTTTGCATGGCCCCTCCGTGCTGCGGGCCTGCTCCAGTGGGACCCTGCGGTGGAAGCCCTGGAGATGGCAGTGCTGGGGGTGAGGGGTGCACAGGCCAGCAGGGACGTAGGTCGGGCACTAGGGAGCTAAGGGCTGCTTGAACTCGCCCCTGTCCCCCTCTCAGCTCTGCCAATGCACCTCAACCTGGCTGCCACCTTCCTCTGCTCCCCGAAAAGCAGCTCTCCCCGTGCCCCTTCCCGGGCTGCATCCCTGGCTGTGCAAGCTGCTTCCCCCTCCGCGGAGCAGAGCTTGCTGTCTGCGCTGGGCTGCCGAAGGGCCTCGAGGCTGCGCACGCAGCAGGAGGAGCGAGAAGGCAGGGAGGATGCGGAGCGCTCCCTCGGGAGCAGATCAGCCGTGCCCGCATCCGCCCCGACAGCGCTGCCGAATTCCAGCGCCAGAGCCTCCGTCGTCTCCCTGGGCTCCTCGTACCTCTGAGTCACCATCCAAGTCTGGAAAAGGTTTTTCTCATTGTGAAGCCAGATCTCCTCTGCTGCAGCTTAAGCCCATGACTTGTCTTTCTCCAGCACAGGCATGAAGAACAGATTGTTTCCGTATCCTTTGCTGCCATGTTTTATGGGTCTGAAGAGTGTAATCAAGCCCCATCTCTCTCCAGCCTTCGCTGCTGTCGGCTAAACAAGGCCAATTCATTCAACAGCTCAGTGGGGCTTGAATTTCCCCAGCGAGTGGCTGGAGATCCAACAGCTCAGGTAAAGCTAAGCAGGAAGCACCTCCCTTGTGATCGGCAAGTCTCACATTCCCCGAGTGCCTGGCTGCTTTCTCACAGGCCTGACAATAAAAATAGGTGTGCCTATTTTTTGTGTGAGGAGACACGATTTTCATCCAAGCCTCTGTCATATTCCCGGGGGCCCTCCAATAATACTAGCACAGATTTACCGGACGTGATGGGAAGCAGAGCTGTGCTTCTCAAGCCCCCCTTGCACAGACGCCACAGGCTGGGTGATGCAGAGCCCCGCTACCTCCTCCCGAGCCGGGCGGCGGAGGCTGCCCCGAAGGGTTTGCCTGGGAGCAGGACTCGCTCTGCTCCCTGCAGCAAGGTTAAACAGCCTTTTCATGATCTCGAGCTTTGCAACAGCTTCTGCTGCGTCGATCCTGGAGTCCACAAGGGTGCGGAGAGAGTCCATCGCTTTCACAAAACGCTACCTTTAATGCACGCTGCTCTGCACTCCTACAGGCTGTGCCATCTGGAATAGCCTTTCTGTATCTCTGAGCATCTCAGAGCTCTCTATCTTAATTGAAAGAATAGAGCTTCAGTTAAATACAGTGAGTTAATCTCTATATGCCTCTCGCTGTAACTAGCCAGTATTTATCAGTGTTCTGTATTTTACATATATGTGCGAGGCATTTAATAAAACCCAGACGGAGGAGATGAAAGATTTATCCGTTTGCCCTGAGAGATGTCCCTTGCGAGGGCAACTTGGGAATCAGGAACGGAAACCTGGATTGTTTTTTATGGCAGCTGCGCGAAGAGATACAGAGCCTTTGAAGTCCTCCCAGCCTGCCTTCCCCTCTCCCTGCCCGTGTGCCATCGGTGCTCCGAGCATGGCAGGGCTCCCCACGCTCCCCAGCCCCGGGACAGCGGGGTCACGGCCAAGCCGAGCCGGACAAGCGTTTGGTTAGCGTGCATCCGAATGGATGTCGTAGGCTGCCGGCTGCTTTGGGAACTCAGCGTGGCAGCGGCCGGGTTGCGCTGTGCCTGTGCCAGCTCTCCTGGGTGCAGGCAGACTGGGCACAGCCGGGCACAGCAGCCCCAGCGCGCTCCGATCGAACCCTTCTGTTGGAGCAATTTTGGGGTGTAAAATCCTTGCATGAAAAGTGAGTCATTGAGCAGCGTGACAGCAGTTACAGGAGAGGAGCCAGCCCTCTGTGTGCTAGCTGCCAGGTCCCGGAGCGATCGCCCCCTGAACCGGCAGGCGTTTCCCGGTTGGGTCCGGGAATCCCGGGACACCCCGGAAGGGGACGGCTGAAGTGCACAGCGGGCAGGTCGTGTCGCTCACCCAGATCCCAAACCCGCTCCGGCAAGCGGCTCAGACCCCAGGTGCTCGGCAGCGCGGCAAACCACCCCGGACATCCAGGTGGTAACGCCAAGCCGTCTGCCAGCGCGCAGAGCGATTCAGGCTGGGGGAGAGAAAAAGATTTTTCCCGTTAGGATTGGAGCAGTGACATTTCCCCCGTCGCCCCCCAGGTGCCCATCTGCAGAAGGGCATGGAGGCCTCCAGCAGGTGCCGGTCCAAACAGACGCAAGGCGACTGTCCCCGGGGACCCGTTGGGGCTCCGCCGCCAACGCTCGCTGGGTCCCGCGGAGGGAGCCGGGAGGAGGGGCGCTGCTGATGCCGTGGTTACTAATGAACAATTTTAATTTCTTCCATAAACAGCTAATAAAGCTCATCTCGCTCGCTCGCTCGCTCTCCTTCTCTCTAATGCACCATTTATTGCTGGCTTTGAAAGGCGACCGAGGAAACTCGCACAGAAGAACGGGAGGGGGGAACTCGATGCTAAATGTCAGCCCTGCCTGATGAAGTCTAATTCTCCTTCTTAACAGCTGCAGCAGCATCACCAGGAACGGGGCTCTAAATCAGAGAGGAAATGTGGCTTCTAGTGACTGGAGGGAGCCGACGGCTTCAGACCCTGCCCTGAACTGCTTCCAGGAGGGACGGTTCATCCTGGCCCATAATTAAGAGGGCAGCCATCTCGTTTCCGGTGGTTATTAGGAGTCTCAGGATGGGTACCGCTCAGCGCAGCAGCAGTGGAGGAGCAGACCGCGGCCACGGGCGGAGGACGTAGGTCTTCCCGCTGGAGCCGAGCGGGCGGGAGGCCTCAGCCGCCCCGTTGGTCCAGGAGTTGGTCCCACTCCGGCGCTGAGAGCGACCCGTCCTCAGTTCAGGGCTCAGCTCCAGCCCTCGCTATGTGACTTGGGAGGACTCACGGTAATTAGCTGCATCCCAGGTTTGGACCAGCTCTGTAAAGAAGCAGATGATTTTCATCAGCGCCTCCAGCGGATTTCACAACCCGGCATGCTCCCGGCGGGAGCGGTGCTGGGGGATCGCTCCATCTTCCCTGGGCTGAGGGGAGCCCTACGGGTGAGCTGTGGCCACCCCTCCTCTGGCTGGTCACCCCGACCCTCGGTGCCATGGCTCTCCCATCTGGCGGGTCCGGACTTTTCAGTGCCTCTTTAGGAGACACCTGGGGCAGACGGGAGATGGCGACGACGAGCTTCTGCCCTCTCATTAGCGCAGCATCTCCTGACCAGCCAGGCCTGCGGCTTCTGCTAACTAACCTGACATGCCCTCTTCATCCCCCACCCAGGGCTGATGCTGGATATCACGGGTGCAAAATCTCTCCCTGGCTAGTCAGATGCCTTTTCCAGTTCCAGCCAAGTAGAAACTTTGCAAATACCATGTAAAGGCTCAGGAAAATTGCATGCCCTCGTGGATTATGATTATCTTTAAAGTTACTGAAGGATAATTATCATCATGTCAAGAGGCTGCTGATGATCTCATGATATCATACTCAGTAGTGGTGAAGAGGAAAAACACAGCGCTAATTACCAAAGAATAACGATACTGTATTGAAGCTGAGATCTCTAGTTGTGCAGGACAAAAAAAGAAGAAATCTGGTTCAATTTCCCAAGCCTCTGCAGCTTTGTTTTGCGGGACCAAAGCAAGAGAGGGTTTGAATGTAAGTGGCTGAAAAGCGGGTAAAATGGAGATACAGAAGTTCTGCTATGAAACCTATTAGGCCTGTAATGCATGTGTGGAAAGCTGTGGCATAGACACATGTGACCTTCTGAAAAGAAGCTATCATGTGGCACCCAGGCATTCACGTGCCCATTCGGATCTATCAAAGAGAAATCTCTTTTCACCCCTGAGTGTTGCCTGGGAAAGCGATATTAGACAAATATTTCCACCATTTAATGTAAATGGTTGATCCTTAGCAAGAGCAGGATAGAGGAAAGGAATGTGTTAACAGGGCACGGGAAGGAGATCTGGCGCTTCAGACCACGCCAGCATTTAAGTGTCCAGTAGGACACCAGCAGAATAGAAATGCTAACGATACAGCAATATGGGGCCTATAATATCTAGAGCCCAAGGAACTGCTCTCACTTAAAAAGACTTGACTGGACAACTCATACAGCGTAAGTGCTCATTTCTGGTCAACTCAGCTGAAGAGTGACACAGTTATACAGGGAAAGGGCCAACACAGAGCATGAGGCTGAACAGAATCTGAGGAAAGACTGAAAAAAATGGAGATTACTCAGCTGCCAGAGAGGGTGATTAAGAAGTGGCCTGATTGAAGTACTTAAACTAGCTAAGGGTTATTATAAATTTAAGCTTGAAAATCTACTTGCAGCTGTTAGGCAGTTTGGCCCAGGAGGCCGTCGTCTTATGTTGGGGGAGCATTATAGACGTCTCCTGGTGGCACTGACACACTCAGGGTTGCAGCGCATTTGCTGTTTTAACCTTCTTGCTCGTGTTTTTTTTTACTTGCTCACAGTGTTCTGCAGCATTGCTCTTTTGGGCTGAAACTGTCACTGTTTGGGCTGCTTCTGAGACTTTTTCAGTTATTTTACTGGAGAAAGGATGCAAAACGTTTTTCATTTGTATTATAACCTTCCCCCAATCTTTCAGTTTGTTGCTTGATTTTTTATTCTCCACTGTAAAACTGTAAAAAAAAAATTGGGAAGCTATGCTGATTGCCTACAGCTGAATATCCCTTCCTGTGATATTTATGCTGGACGTATCTCAAATATCATGAACCTGGTCATGATCTTTCTATACAAAGATCAGGGGCATTACACAAGACCTGAGTTACATGAGCAGCTAAACTCTTGCCCTGCACAATTGTGTAAATACTCCTTAAGTAGTGATGCCCAATCAAGCCTAATGCAAGTTAATTAAAAGATGTCAGAGGACTGTAGATCAGATCCACGGCAATTTGAAATATCTGCAGATTACATAAAGTAGGCAACAGTCGTTCACAAGTTAGAGTTATTTCACAGTATGTGTGCAAAAGAAGTGGGACATACCTGCCTTGTAATATTCAAGATAGACAGAAATTATAAAGCTGAGAGAAGACTGCGGATAATTTTCTGCCAGTATTAGCTCAGAAGCTTTAAACAATTCCTCCAATTCCTCCTCAAATTCCTGCACTTGAGCATTTGTGCTCCCTTTTTGGGAACACTCAAGTCTCTCTCACTAGCATGGGTATTTGAAAAATCCTGTGGTCTCCCACCAACATTTTGTGTCTGAAACACATCTACACACAGACAACCAGGTTTCACAGCCTTATTTGTATGTCCTGTCGGACCAAGCACTGTTACTCAGTGCAGCACAAGTGCTCACACCGATGGGATCTAGGTGAATCCATGGAGTTACAAGAACATCCCAAATATGCTTTCACAGAAAGATCATTCTGTCCACAGATATCCCACAGACCGAAAAGGAGGCAAAATTTGTCAGGTGAATTTGTCAAGCAGTGGTGATAATCATTCATTTAGCCTGTAATGACATGGCACTTACTATGTAATAACCTGGATATTGCATGGAAATCACCATGTAATCCAATGCTCAGTAGTTGCCATATTGTCAGTGGCTGCATGGTAATTTGTACCCTCTCATTTAAAGCCCTGCAACTGCTATTATTATGAAAACAAAGCAGCAGATTCACAGTTTGCCAAAAGGAGATTCTCCAGAGGAATGTTATGAATAATTAGGCAGCCACGGTGGTTTTGGATAACATCTTTACCGTAACTCCATTAACTAACAATTGATTGCTTTCCGAGCTGACTTGCTTCCAGTCCTCCTTACCCAGAAATCTGGTATCCTGACAATTAAGACGCAGTTCTGCAAGCACAAGCGGACCAATAGCAGGATAACTGCTCAAAGAGTGTAATCCTGAGAAGCAGCATCCCAAAAGAGACTGACAGCTCAAGAAGGCCAACATTTCCTGAAATGTGAAAAATTCTGGGGAACTGGGGTTAGTGTTCAGCTGGTGCAACCTGGCATAGCTCCTCTGATTTTGAAGGGACCCTGCCAGCATTTGCCAACCGAGAACCTGACATAGCGTTTCATTAGCATTAAGGACACTCATGTGGCATGACCATTGCAAGTCAAGCAGATTAGAAATCAAGGCAACTTTCTTCTCCAGGCCAAATCCAGGTCCAAATATCATTCTCAGATCTCTCTGCCCCCAAAATCTCCTTTACAGCTTATAGACAATCACTGGGCACGGTGCAAAACTGACTCTTGTCACACTCCCGTGAACATCCTAAACCTTGTCTTTGGCGTGATTAACTGTGAACTATCCCCATAATCATCTTTGTACTGATAATGTGTTATTTTTAGATGGAAAAAAGTATGAGGTCAGAGTTGATGTTTTGCATTTGTCAATGGGAGGAAGGCACGGCCCCCACTGCCCTCCTGCATTCCCACTCATCCTCTGCCCCTCACAGTCCTCCTAACCCTCTAGTAACCTCCCTCCCACACAATCCTCCCAAACAGCTCGCCCTCCTCCCAGAAATGTCTGACTCGCCACGGAGCTGGGGCAGCAACTCCAAGATCCTCCTCCTTGCTGTCTCCCCACGCGTTTCCTCTTCCCTCGCCTGTTCCTGGCAGCGGTGTTTTCCGTGCACTTTGGTAGCTCTTACTCTGGGCCCTCAGCTGTTTCCTCGTCTCCACTCTGACTCCCCAAATCTAGCTCGCCAGGCTGGCAGATGCGGTCCCTCAGCTTTTCCTTGTAGGTTATGACATATGTGGGGAGCAGCTCTTTTTTGTGTTGTTGTTTTCTATATAAACTTTAAAAATGGCCTGTGCCTGCTATGTGAGAGGAATGAATGTGTGTGGGAGGTTTGCAGTTTCTAGTGATTGAGATTCTTTGGTTGGAGAAGCCTAAACAAACACCATAACCTCAGGGGAAATTCTGCAAAGTTTTAGTTTTAAGTGTTTCCTCTAAGAAAATAACTATTCGACCTACAAAGCTACCATAGAACATTCCTTTGGCTCATGAAGACTTAGTGAGTTAAGTCTGGAGACTAAACTCACCTTTTAAAGCGTGAAAGTAGATGAATTTTGTCTCTGCTTTGAGTGCGAATCAGAAAGCACCCCTCGCCATGGAGTAACCTCCATTAGACTTTCCACCAGGTTAAGTCACTGCTGAAGACTGCAAGGAAAGTTCAACAACTGGCATAATTGCCCAAAGAATAACACCTATAAATCTGCCAGGGTTAATGAAAGGACAGGATAGCTGGGATAGAAAAGGGGTGACCCTTGAATGTGAACGCTGGTCCTTCATTCACCTGGACACTTTCTCATCTGGTGACAGAAGAGGAGTCTCCCAAGTCTTGTAATGTCTTTTAGCCTTTTATAATTTCTCTCCTCCACAGTCCAAGTTGCTTTTTTGTTTGTTTGTTTGCTTGTTTTGTTTTTAGAAAAAGCATTACTTATCTGTCTAAATATCTCTAAAACTAGAGACAAAAAAAAAATAGCTTTAATCAGTAGCAGATTCATACCCCTTGGTATGAATAGATGACGGCTAACCACTTGCCCCGATCCCCTTCCTCCACCTCCTCTGTCCACCCGTGACTTCTTAGCAGTCCTGGGGGCACCTTTGCCCCCTCCAGAGTGAATTTCCCCTGACTTGGGGACTGCAAGAGGCATTTTTATGCAGAGGTGGACCTGAACGAGAACCGCGGGATCCTCGACAATGCCTATATCCAGATCTGAGTGGAGAAACAAGGACGCCGAGAAATGTGCCCATGGGAGAACTAGCAGGAGATGAATTTCAGATGGTTTTGTCTGCACCTGAAAAGCTGAGGGTCTAACTTTCTGGGCTGTCCGTTTGCTCTGGAAGCCTCCTGAAATCCAGCACTGCAGAACTGTTTTGTTTCACAGGATCAGATATAATATAAAATCTGTCAAGGACATTCTGATATCAGTTAGCACCAATGAGGGCAGGGGGGATTTAAAATCATTAACCACACAGTTCTGATGCATGGAAAAGGTTCAGTTTATGTTCACGTCAGAGCTCAGGCAGAAGACTGGGACTACTTGTTATTTTTACTAGCTTGTTTAGTTCCTGGACGAGTAAGAACTAACACTCGGAAATATCAAAGGGCTCGTGAGGCTTTGCTTGGAGCATTCCCAGGAACCTAGCTTTTTGCACAATGATCCAAGTCCCATGGCTTACTTTTGCCAAAAAGAACTGGTGATTTTAACTTGCTTAATGTGCACCCCTTGATTTTCAAGGGATAGCTGAGCTCCCAGCATCCAAGTATCAGTCTTTTCCACTATGCCTTAACCAGGGCACTGTAAAAGCAAAACTTTCAGAAATGGTGAATCACTTCAAAAAAGGAAGGCCACCTTCTACGTTGTTTCTCTAAACCAGACTGAAAATGCAACAAGAGCAGACTTTCTATGGCAATATGTTGATCATTGCACTTGGACCCTGAAGTGCAGAAACAGTCCAAAATGGAGAAGCAAGTGAAAGTAGTTTTTGAAGCTAAAAGCTGTTTGTTTGCTTTGAAAGTTTGGAATGAAAGAGCAAAGTGGGCTTTATTTCCACAGTTCACCTTTTTCATCCTACCTTACTGAAGAAACTGTGACCTGGACCAGGCCCAGCATTTTGTGCTGAACAGCTTAATGGAGGAAAAAGAAACCATGCAGGACAAGGTCTCCTAAAGTTCCCGATAAAAGATACATTTTCTCATTGGCAGCAGGTCCGTCTGAAGGGATCTGCCCTCTGCTTCCTTCCCCTGCAACTTCTGCCTTTGGAGGTACCAAATGCTGAATCCACCATGTGCATGGCCACACTTTACATGGGGGTGGCACTCTCCAGCAAGGGGACAGGAAAGCTAACTGATTTTTAACTTTGTTGTTGTTTTTTTTTCTTCTATTGCTTTTGTGTTTAAAAGGCAAATCCAGCAATCCTAGCACCAGCTGTGCCTTGAGGAGGAAGAGAGGAAGCAGGGAGCTCCAGACCGGGCCAGGGATGTTTACAAAAGGGTAAATGAGGATTTTTGCCAGCAGGGTTTTTGCTGTAGATGCTGGATTCTTGCTTGTTCCTCAAAGCCAACCCTTAATGTAGGAAAACCCCTTGGTTTCTTCACTGGCCTTGGACCCAGAAATCACAGCACCTCCACTCAACCCTGCAGCCCTTTCAACAGGAACAGAGTCTGCACCCAAAATCTGCAACCAGCAGCAATTGTATTTTGTGCAGTGATTTTAAGAAAGCCATCTACATTTATTAGCCATCTGGATGAGAGAAATGAAGTTCTTGATTCTAACTGCTGGCTTAGCAAAGTCATTACTAAAGAACAGAATAACTTATCACATTGCTCTCTTTCCATGCCATGAAATGTTTGTTTCTCTTGCACACTTTATTTACGTCTGTGTGCTGTAAGCAGGTCTCTCAGACAAATCATGCTGTTGAATTCAGACTGGCCGTTCGACTCCAGGTTAGAGCACCGGAAACAGATCTCCCCAATACTCCCCCTGCCTCACATCCTCACAGAGGGGTGAAGACACTGAGACATGCACAGTGAACAGGAATTGTACAAAGTCTTCTCAAACTAATCACCATGGAAGGGAGGGGGGTTTCAAGCCATCACACATCCGCTCTCTCCGTCCTCCTCCCACTCACTTTTTAGGTCCTAGTCAGGAAACAGGAATACTCCTCTTTACTTTGATTATATTCATCCACTTTTTTTTTTTTCTTTTTTTCCTGCCAACCTATCCAGCAGGAGCCTGGAGTGCCAAGGAGCTCTGTGGACACACTGCACAACACAGACAAAATCACCTGTGTTTAAGTTGGCGATTTCTCTTGTCATGGCCACACTAATCCAACGTGGAGGGACTCCCAATGCCAGTCCCCACACCCTGTCATCACTGCAGTGCCCAGGGCCCGCTCCATGGCTGAGCTTAGGAGGCGGCTGTGACGCCTGCGGGCTGTTTGCAGCTCTGGTTTCCTCGTGGCCAGGGTGGTGATAGGTCCCGTGAAGACGCCTGCCTCTGTGAGTGCTTTCCAGACACGAGGGCTGGGATTTGATTGCTCCTGCTGCTCCGTAAGCCAGATTACTAAGGAGATCTGCTGTTCATTCCACCAAAAGCTGCATTTATTCTTATTACCATTGGTTTTCCCTTTAATTGAGCTCCTGACTGCATTAACCTGGGAGCTTAAGTATTGATTCAAAAGCCATTGAAATCAAGGAGCTGAGGTCAGGCCCCTGCTACATATGGAGAAGTGCACTGTGGTGGGAACTCTCAGAAACACGGACATGCATTAGCTCATTGGGATTGTTATTTCTTTCCTTGGAGGGAGAAGAGAAACTCTTCCATCTTACTGCCACGCCGGGAATAAGACAGATATCCTCTGCCTTCAGTTCACAGCTTTGCCTCCCTCCCTCCACCTGCATTCGCACACATTTCCAGCATCTCATAACACTCCTAACTGTACCCAGCTGAGGGGAAGGCAAATGGTTATTTTTCCCTGCCATTCCCTGCAGTTGCCCCTGATGCGTTACAGAGCGCGTTTCTCAGCCGTCACGATCCAGTCCCAGACACCCAGCGTGTTGGGTCACATCTGGGCTGGAGGAGCAGCTGCAGGATAGCACAGACCTGGCTCCTAGCACTGGTGACTGCCAGCTACAGCCTGCACCAGCACCGCCTTCCCTGCCAAATCCCCCCGCGGAAACACCCCTCCACGCTGCTGCGTTTGCAAGTCAGCGAATGACGAAGCCTCTCGTGCTAGGGAAATGTAATTTTCCACATTTTTTTCAATAAGACTATTGAAACTGAAAAGTTCAGGCCATTCCTAGAAACCAGTGGAGAAGAAATGTTGGAAGGGAAGTTTGAAAATGAACAAATCCTTCTAAAGCTAAAACAAACAAATTAAAAAAAAAACCCTGAACATGTGCTAAAGCCAGTGAGAATATTCCTAAAAGTAGCTATTCTTATTCACCTGCATTTTATAATGCTCCTTAAGCAGTCTCTGTTGGAGCACTTCTTCAAAAGCAGTAGTCTAGCTCAGGAAAGTTTTTTGCCCTTCCCAGGTTCTCCAGCCAGAGCCCCTAGAGCCGGGGGTCCCATGGAGCAAGCCTCAGCTGGAAAGGAAGACTGTGTGCGCCACGGCAAAGCAGTCTGCCGAGACACCCCCGGCTTCTACGTGGGAAGGCTGCAGCGATCAGACTACAACTCCCATGGACTTCATTTGTAAATTAAAATACTACCGTTTTAGTACACTTTCCCCAAAGCATCTTTCTTTTGTGGGGAGCGAAGGAGAAACGCATGGACTTTGTAACCAGCACTAATGGCTACATGCCGTCATTTATTTTCTTGGGTTCATTCACATCCACACGCACACGCTCTTACGGAACTGCCTTCAGGCCTGTCTCTTTGCCTCATTAAAGTTTGGCTCCGCTCTGACAGCATCACCCAGATCAGTGACAGGTGAACCACAGAGCTCCTGCAGGATCACTTCAAACACTTCAATCACTGTACATTTTTGGAGGTCAACTCAATAATCTTCCCTTTCTACAACCTTGCAGTCTGCAAACTTAGGCTAGAAATTTTCTTGGGGAAAGTTTAAAGATTTCTCATTTATCTTCTGTTCAGAGGAAAATAAGACTATTAGAGCTGGCTGCAATACAAAAATCCCATTCAGCCAAGAATACCACTATTTCAGACTTTTCTTTCATCCCATATTTGAACAACAGTGTTAGCAGGTCCACATTTCCAATGAAATAAAAATTCCAAACTCTTAGTATAAACACTGAAAAGCCTTTTCTAAATATTTTGTTTCAATGAGGTTAAAGTGTTTCACTCAGCTTTATCATTTAATAAACTCCAACATATTATAAGACCTTAAATGATCTTGTTGGAAAACGACAAAGTCAGAACTAGAAGCTCCGACTGAGGCATCTGGTGTGCTTCCATGAGGTGTTACAGAGACCCAGAACACTGCGATATCTGTAGGGTTTTCTAACGTCTTCCTTGTTTTTTGATCCCCTACTTTTGATCTTTTATACAGGGGTTTAGTTTCTTCCAGAGAGATGGAAAGGCATCACTGGCCAGCGGTGGTCTGTGAAGTAGATGTTCTATGGCCCCTTCTAATTTTACACGTACTATGGGTGTAGTAGCACCACTACGCAAGGTGGTAGAGCTAATGACCCATGGGGTCAATCCAGTTCTACAACATTTTTGGAGAGAAAACAGTTCCACTGAAAATGCTCTGACCTTCTTTTAGGGAACAGCTTTTGTACATGTCTGAACGAATAATGTTGTGAGGAACAGGGCAGGCAGAGAGAGGAGACTGATAATTGGGAATATTTCCTAGGAGGCAGATGCCTGAAATGTGTGCAGAGTGCATGTACTGTGCAGATGCAGAATGTGTAGCAAAAATGAGAATGAAGTTGACTGTGTTATCTTGAAAACAGTCTCATTTCCAATTCTACTCCAGGTGAAGGAGAAAAGTCAGCACCTTTCTTATTTCAGCCAGCCTGGGTTTCATCTTACTTGTGAAAGTTAAAGTTCATCCATCACCCATGCCCGGAAGGCTGCATGCCAGACCCATTATTCATACTTAGCAATGACTTACTCCATGGAGAGTCCTGGTGAAATCAATGGGGTGGCACAAAGAACAAGGTGCTACGCCGTCTAAGCGAGAGCGGCAGGCTCTGGCCCTTAGGTTTATTGCGTTAATTCCCATAGCTTTCCCTTTGATTTACATGAGGATTTTTCCAGCTTGAGGATCGTGAAGTGAGTCTGCTGTGTGTATACGTGTGTTCGTGCGTGTTTACGTGAGCCGAGTTTTTATAACTCTGTTTGCACATCAGGCTTCCCCTTCTCAGTTTTTCAGTGCTATCACTGATCTGTTTAACTGAGGCTTCCTTCTGATTAATGCGGACAAGCCTGGGGTGTAGGCGAAGTCCAAGGGCAACAGGCCCCTCTGTGAGCATCTGCAAATGTACACCGTGCCCTGGGATGCCACTGTCCTGGGGGTGTCCAAAGCAAAAGTTGGCTGATAACTCCAGAACACGCCAATCTAGGGACAAGGCAGGAGGTAATGGATGGATATAGAGACAAGGAACACGGAGAGAGTATTGGTTGGCCAGTCAGGCAACAGTCACAGATGCCAGCACCCACTTTTTGTGGCCAGTGGGGCAAAAGAGCCTATTAATGAGGGATCAGAAGGTGCATTATCAGATATCTGTGAGCCTTCCCCATCTGAGGGAACATGAAGAAATATAGAGTTGTTTGAAAATGTTAAGTCATGAACAATAAAAGCTGATATCACTGGTTGGAAGAGGCACAGCTGACCCTGCACTTCTGACTGAGAGAGTGGTGGTGGGGGAGTTGGCTCTGAGAAAGTCTGATAGATGAAGACAAACACCTTTTTTTGATGGGAGTGAAAAGGTGGATCCAGAGAGGAAAAGGAAAGCTGTGGTTGGCTGCAGTCCCAGTGAAGGGCCAGAAAAATTATCTTGGTAACAGTCTTCTAGATGGATATTAGTAGGCTACTTTCACATTTGTTAAGGCTTGAGAAAAGGATGTGTCAAGAATTAAGTCATGAAACGATAACAGCCTGGAAGCTTTCGCTGTGGACGAACAGGCAGTGTCATATCTTAGAGCTATTAAGTGAGACTTATAGGTATGCTGGATACACAGACCAAAAGCAAGGTCTCAATCAAAGGCGATGCCCAAGATATGAGGCTGACTGCCTGGAAAAAGGCTGATGTTGCTCATATCTCCTACTTCTGTGGGAAGGAAGGCGAAAACTGCATTTATGGCCTGGTGGGTCACTGATAAGAAGGAAAACCCAATGTCACCGGCCTCCTGTGGGGAAATTTCAGTCTACTGAGCACATATGCAGGTCTCCACAGGCCATTTGCTGAACTTCTGATTTTCTCTTACTTTCCCTGTCGTGCTCAGGTCTCCAGTTCTGGTCTGCACAGTCTGTGCGTCTCCAGCCTGCCTTTATCTCTGCTTCCTCGCCATCCTGCTGTTCCTCGTGCTCCTCTCTCACTACAGCCCTCCTTTCCCTTAAACCCTTTTCTCACGCCACCCACTGTGTATGGAACTTCTCCCCTTTTTTATTCCTGAAAACAACCATAGGCAAAACTGTGATCCAGAGACAGCAGTTCAGGTTGCTACCCACAGAGAAAAATACCTGTCCCAGCTGGAGCCTGACCCCTTCAAAGTGCCTGAAGTCTCTTGCCTTGGTGCGAACTGGCCTGCAACATGCTGAGCGGGAACTTGGCTCCACTGAAGCTGGTAGGAAAATTCTTGACTTCAGTAAGGCCAGAAGTTTGCCTGTTGTGTGGAAAAAAATATTTCTTCCTCTGCGTTCTGTGCTCATCAACCCTGAAGCAGTGCGTGAATAACTAATAATAATCACAAGGAATTTTTGTTTTTCATGCTCATGAAAAAAAATCTGTGGTTGGCTTCATTGGGAGCTTTGCTATAGGCACAGGGAAAACGAGATTAGCACTAAAGGCAAGAGGTTTTGCTGTTCAGGAAGAAGGGCAAGATAGCACCACCAAAGGGTGCCCTCGCACCCTTTGCTTGGACTCCCATCCGCAATCCGAGACAGCAGAACAATTTGCTATTAATCACTGGTAGTTCATCAAAAGCTGGTAGCTTGTGTTTCCAGGTGATAACGGGAGTGCGCAGTGCAGTTATGGCCAGATAAGCAACTGCAGGGACCTCCCTTGGCACCGCGGTCCCTTAGCGCCTGCCCGGCGGCCGCGGGGGCTCCCGGGGGCCGACGGGAGCTTTTCCGCCCCGGCATCACTTGCACGGCCATTCCCAGAGCTTCAGCCCCACGGCGCTGGGCAAAGGTGCAGGAAGGAAAGCGAGCAAACAGCTTGATTTTCGGATATCAACCGGAGCTGGGTGCAGGTAGCAGATAAAGAAATCATGTTCCAAATTGTAAGCAGAGCACATTTCCATCCCCTGGCCACTGAGAAGGAAGCAGTGTGGAACCAGGAGGTGTTACAGAGATGATAGTATTCTTTTCCCCCTGCAGAATCACTTCGCTGACCGTAATCACACTTTAATGTTAATTTGGAGGTGGTGCGAGTTCTTGATTTCACAGCACTTCTGCATTAGCATGCAAGCACGAGGCACACAGCAAAAACGCTCTTACTTGCAGAGAGCAGTTGGATAAAAACACTAAGGAGGGGAGTGGCAATGTTCTGCTAAATGAAATATTTCGATTTATGCCCATTTTCTTCTTGTTCAAACCTGGATTTATAGAAAAGTTTAAAAGCTGCTAAATCATTGAGCATTCAAACCCTCTCGATGTGCCCCGAGCTGGCATATGCAAACACGCAGCCTTGTTGTTGTTTCCTTTGTCTCCCACCCTTCATTCTTTCTTGTTATTCTCATTTGTTGTGTCTGATCTCCAGCTAACGGCCTGTCTCTTACTCGGTATTGCTACAATACAGAACACAGGGGACCCTTTCAATCTTAAAAACGTCCCTGAACGTTGCCTTAGTAGAAATAATAAATAATAACTTTGAGAGTTTGTATTTAGCTGGGCTGAACATGTGTTTGCTTGTTTGCTTTTTAAAACAAAGCTTATTTTTATGCCCCACGGAGGTAGATTTCTTTTAGATGCTCCCAGAGCCTTTTCCTTCCCACCCCTCCACCTCCACGGCTCGGCCCCTCTTGGCTGTCCCGTCCCCCCAGCTGCTCCCGGGAGACCCTTCGCCCTGTGGCTCCCGCGCTTGCTCCTTTCGCCGTCTCGGAGCAGAGCTCCGCGGTGGCCGCTGCTCTCCTCCGCCTGCTGGGAGCTCCTCATTTCTCTCTCCCAGTCCTAGGCTTTTTCCCCACGAGCTCACATTTCTTTCCACTGCAAAGTTTCACTTCTTGGGGACTTTCCGGAGCTTGTGGGAAGCTGCACAACAGATGCTGGTGCCCCCCCAGCCCGAATCCCTGCAGCTCAACCCCCACCCCGGGGTTTGGCTCAGCCTCCAGCTGTGGCCAGTCCGGCCCTCCCGGTCGACCGAAGCGAAGGGCAGCCGGCTGGGCTCCTCCGGGCTGGGGAGCGTCTCCGTTCTTCTTTCAGTCCCGGCTTCCTTCTGCTGCCTCTGCCCCGAAGGCAGCACCGACGTTTTTCAGCTTGAGAGGCTGCAAATAGCCGGCCGTGCTTTCAGTGCGGGTCGGTGTTAAAGCCAGCCGAATGCTCGGGCCCTGCAGCATCCCGTCCTTCCCTGCGGTGGGACGCGGCCCTTCGGCAAAGCAACCGCTGCCGCTTCCCAGCCGCTCGGCCCCGTGTTGGCCGAGCGTCCTCGGGAGCCGTGAGACACCCGGCAGCCCCTCTGTCCTGCCTGTTGCTCAACGTTCCCAGGCCGGACCGGAGGGGGAGGCGGGATGAAGAGGATGCTCAGAGGCTGAGGCAGGAGCCTGCTCTGCCACGTGCCGGAGCCCGGGCAGGTTTGGGTGCATCCTCGCCCCGCACACCCGGGGTGGACGTGTGCACGCCGGGGGCCCGTGGCCCGAGCTGGGCGGCAGCGGGTGAGCAGCACGCCCGGGGGTGCTGGGATGGGCACGAGGGGCAGACAGAAGTGCAGAAAGTGTCTGCTGTTTCTTATAAGCAATGGGTGAAAAAACCCTCAGTTTTTCCAAAGTGGGAACATTTGCCTTTAATGAACCTAAGAGGGTTTTTTTTTTCCCCCCTCTTGTTCTTTCTTTTTTTCAGGGAAGCTGGGAATGGAGAAAGGTTAATTTCTAACAAATAAAATATCCAGCATATCTCCGGGTATCAGACGAGCACCCACCTCCACGGAGGCGCTGCCAGCGCTGCTCCTTCCTGCAGCCACGCGTGAGCAGGGAGAGCCAGCCGGGCCCCCATGGCGCCCACGGCTCCTCGCGGGGGACCTCCCGCCTGCCCGCTCCTCCGATGCGGCTGGAGCTGCGCGGCGGCCACCCGCGCGCGGGGACCAGCCCGCCGCGAAGTGCAGCGTGCTCCCTGGTGGAAGCAGCGACGTTTTTCTTGACTGCCTATCCATTTTCTGGGCTCTTGCCCAAACGTCCCCGACGCCCTGCTTCCTCCTGACGAACAAAGCGAGAACTTGAAGAGTTTAGAGCGATCCCGTCTGGGGGTCCCGATAAGCACCCTGCCCACCCCGGCAGCTGCACCGCCACCGCAGCCCCAGCTCCTGGCCACACCAAAGTATCTCTGATATTCGATGTGTGCAAACAGCTTGATTTCATATCGCGCTAAAGGGACCCTCCAAAGCTGGGTATGTTTTGAATATACGAGAGAAATTAAACCAGTATGATTCCATTCAGATTGCTTTACTGCATTTAAAGTATATGGCAGATCTATTTATTTTTGTCTTATATATTTGCCACAGGAACTCAGGTCATTTTGGTTTATATTTTAACTATTTTAATATATCTTTGCATTAGTTCTACCTCCAGTGTTGCTGATTGATTGATAGCATGGGAACAGTAGTCTATATGGGAATAGATATGTTAGACCTGACAAGAAACTGTAATTTTCAGTCTGCAGGAAATATCAATATGTCAGAATTAGTGTTTACCTTGGATTTCCATAAAAAGCTAAAATTTCCTGTGAAATAAAAATTCTAGTAAAATTCTTTCAGCATGAACCAAAAGTTTGTTTTAATAAGAGAAAATTGTTTGGTTTAGCTATAGGCAAATCCTTGATTTCAATGATATCAATGCACGCTAATGAGTACCCATAAAAATGTACATGAAATATCAAAAATTATATTAACTATTTTTCTGTCATATAAAATTGAAAGTGTGAATCAAGATAACAACTCCAACATGATTCATTCTGATTTTTTTCCAACCAAAAGTTCCTTGAAATTGACATGTTCTCATGAAATGATTTTTAAAAAAAGTCTATTTTTGACAGAGTAAAGTTTATGTAAAAAATTTGTCAGCAGGCTTGACAAGTGTCTGTAGCATCTGTCATAGAATTCATTCACAGGATAAGGAATGGAAGAACGTGCAATATGCTTCTGTCTTGAGATACTCGTCGAGGTGGGAGAAGGTGGCCTCTTCAGACGAGGGGGTGTCAAGGAGGAAAGACAAGTGGTGAAGAGTTCTGAGGGTGCAGCTCCAGTGTCAAATGGAAAAAACAGATAGAGGAATGAGGAGGGGGGGAAAGTGGGAGAGAACGAACCCTGGAGAAACCCCCAGCGGCCGGGGTTGGAAGGACCTCTTTGAGCAAAGCTGGTAGAGCAAGCACTATGCCTGACCACACTTCTCCAGCCCCCTGCCCATCATCTCACCTCACCTGGGATCTAGGACGCTGCGTCTCCAGTGTCCTTTCCCTGCGCTAGGACAGCAGAGGAGCGGTACTGGAGCAGCTGAGGGAAGCTCAGAGGCCTGGGTGCTTAATCAGGAATTGGGAGCCCTGATCTAGGAAGACATGTAGGCATTTGCTTATCTTTAAGCGTGCAACAGTCTCACTGAAGCTAGCAGAACTCTTCACATGGTTACAGAATTAAATATATACCTAAGGGCTGGGTGGGTCTGAGAGCGCCTCGTGCAGTGCCCAGACACTGCTGCTGGTCTCCTGGGAACGGCAATTACTGCCCTGCAGCAGGGAAACGGTCAGCCCATGACACGGGCCAGCTTCTGCCAGCAACGAGAGGAACCTCTGGAGACCTCTGCAACCCATCTGTCAGCACTGAACTCCTGCCAGGAAGAGGCAAGGCGCAGAAAGAAACCTTCTTTGCTCCAGGGCAGGGATGACGACTTGGAGGAACTCCTCCCAGCCGTGCCATTTGCTGGAAGGATACGTGATGTGAGCGAGCGGGTCGTATGCGTTTCCCTCTGTGCGTGGACGGGGGAAGGAGGGAGGGGGCTGTCTTCTGGACCCTGGAAGAATGATCCTTCACAAAGTTGCCGCAGCCAAAGCCTTTGTACAGCGTGAGACAAAAGTGCCGTATGTTTAGAAAGCAGCGTGCAGCCAGAACCGCTCCGCGGGTGTTGCTGGCTCTCACAAGGGCTGCTCTTGTTTCGCCGAGGGTTCGTGCACGGCAGCGCTAGGGAACGGGTTGCGTTTGCGTCGGCCTCTCTGCTTCCAGCTCATGAGATAGCTATGTTAACCTCCTCCAACCCCACCAGCCGCGGGCCAGAGGGGAGGGTGGGTGCTGCAGCGGGGTGACGGGTTGCATGATGGACTGTTTGTTTGAAAATCTCTGGCCCAATTTTGTTAACACTCTGCCAGAGGGTGTTGAGGTCCCCCACGCCCCTCTTAATGTTCCCCTGTCAACACTTTGTCTCCCAGGCCTTTGGCCAGAGCGTTTTCCTTTCAGCCTGTGGTCTGACATTAGAGGAATCCAGGCCCCAGATAACAGCTGAGGACGGGGCAGTGTCGTAGGTGGGTTCCAAAAGGAAATTTATTGGCTCAGCCCGTGCATATTCAGCAGACTGTGAGCTTCAAGACTGAGATCACTGCAACATATTTAAAGTGACTGGTTAATGATTAAGCCTGACCTCCAAAGGAAGGGGCACGATATATTTCATAGATAGTATTAAATGAGACATATTGAAGTATTGGTGTTATTTTCAGGAGACTGATTGATTTACTTCAAGCCAAAGGCACAGCTCTTGGCTTAGTGAAATTTTCATTTGATCATAACAGCTCTTCCGTCCACGATACTTCTCTGTTAGGGTTTGATTCTTCTTTTGGATAAGGGTATAGACCAAAATCCACCTGTGTGTCTCCAGTTACAGGGTCCAGCCTTTCAAATTCCCTTTCATCCCCCCCACTAGGTCCTTATGATGATGTCAGCCTGCACACCAAGGAGGGCTGACCCATTTTTACAAAAAAGAGATTTAGGTGTAAACCAAGACACAGTCTTTGAACCCCCCTGACGCTGGGGCAGTTCAGCTATGGGTTAAGTATAACTTTGGTGTATTCCCTCATAGTGACACGAAGCATTTCTTTACCCTGCTCTCTTTACATTCCCATTCTTTGCCAGTCCATTTGCTATTTTATCCAGTAATATATGTTAGTGCAAACATTGCCTGCTCTTCAAACACAGACTAGCTAGACGGCTGTATTGGACCCAGGCAGCCTAATTTTGGAGGTGCTAGGGCTAGAGGGCCATCCTGAGCACTAAAAGTCCAGGCTGGAAAGAGTTGGAGCCACTGAAGACACTGAAGGGTATGAGGACATTTTTAAGACTGCACAGAAGGTCTCCACCCATGTGGAAGAAGTGGGTCTAATAAAAGGTTTTAATGAATGGTGGTATGGTCATTGCTTTAACCAAGCATGGTGTTGTCCGTCTCATATCTTCATCTCTGCTTGTTGGTAACAACCAAAACAACACCTCTGCATCAGTGCACCTTGTGTCAGAGTTTGTCCAGGCACTGACAGGTCTACTCAAGTGGCTGGTACGAGGTTGCTTCCAAAGAGGAATGTGATCTTGCATTACAGTTCACAAGAGCAACAGCTCTTTGGGAGGCTTGTATGCATCTGGGATTTCCAGTTGTACATTATTTTTATGCACTCCAAATCCTTGTTGCACAACAGCTGGTTCTTTGGCGGGCGATAGCTGGTCAGCCCTCTCCCTGGAGCCCTGCATGCTGCTGCCATTGGAAGCAGCCGGTTGCCTCCTACTCCGACCCGGAGGCATCAGAGACAATGGAGCTGAAATCTCTTGCAGGATAGCAAGGAGTATTATCATCAAGGGAAGACACTGGACCAGGTTCAAGGAACGCAGTGGCCTTTCTAAGAAATAATTATTATATGGACAAGAGCTGAATTCTGAGGACAGTGTTTTGCCCGCAGGACTCAGCAGGAATTTCTCTACCAGAGTGCCATTATTTTATACCAGAGTGAACTTTTAGTTGAAAATAGGAGGAGATGAAAACTAGGCAGACACTGTGGTAACACACCCTGTTACCACCAGGGTAGGAGAGATGCCTGAGAGAGTAAAAAAGTCCTGTTTTGTGGCCATCCTTAGCTTTCATACACAGAGATCACACCAGATCGTGTTGAGCCTCAGAGACAGACTGGGGTGATACGATAGCATCTTGCATGCAGCAGAAGACTCTCTTTTCTGCTTCGTTCTTAAACTGGTACATGCTTTCCCTTTCACTGACCACATGCTCGGCCCCATTTCCCTGACTATTTGTGGAATGAAATGCTGTTGCTATCATGGTTTATGTGCTAGGAGAGATGGAACAGGAAGAGAGAGGTAGGGAAGGAGGAAAGTGAGAAAGAAACAAAGACAACATTGTTATCTATTCCAAAAAGCTGCAGACACTTATTCAAGGCAGAATGACTAGTTGGGATTGTGGTTTGGTTTTAAATATGTGTTTAACCTTGTGAAATAGTCAACAGCCTGGAAAGAAAACACCACTCAAAGGCAGAGACTGCCCAAGGCTCCCAAGCCCTAGGCCTGATTTTCCAATTTGGGGCGTTGGCTGTAGCCCAGCTGAGTTCCTTCGGATGCCACAGCTTCGGGATTCAGAGGGCAGGATGAAACCCCCCCCCCCCAGTCCACAGATAAAAGCATCTTCCTACTGTCCAGCCGGAGCAGCACGTTAGGCTCATCAGGCTTCTGACTAATCAGTTCCTAGCAGATGCTACAAGATGATTTGTCATCTAAATCTTGGTCTGCTTCACTCTGGCCAAATAGCCGCAAAAGCCAGAAAGCCAAAAAGAAAAAAAAAAAAAAAAAAGAAATATGGAGGGAGGAGTGGAACAATGCAATGAGAAAACACAAATTGTATAACATCTAAATAGGAAAGAGTGAGTATGTGGTGCTGCTGTGCCAACTTTCCAGGGTTTCAAGCACAATCTTTTCTGTGGTACCACCACTTATGATTAAGCTTGCCTGACACTTCCCATTAGGACGCTCTGCATTCACTTGTGTAGAGCTTTGCCAGACTTGAATCAATTGGGCTGAAATTTCCCATGTTTGGTATCTGCCTCAGGCTGAAGCTAAGGAAACATTCCAGGCCACACGGTACAGCCATTTCTGAGAACATGGGTAAGGAAAAAACACCGTGCATTACCATTAAAAAAAAGAAAACAACTCCATTTCCAATGATATTTATTTTATCTTATTGAGAAGTTCTTGCTCTCCCATGATGTGGAACAGATGCTCAGCATTTTGTACGAGACAGCTTTTGTTGCAGATATGTCTTTTTGCTTTTTCTGAGGAAAGCTGCCCCAAGTTTGAATAATTTGAAGTGCTTCTGAGAAATGTCAGTTTACAGACCAGGCACGGGTACGTAGCCTCCCTCCCGGTGGAACATGCTCCATCCCTTCCCCTTTCTTAGCACTCCACAGACTGCAGCAGGAGACAGGAGCTGGATGTGGGGATGGGCAGAAGTAGGTGGGGACACTGGGGTGAGATGGGGTGATGGAGAAGAACGAAACCAGGACTGGGAGAAGCATATGAGAATGGGTGTTTTGGGGACTGAGAGCAGTGTGTGTGGGATCGGAGACTGGGGCCCCATAAAAGAAATACTGAGGGAGGAGAAGGCTCTTGGAGGAAGCAAGCAGACCTAATGAGCAGGATTGAGGCAGGACGGAAGACACTGAGAAAAGGACCTGACCTGGATGGAGGTGCAGGATGAGATTGGGTCCAGAGCCCTGCAAAGCCGCCGGGGAGGAGGGCCGGAGTGAGAGCAAAGGGAAATGGGCAGTGTTCCTTTAATCTTTTGGGTGTAATAAGAATAACTGAAGCGACTGAACATGATGCATGCTCAATTCTCCCTTACTCTACCCAACACTCCATCGTAAGAGCTATATTTAGCTTTCCCATTGCTAACTACAGGGTGACAGTGGCTTCTTTTTTCCCCCTCAGTGATTCAGCCGAGTTCAATTGTTCATTCAGGCGCAAGTAGGAAAACGTAGACGTAGCACGGAGGGGTGCTGGGCCGCCCTGCCCGCTCTCGCATTTCGGAGAGGAGCCGCGGAGGCTCCCCATTCGGCCTCCCCCAGCTCCAGAGCCAACGCTTGGAGGCCGACGGGGCAGACTTGGCCCTGCGCCTCCCCCGCGGGACATGCCGCTGCGAGGCGTCCCCTTCCCTCCCCGGCGCTGGCCCAAGGAGGGAACAACTGCAGCGCAAGCGCATCCACAGCAGAGGCTGAGAAGCCGGGGCTTGAAGTCGTTCTCACTCATTTTGATGAGAAATTCCATCCTGGACTTGAGGAAATCCTAACTAACTAAATTTTCATTGAAATCATTATGTTTCCACAAAAGGTTTTGATTTCCATGCATCAGCATTTTCCGACAAAAAAAGAATGCTTTGTTGAAAAATTCCTCCTCTGTTGCAAAGAGATCGCCCAGCTCCACAGTTTTGTCCTTCCCCTCCGGAGAGCGCTGAGTGAGTCCACGGGGTCTGGACCACGGACGGCTGGGCAGGTGTGTGCACTTAAGCCCAGCGTTTTAGAGATCAGACCAGAGATATAATGCCATCGCACCACAAACAGTGAAATTATTTCACATTCATTAATATTTGCTGGGAATGCTTAGCAAAATCCTGAGCTGCAGAAGGCCTGGTTTGCAGGGCTTGAGGGAAAGCAACTTTGGCTCAAATAAGCAGCTTATGTGCTGAGACCACTGACCATATGGAGTCGTGGCCATTTTCTTGTCCTAATCTGAATCCAGGAAAGAGAGAGGCGGGGAAAGGAATGACTCTGCATCTCGCACACTGGGAATAAAAAGGGACAGAAATGCCTGCCCATCAGATTCCCCCCCCCCCCCCCTTCCTGCCCCTTTTGCAGCTGGGGAAACCGCTGTAGCTTCAGAGGCCATTTGGAGCCGACTGTGCGGACGCAGGCTTTTGGAAACGTGCAATTACATCCACAGGCGTCTCCTTGTAGCTTAAGCAGGTTTAATATTACAGGCAGGCACAGGAAATCTTGGCCCTTTTTTCTTTTCTTTCTTAAATTATTTTTTAAACGCGCTCCTAGTAAAGTTAATGAATCACTCCCAAAAATGAGGCTTTTATTAGGGTCTGCAATTCGGCACAGATTTCTTTTCCTTTCCTGTGGCAGAAGGATGCCAATTAAATACAAATCTTTTGTTTGAAACCTATTCTTACTGCCGTATTAGGGTTGTTTTATCCCAACACAATTAAAAACAAACAAACAAACACCACTTTCTAGTTGTTTAGGGTGGTCAAAGACAATCTCTCAATCAAATACAACCTCGAAGTCTGACCCTGAGGACAGGCAACTGTGGTCTCGTTAGCCTAAACCAGCTCCGGCTGCTCTGGTAACCTCCATCCACAGTGGGCAACCACTGCGGGAGGTGTTGCAGGCTCAGTCTCCCTCCCGTCCCAGGACAAGGATCTCATCACCCAGAAAGTCCCTCCTGGTCCCATAACCCCAATTCCCGCCATCACCCCAAGCCCCCTATTTCCCTCCTTTTTTGGTGTCTGCTCATGGGGGTAAGTAAGTAAATTAGACCCAGCCCAGGCTGCTGGATTTTGAAGAGGTGGGAAAGGCATTGCGGATGGTTGCTACTACCTCCTGGTTTGCAGTAACACAATTTCTTTTGAAAATCTGAGTGAAAATCATGCTAGTTTCATTAAAAAGGAAAAAAAAACCCTCCAAGGTTCTCTCCCTGTTTCGCCCTTTCCCCCTCTCCCCAGCTGCATAACAGCAGCCAGCAGGTGTGTGTCAGTCAGCTGGCCATGGAGATTTACAACCTGTTTCAGGATTTCTAAGCCAAGCTTTGGTTTTGGAAGTATTTTCTGCTCGCAAACAAAGGAGCCGTAGCGAGGGGGCCCCAAGGGACACAACAACCGGAGATGAAAAAACAAACGCATCCTTCCCTAATGCGATTTAAAAAAAAAACGAACCCTGCTGGAGCAACGGGCTCCGGTTGGCCAAGAGGACTAGTTAGAACACTTTACCGTTTCACCCGTTTCTCCATCCGGCCGGTTCCGTCCCCGCGCGGGAGCGGAGCAGCTAGAGGCAGCAACTGGGGAAGGTCACTCGTTGCCTCGCTGCTCGGTGGCGACTTTCGCTGACCTGGGGGCTGGCGGGAGCAGATCCCGTCGAGGCCCGGCCGAGCTGCTTCCCCCTTGGCCTCCCGTTGCCCTGCGGTTGCCAAACGCAGCACATGGCCAAAGACTGAATTCTGCGCGTTTCAACAGTTCTCGTTAAAAATAGATCAAAGCTGCGGGCTGAGGAAAAGCCACAGGAAGCGGTTTGAACTTCCCGTGGTCACTTGCTCCTCCGCCCTCGTCCTGCACACTTCAAAATAGGGCTAAGATCAGAAATTGCTCCTCAGCACTGGTCGCCTCTGGCTCTGTGTACTATACCCATGCTCTCCCCGCATGGGAGGACTTTCCTGGCTTCGCTCTTCATTCAGCCAATTTTCAGCAGAAGACATTGGCAAAGATTTCGACCCTTTGCTAAGGGGGTCCCATTTCTGGCAGGGAGCAATTTAAAGCAGGGAGAGGAAAGAAATCGCCATCATTCTTCTGATACAGACGTTTCATACAGGTTTTCAGTATTTGGTAGGAGAAATTGCCTTGCATAGGCTGCTTCCCTGATGCTCTGGAAGGCTTCTGTGGAAGATCTGCGAGAAAGCAAAGGTCTGGAGGGAACTGAAGATTTGTACTGCATTTCTTAAGACAACAAAGCACATCCAGATTACTCATCGTTTTGCAGAATCTGGCCTCAGAGGTACCCTACAAAAATTTACCAGAACAGCTATTCTGGAAGAGTTGTCGGCAATAGACACTTCATGTTAATGCTCTTATTCTCCAGTAAGGGTGCCCCTTCCTGGTTTAATCTCAGTCTGTTTGGGAATTAATAGGAATATTTTCTTGGAGATTTAGATTGAAATGCATATTCCGGAATAATTCTTGCAGGGTCAGTGGTCTGGTGAATACAAACCCTAAATCCTAGGTATGCCCTGGGGGGACGGGGTGGGAAGACAAGGACAGCTGATATCTACAGGTGTCTGAAGGAGGGAGAACGGTTATACACACAGACCCAAGGCATAACCAGAAGCACTAGGGTGAGAACGAGTCAGGGAAATCTTAGCTTAGACAAACACAAATGACGCAATAGTGAGATAATGAGGCTGTAGGTTCCTCTGCCAAAGGAAACATGGGAAGTCCCGCTCACTGGACTTAGTCAGAGCCAGGCAGGGCAAAAGCCCAGGGGATGCGCTGGGGGGATGTGCCTGCTTTGGCAGGCATGAAGGACCAACCGGGTCATCCGCACAGTAGCTCCTGTCCCGATGGCCCCACAACACGTAATGAGGTGACACCGTCACCTGACAGATGCGGACTCTGCCTCTTTGGTAGGCTTCCCACCCACTTCCCCATTCAGCCTGGCACACAGCAAGTCCAGCGCTGCAGAAGGAGCTGCGGTAGCACACATACAGCTGTGCACATCTGGAACAGGCTCTTCCAGTGTGAATTCCTTGCCAGCAGCCAACCATTTTGGAAGAGAACCACCAACAGCTGTTCCGACAGAAGGGAGAGGAAAAGCGGTGGCTGCAGGCTTTTACAAGGGGCTGGCGAATATTCTTGGAGCAGAAGCAATTGTGTGTGGCAATCTTGGCACATGCACGGTTCAGGACCTCCAGGTTTGGCTCTGACCCCCATCTTCACGCCCTGACCTGCCTCTCCCTCATGATGGAAATGCCATGGAGGTCTCCTGGTTCCCAGCAAGCCCTGCAGCCCTCCTCATGAGCTGCTCACCAGCCCCTTTCAGCAGCAGTCTCTGCTGGCGGCACTCAAGCGTGAAAGGAAATTGATGACTAAGAGCTGGAGGAAGGGACTAGGAGAGTTAGTGCAACTCAGGGAACCAATATTTGTGTTTCCCGTACACACTCTGAATAATCACCTTGGTATATGGCTTGGAAGTACAGCTTCCTGACATCCCATGCCTCCAATGGACCAACTTCCCCGTCAGTGCCAAAGAGCCACAAAACAAGCAAGGGATCAGGATCAGCAGAGTGCAGTGATCTCTGGAGAGAGTGAGAGGAGTCTGAACTGCTAAGGCAGAAATACTCTGCTCTCGTTCTTCCCACCCACTGCTGGACCCGCTTATCTGACCCCCATGAAGCACCGGTCCTGGTTGTCCATGAACAAGCAGAGCTTTGTCCAATGTGTTTACTGCAGTCAAGAGATTAAACCAAAGGAAACAAAGCAGCTCAAAGGCTTAAAGCAGTGACTCACGCAGAGGGCTTTCCAGGCTGTCTTCACTCGGCACATTGCTCTGTCCCAAATGAAAAATGACTGAGTCAAAATAAATAAATAAAAGTCAATAAATCTTGTGCAGTGGAGATGGTGAGTGATTGGGGAATAGAAAAACCTGTTCAAACAGAGCTGCATATTCCAGGCAGAAAATTCAACGTCACGTTCCTGAGCTGAGGGGGACACTATGGAGAGAGGAAGAGAAATAAATATACATTCCCCAAGTACGTGACATAGCTTCCAGAAAACATCAGCTGGTGGTTGTGAGGTTTGCTTTTCGGGCTGCCGTGCGTGGGGCCTGGGTTTGCAGGCCAAAGAGCTGGGAGCCAGGTAGATAGCGAGGAGGCAGAGGCATGCTTGGGCACCTGGAAGGAGCTCTGTGCAGCCTTCCTTGGAGCTGGCAGGGGCTGGCAGTGTGGCACAGCTACAAGGGAGATGTGAAACAGGAGCGGACCCTCAGGATGCCCGGAAAGGGACGGCATCACAGATGCAGAAGGTTGGCCATGGCTTCCCTCTGTGAGGAGATGGTGTCTATGTAATGGGCCTGCTCTCACCGGTGAACTAAGTGCCCTTGGCCTCTGAGTGCACTCAGTTGAGCATGCTCCCATCGCAGCTTGTGTGCAGGTCTTCAGGGCAGGCAAACTAATTTTCACCGAGGAAGAGCCTCTGTGGACTTTGATGCTTTGTTTCCCTTGAGCCAGAAGACGGGGGAATTTTTGATGACCTCTGTGTTGCGCTCAGAGCAGTTTCTACAGAGCTGCAGCCACAGCAGGAATAGCAAAACAGTATTCTGTCCCCCTGGACTTTGGATCCACAGGAAACCAGGCTCTCTGGATGGAAATGCCCTCTAAAAGATTGTCCCACACAGGCCGTTTGGCAGATGAGAGATGAGCTTCAGTTTACCTCTGTCCAGCCCTCTCCATCTCACTTAGGAGCAATCAAAACTATTAACTCCCAAGGGTGTTTCACCAGGGTTAGGGAGGTGATGAGCTGTCCCACTTCCCAGCAATCATTACAAAGTTTGGGTTCCCAAATGCCTGAGAGTTTGTCTTGGAACCAGGGGTTAAATGGACATAAACCTCTCGTCGGTGTTCAGCCCCTCATGCCCACCTATACCGCAGGGACATCTCTTGCCAAGCCAGTCAGTCACTCCTGCAATGAGCCTGTGTGGGGCAAGAAAGACAAATACTCACAACGGAGCCCCTTTTAATATGAAACTGTTATGCTGGAAAGCATCGAATGTGAACGTTTTTTTGCCTGAGATGACTTTATTTCTCCTCAGTCTTGGATCCAGCTAACAGGGAGAACTGTGGCGTTTGGAAGAGGGTTAGAGAGAGAAAAAAGCTATCAGCAGAAGGAAGCAGTTGCAGCAATAGCAAGCGCTGAGGCACAGATGAGACAGCGCATTGGTCTGTGCATGTACAGAAGGTTGGACCGTGTAATCTAATGGTCCCTTTGGCCTTACAATTTGTGAAACTATTTCATTTTGGTAGATAGTTGGCTCTGGCTTTAAATCATCCTCAGCAATCCAACAGCAAAAAGCTGGGAAACACAAAGACTTTTGGAACTGCACCAAAAAGTTCTTGGAGTCATTTCTGATAGCATCATTGGCCAAACCCTGAAGCAGACCTTGCTCAGTTTGCGACTGGTGAGGTTGGATTTCAATGTGGCTCCCTGGAGAGTAAGGGACTCTGCTCCTGCATGCATGGACAGCACAATCCTGGATCCTAAGAGAGGAATTCAGAGCACAGCCCCTTGATGTCCCTGTTGTGATGGGTGTATTGATGGGTTTGGACAGAGGCGCTTTCCTCTCCTGAATCTGGCCCCATTACTCTGACAGTTAGAGTAATAGAGTCCAACCCTTTGGGCCATGGGCCAGCAAAGTGTATTGTTTTAAGACGATCGACTGTTGCGTGCTGCTTTCCCCCCGCTGACTCGCATAACAAAGCCTTTGCAACGACACACAGGGCAGTGTGTGCGCATGGATTGAAAGGGAAGGGGAATTCGGAAGTGGGCTCTTGATAGTCTTTTCTGGTCTCAGGACTCCTTGTTTTGATGCCAAGACAAACAAATAAATCATATTCAAAGGCATCTGCCCACAATAGTGCTGAAGTCAGAAAAACATAAAAGAGGGGAGCTGAGATCAGGGGTCAGGATTCCTGTTAGACACAACAGCTTTGCTCAGTGCTTTCATTTTATTGCCTCTTCTGCTGCAGTTCGGACGAGAGCGATTATTTATTTTGTAGCCTCTCTTCAGCCTGTTTTGCCAGTAGAAATTTGTGATATGCTTACAGAATTTCCTGGCACAGCGTGTCGATCTGCACTGTCTGCTGTGGGCAGCCTTTTAAGCCCTTTGAAGAGCGCTTACGCGCCGCCAGTGATTCAGCGCGCGCGAGCATCATCGGATCCTCAGCGCTCAGGCCCCTTTCAGCCAGTTGCTTTCCACATCGCTTTTCCTGGGGGCTGATCTCGTCACCACGAGAAGGCAGTCGCTTCTGGGACCGAAGCGGGCAGTTATTTAAAAGCAATTGTGTTTAGCAGCCGGGAGCAGAAGGGGAATAAGAGCAAAATCCAGAGATGGGGATGGTGGGGGGGGTGGGTGTTATTTTTACCCCAGCTAAGATTTAATGAGGACAACGCTACCAAGGGTCTTTTTTCTGGAGAACGAGGCTGGCGGGGAGCATCGGCAGCCGCGGGGCCTGGGCACCCCGAGCCGGGGGCACGGGGTGGATTGCGGAAAGGCCTGCTGGGGAGGGATGTCACGGGCGGCTCCGGCCGCGCGAGGCTTGTCACCGCCAGGCGGCTTCGGCGACCGGCGAGGAGAGCTTCAGCGCCTCACGTCTGAGCCCCGGACTTGAAGTTTGCAAGGGCTTTTCTGCAAGGAGCTTGGGGAAATGACTGAAATCAGGTCATTTCTCATAGCTCAGAGAAGCCAAAAGAACCTAATTGGGAACTGATTTCAGCTGTTTGTTTGCCAGGACTCCGACCAGAAAAAAGCTCAATCTGATTTAAAAAAAAAAAAAAAAAAAAGGAATTTCCTTCCCCTCATGGTTTGGCTTGTTTCTTAATGTTATTTTAATGTAGGTCTGTTTGGTGTTTATTTGGAGCTTAAGGTGGTGGAAAATAAGCTGTGGGTCAGTTATGATGCTACATGGAGCTGGGCAACTGTTAAAAATGAACACAGTTCATTATGAGTTGGGCGTCCTTTGGGAGTAGTGAAATGTTTGTTATCTGAACTTGATTTTCTTCTAGTGGATCCATTAGTCACATACACTGAATAGCTGGGACGAAAAACGCTCAGCCTCTGGGTTATTTGCAGAGTGTTGGCTTTGGCTTTCTGCTGTTTCTTGTGCGCGGCTGGCTGGCCAAGCCACGTGCCCTCCTGGTGGCTCCCTGGTTGGATGCGGGGAGGGTTCCTGGCGGCCGGGGTAATGAGTAAGGAGTAGCGAGTAACTTGCCTTCTCGTCTGGATTCTCAGGCAAATTATTACTCATGCAAAAATCTGACAGAGTTTTGGGACTTGTGAACGTTTTTAATAAATCCCCAGTGATTGTCTCGCTATTCACAAAGAGCGAGTAACAGGATCCCATAAATCAAGGCAAAACAAACTCAGCACTTTGGGTCAGGAAAATATTGAGAAATCTGTGGGTTTTACTCTAATCCTCCCATGGCAGGGGCCCTGGAAATGCACTTTTTTTTTTCTTTTTTTTTTTTTTTTGCATCCTTCTGGCTTCAACACTGACTTCCTATTGCAGCCTACATCTTGTCAGGGCCAGCGGCATGCATGGGTATTCAAGGCATAATGCAGCGCCGCGGGGAGCAGGTAAAACTCCACTGGACTACACCAAGCCTTGCGCTCTTTCTAACCAAAGCGGAGTTTGCCACATGGGCTATATTTCCTGGACTTATGCCTACCACTCACTGTTGCACAGTCCTCTAGTCCACTTCAAACTTTTACAGAGCTGTAAAGTAAGGTAAGTTGTTGTCTCTGGTGCTGTTCCCCTGCTTTGGACTCTGTCCAGACAACGTCCCATCCACCCCTTCACCACTCTGCCCCTTCTTGGGCAGCAGCAGTACCAGCGGGACTTGGGCTATCACCTTTTACCTGCTCATGCTGTTGAGGACTGGTGGCATCTACATGTTGCCATGTTCCTGTGGGAAGCTGGCAAGGGTCTAGGCTGATCAAAGAGCACCTTTGGAAGTGTCCCCATGTCCTGCAGGCCCATACTGTCTCACTGACCAGCATGGTCTGAACGACTTCTGAGCTGCCCCAGCAGGACATCGCATGGAGGGACCCTGCTGCCTCCCAGCGTAAGGCTCTGAATGGGTCTCCAGTGATGGAGTCTTTCATCTTGTGATGAATCTGTTTTCCAGTGGGACAGGATTTCAGGTTTTTTTTTTTTGCACCAGCAATACATCTGAATGCTGAGCACGCTGGGGACTGTGTGACCACAATCCTGTGGTGGCTTTTCAGGCCCGTGGCCAATTCAGGCTGTTTTTGGTAAGCGTGGAGGCAACACATGGCAGAAATACTGCCCTTCCTTCAGTGGAAGCTGTGAGGAGTCAGCCCTTATGTGTGGTCCTGATGTGTCAGCAAACCAGCCTTGGACCTCCTACCTGCAGGGAACATCCGTGGGCCGGAGGAGGCCTCATCCTCCCAAGGCAGCGAGGGACAGTGCATCCAGGCTGCAGAGAGCAGGGGAAGCACGGCGACGAAGGATGCATGGGGCAGAGAAGAGCACAACTGAAAAACGGAGCAAAGGCATGGGCAAGGGGCAGGAACCCCAGGGGACGACTCCTCTCCGGGGACGCCGGCAGCCCTGCATGTACCCGCTGCCCTCCGCACACCCTGCCTTTCCAGCGCCTCGGCACAACGGTCTCATGGCTTTGCAACGTGTGTAACGGAACTGACCCAGCACCTCCGGCTGTATTTTCTGGGCCTGTTTGCTTTTTAGAAAAGGCTTGGTGAGCCAGGAGGCGAGATGCTGGTGTGCACGCTGACCAGTCCCCTGCTACTTTCATCTCCCTCTTCAAGCTGTTTGGTCTCTCATCATGCACTAATCCATTGGTGACTTCAGCTGGAATCGGCTGCAGTCTGGCATCAATAAACTGAAACATTTATTGCACGGTTTAAATCTAATACAGATTATAGCAACCCAGCTAGTTCTTAATGCTTGAGCCAGGACGCAGCTCTAGCTCCTGCTTCACAGGCTGGAGATCCTTCTCCACCGCTGCCGCTCCATCCATCCGAGTGTTCGGCTAAGTGACTGCTCCCTGGCCGACTGGCCCCCACCTCCCCGTCCCCCTCTCCCCATGCAATGTCCCCCCAGTTTGGTGTCTGAGTTCTGGCCCATCTCCATCTGGATCCTGTGCATGGGGATGGGAAAACCTCTCTCCTGATCCCCAGTCAGTCCTTTGTGGAAGGAGGGAGGATTTCCTTAATATATGTGACATTCAAACCCTGCTCCAGAGCAGTGGGTTAAAGGTTGGTCCTTATCTCAGGATCAGGAGTGAAATTACTGAGTTGTTCACAATGTCTGCACCAGAGTCAGGAAATCTGATTTGCAATAACATAATGTTCCTTTAAGTAACATTTTCTTAAAAGACATTACTGAAGTTTAAAAAAGGGGCCACATTGCAGGGTAGCTTTAATTTTAGTTTTTGCAATTATTTTCTTGACTACTGTTTAACCCTTGCAAGGCTGAAACACAACTCCACGTCAGCTGCTGGAGAACAGGGTCCTTCCGCTCTGTGCACATGCAGGTTTGCTTTCAGAAGGCTGCTGATAAGCCATAGACAGTCCCCAGAGGCTTGTTATCAGGGGGCTACCCATCAGCATGGGCTTTCAGTTACTGACTTGGCCTCCAAACGGAGGTTTCACTGGTCTCTCTTGCTCTTTTTCCTTTCTGTCTTTCTTTATTCTTGTTTAATTTAAGAAAGTTCACCTAGAAAGAATTGCACAGACTTTACCAATAGCTCTAATCTGTGTCTGTACCAGCCCCAGCAGTAACAATATTTTTAAAAGAGCAATGAGGTAAATCATGTGCACAGCATAAATGCAGTCTCCTCATAATGAACCCAATGAGATACAAATGGCAAATGCCTCATTTTCTCCTAATTTAAATAATGTATTTGAGAGGCACTTCACTGGCATTTCAAGAAAAGAAGAAAAAAAAAAAAAAAAAAGGTGTCACACTTTGTCAGCTTCTGCCAGGCGCCAGTCACCCGGCACAACGAGCTGGAGGGATCCCGAAGCCGCCGCCGCTCCGGGCAGCGCCCCGGTCGCCCTGGCACGGCTGCGAGGCCGCGGTGCAGGAGGGCACCCGCGCCTGGGAGATGGATGGTGGCCAGGAGAAAAATGAATCCAGAACGATTGGGTTTCTCATGGACACCCACTTACTCTGCCACCGCTCCAGTGATTCCCGAGCTCCCCAGATCTGATTAGGCTCTCCATTACTGTCTGCCGCGCGCTCGCATGCCAGGAATCGCTTAACAGGGACCGGCTGGAATGCTTCTGCGGGGCGAACAGTGAGAGCTTTGGTGTTCCCTCCTCCCCACCCCCCTCCACATCCAGGGCATGTTATTACTATCAGAAATATCAGACGTTTCGACTCAAATTAAAGTCAGGTTAAATATCTCAAATGCAAAAATTCCACATGGTTCCAGATGGAAAGTGGTTCCTTAACTTCATATTGAAAAAAATAAATAAGAAACCTTTCAGACCTGTGACTGCTCCTCCGTCAGGGGAGAGACGAAGAGCCCCCACTGAATTTGAGAACTTTGAAGTTGTAATTTGGCTGGACTAATGCAAAGCATGACATACTCTATTGGAGTATAAATAGCATATTCGTGAAATGCACAGTGGTAAATACATTGTAATGATAGTAACCAAAGCAGAAACATGTGTGTGTGCACACACAAATTAAACACAACAGCACACACACACACCGCACGGAGGCACACACACGAACGCAATACACGAGCTGTGCAAATACCTATAGCCCCACGCAATCGCGTGCCCTTTGCAGGGCTGCCCGGTATCGACTTCAGCTCACAGACACACATCTCACACACACGTTTCCACATGCTGGACAACAATGTGCTAATAATTAAATCTAGCAACACAATAGGAGGGGAAGAACTTTATCCACAGAGAGGATGAGTTGATTTAGAGTGGGTGTCTTTGCATGTTCTTTTTTCTCTGTTCAGACACATTTTTAATGACACAAGCTCCGACATCTGAGCTAGGCTCTGGCGGGACATCGCTGGCACTGCCATCGCTGACGCTTTTCGGGGACTGCCGGCAGACCTGTCCCACGCAGCTTCAGAGCAAGCGGCTTTTGCCAGGATGCACCTGGGACATTCACCCACCCTGGGGCCGGGCGTCGTGCCTGCCACGTGCCACGGCAGCAATATTTTCTCTCTTCTCTCCTTCCTTCCTTCAGTGGATTTGTCTTAATAATGGAGATTAACTTTTAAAGGGCAGCTACACGGGTCCAGAGCGTTGCCGTTGTCCCAGCCCCACCGCAGGCACAAAAAGGGAGGAAATCCCTCCAGAAGCCCAGCGGCAGGCTACAACAGGTGAAATGCCAATATGCATCCACATCATTTCTCTCTGGAAACTCTCACCCTCGTCCCCCTTTTTGTCTCTGCTTTCTCGTGGTATTCCCCTTTTCTCTGGCTTTACATGCTTTTTCTAATCTTGCCATTTGGTTCCCTCACGGATCTTGGCCTCCCACATTGAAAACCTTGCTTGAGCTAAGCCATGTCCATGCTCTGGCTCTTGTTTGTGTAGGTGATACTGGCTCCTCTCTCTTTTGCCCTTCTCCTTTGATTTAGCTTCTGCCTATCTCTCCTCAGGTTAATCAGTGGATTAACTGCAGCTCTCCCTCCCTTTCTACTAAATCCTTATCCTTCATCACTAATCTAGGAAACAAAACAGACCAGGTACTTTTCCATGGAGGCAGCCAAACTATTTGCTTTCCTATCAGCCTGCCCTTCCCACACTCTTCCCCAGGCCTTTCCGACCCCAGAGACACCCACTTGTCTGGAAACTCCTCTGTCTTCTCAGCTGTCCTCTCTGGCCTGCAGGACAGTGTCTTTCATCTTTTCCCCTATCCCCCAGACCCTGCTTATGAATACCACAGATTAGCAGCTCCTGGAGCTGATCTAGACCTCTGGCTCCCAAGAGTGGTGAGTCTTAGCTGCTCTCCCAAAATGCACATGGATCACCGCGATGCAGCACAACATATCTGGGAAACATGTACTGGCTGCTTGCACCTCCTGATGACGCTGAAGCCATCCTGGTGCTGGTCCTGGCAGGAACACCCCAGGGGATGTACATAAAAAAATCAAACAAGGACCGAAACTTTAGATCTTCATGAGGATCTGGGTGCCACCTCAGCCTGCCCTTTGTTTTATCCGGAGCGGCTTGCCCAGTTCTCCCCTGTGCTTTCTCTTCCTCTTGGCGCTTAGGCCAAACGCTTCCCTGAACTGCTTTCAGATTCCCGGCCTCTGAGATCATCATGACCAGATGAGCTATTGCACACAGCTGACATCCCCTTCTCCTGACAAATGTATTTGTCCTCATTGCTGTACTCTTGGCCTCTGCTCCCAGAGAGTAATCACTGTCCTGTTAACCCTTCGCTCTTACCCACTGGGGTCCCTCAATTCCTCATCTTCTGTTTAATTTCATCCTCCTTCCTGGCTTGAGTTGTTCAGTCCTGCCCCCTGAGTCACCCCTGAGATACCCAGTATCTCAGGTCTGCGGGATGCCATCAGAGCAACCCATCCTCCCCATCTCGAGAGAGGGAAGGGAGAAGCTGACAGCTGTGATGCACCTTGGTTTCTAAGATCCTTCATACTTTCTGCTTTAATCAGCAGCTTCCAGTGCTGGGTGAAGGCAAGATAAACTCTGTCAACCCTTCTGCAGATGGGTAAGCAGTACAAGATTCTCTGAAATAAAAAATGGAGCCACTGTAGAAAGGTGCCCAGTTCCCAGGAAACATCATTTCCTTGAACAGCAGGGCTGAATGAAGGGAGCAAAGGCTTCTGGCTTAGCTCTTCTTGAATATCTACTTGGTGCCTGAGAAGCCGAGATGCTAGAGACCTGGTCCTCGGTGCTGGAGAATTCATATGCTCCACAGAGCTCAGCAGGTTTGTGGCAGGATGGATGCAGCCTTAGTATGAGAAAGGAGGGGCGAGCATTGCATCTGTACAGCACTGAACGGACAGCAGAGAGAGGCCCTCCAGGATCTCCAGGTAGACCTGTGCCTGCTGGAGGCTCTCAGCAGCAAGCCCAGGGGGAGGTTCAGCTCGTCGAGCAGCTCTGAAGGAGTGCTTTCACCCCAAAGGAGAGCTTTCACCCCCGAAGGAGAGCTTGCACTGAGGGTGCCTCTCAGAGAATTCTTCTATGCCTGCAGGTTGCCCATGTCCTGCCTGCTCCTGAACCCCTGCTCAGAGGTAAGGGCCCTGACCCGCATCTCCAGGTCACTTCCCAAGGCAAGAGAAAGAGCTCAGAAGAGAGCAGTTGGTGCAGGAAAGGACATGTACGAACTTCTTGATGGATGGATGGATGGATGGATGTGCAGACTAGTGGATCTGGCTGGTGTTAAGCTAGGTAGGTGGACTACAGAGGAGAATGCTTTTGTGTTCGTCTTTATTGTGCCTTTGGGAGAGTGCCCTGTAGTTCTCCCCGTGCAACCTCCCACCTCCTGCTCTCTGCCAGCCACTTTGCCTGTGCAACACAGGAGACGACAGAGATCTGTAGGAGGTCAGGGCTCCATCGTGCTGCGCACTGTAAGCCCAGGGAGAAACAGATAACCTGCATCCAGGAGAAACAGACAACTGGCTAGAAGAAGTGGGACTGGAAAGAAGGGGCCACCGTGGCCCTGCCTCCGCTGCTGCTGAGGGGAGCAGAGGTCCGGACTGAGTGCTGGTGGGAGGCCCTTGGTTAACCCCTGTGCCCAGCTGTGCACCGTTCGCTCTAGGGCGGGAAGCAGCGTGCCAACACAGAGGTGCAGTCGCCCAGCAGATCCCTAGGTCTGCACGCGGCCTGACGGGATGGTGACTGATGTTTAGGCCACCTGCCAGCATTGCATCAGCACCCAGAAAATGTGCTGCCTCTGAAATTATTTGTTTTTTTGGAAGACGATCATCTACCTGCTTATGACCGGGCTGCCCAAGAACCCTGTGCGCTCTCCCATTACCACTGAATCAATCATAATGTCCAAGCTGTGAGCAGAGAGGGGCTGAGGAGAGGAGAGGAGAGGAGAGGAGAGGAGAGGAGAGGAGAGGAGAGGAGAGGGGTTGTCATGTGAAAAAGTGATTCCGGCAGCTCGCAGCTATGACCAGACTTTTCAGCTCAACCACTCCTGCCAAAGCAGTGTTTCCAAAGCTGCAGCTCCCTGATAAAACCTAATACCATTGCCCATAAATTGTATTAAATAAACAGCAGCTGCACATCAAGGTATATTCATCAAGGGCTTCCTCTTTTTTTTTTTATGAATGGCTGAAGACTCAGAGATGCCGTTTGCCAATAGTCTGTCAACGGAGCCTGCATTTAAAATCAATTTGGTAATTACAACTCCGACTCGGAGCCACAAATCAAAAAGGAAACTTCAGCCCTTCAGGATGTTTTGGACCATTAGGGAGCTGGTAATTATGCACCCCAGCCGGGCATTAATTTAAGGCCTTGGTGGAAATCCTATGGTGTGAATTTGAGACAGGAAACTGACTGCAAGGAATTTCAAAGGTTAGGAGGCACGCTGTCAGTCTGTTTACAACCACCTAACTTAACATGGTTAAAATCTGCGAGGAAACACTTGCTGAACTTGAGATTGCCATTGTGTTGGTTTATTTTTTCTTGCAAAAGAGGCCACTTTTCTGTTGGAGAGGAATAAATGAGGAAAATATATATAACCTCTGTTTATATAAGATCTACAGTGTTTGCACTGTGCTACTCCAGGTCACTTGGATTCTGGTGCGATGAACAGCGTGTGTGTGTATATATAATATATATTGATGGACAGATAGAAGGATTTGATAGAACTAGCAAAGGGAACATGTCTTTAATTGCACAGGGAGAGTGAGCTTGACTGTAAAACACTGTTATGCCTCCCCCAACTCCCTCTAACGCATCAGGAGAAGAATTTAAGGCTTAGTAACCTCTATCATTGCGTAGCAGAGCAGACCACTGTTGTGCGCAACCCCATTTTTCTGGCCGTCTGCTTTGGTTCATCTAGTGTGCATCCCGCCTCCAGCAACTCCTGCTTCTGAGGAAAAAGTAAGCCAGGCCATAGCTGGCCAAATATCCAGTGTTACAACACGGGGAGCAAAATGCTCCCTCTCAACAAGTCCAGGCAACCTTAACCCTGCAGCATCAGGTCTTGCTATTCCTGTAAACCTGGATTATGTTCAGTAGCTGCAAATGTTATTAATGGCCATAAAATGATCCAGTTCTTCGGAATATCCTGTTACACTGGTTGTCTCAAAGATCTCCTGCAGGCCAGTCCACAGCCCCATTTGTCTGGGCTCTCTGAAGTATCACATCTCCGTCAGGAGAGCTGCAAAGATAGTTAAGCCCCAGGGAGCAGGGAATGGCGACAGCCGGAGTCTGGCATGGAGGAAGGAGAAGCCCCGGCCCTGCCTGCGGCCCTGGTGCCTCGTCTGAGGTTGGCTTTTGGGACAGAAATGTGCCCAGGCCCTGCTGCCAACCTCAGACGAGGCACGAGGGCCACGGATGCTCTGTTTCCAGAAGAGGTAAAAAGCCACCATTTCGTGAGGAAGAGATGTCTGTGTTCCCTCAGCTGACCTGGGCTGGCAGAGACTTCATCACATGTGACGAAATGCCTATCAGGAGATGGCAGGCTTATCCTGTGAAGGAGACTGTTCCCAGGAGAGGACCAGCAAGGACCAGGGATGGCTGGGAAAGTCTTCTGGAAGTTGAGGGACCTCACAGGAGCTCAGAAACCTTCCCTTTCCCACTGCTCCCTTCTCTGCGCTGCTCCGGGGATGTTGCTTTTTCCCATGCTTCCAAAGACTGTAAATGTCCAGCTGGCTCTGGCCACTGGAATGGCCTAAATTTGGAAAAATATACTATAGCAATCAGGCAAAAAAAAAAAAAAAAGGTGAGAATTCCTCATCCAGGATATAAATCCTTTTATTTTAAAATTCTAAACGCAATAATGTCTAACGGCTTTGTAATCCAGGGCTTTGGGGGCCTTATTGCGCTGGTGTTCCCGGGACTGCTGCTCCCTCGGTAGCTCAGCCAACAAACAAACACGTGTTTGGGAAGCCGGAGCCCCGGCTCCGGGCTGCCCGCCCCAGCGCGAAACGCCTCGGCCTGTAAAGCACGAAGCCGCGAGCTGGGGATGGGTCTCACAGCAGCCCGTTAAACACGGAGGCGTCCAGGCTGCCGCCTGGCTGAGGGGCTCTGACGCCTGGGGGAACTGGGGGCACAGAGCCGTAGCGGAGAGACCGATTAGACAGAAACCTGCTTCCAGAGGCGGGCGAGCGCCTGCGTGCCGGGGAGGGACGCAGGCGGGTTGAAGCCGCTGCATCAACAGCTCTGCCTCGAACGTGCTGGGATGGGACGGGACGTGCAACCCATGGTGCATTTAGGGCAGGTGCCATCCTGCAGCCGGGCTGGGACCGGAGAGGTCCCATGGCCCCTGACGGCTGCGGTGCTGGGCACGGAGGTCCCCTGCGGCCCCGTCGCTTTGCCCCCTCTGGCTCACCGGAGGGAGACGGAGCCGGCCTGGGCGGGAGGACAGACCCCCGCGGGAGGACAGACCCCGGCAGGAGGTCCCCTTTCCCGTGGCCGGGCCCTTCAGCCCTGCCTGCAAAGGAGCCGAGCAAGGAGGTTTGCAGGCGTCACTGCGACGGAGCATCTCCGCGCCGAGGAGCTTCTTTCTCGCCATCCGGCCTGTTTTTCCCCTTCTTGGGTTTCACCCCCAGTCTTACAAAATAACCCCTCCCTCCGCGGTGCTTGCGTCCCTCCGTGCCGTATAGACCGCGGTCCATCCCCCCTTCCCCCACGGCTCTCGCTTGGCCAAGCCAGGCACATTTAGCTCTTTAAACTATTCCTCCACGGCACGAGGGATGAACGCACCCGGCTGCCTCGTGGCCAGGCTGGGGGCGCCCGGGGCGAGGAGCCCCCCGCCAAGCGCGAAGCGGGGCCGCGGACCCATCGCCGCGCCGCCCCGGCGAGAGCTCTGCCCGCAGGTTCCCCGCAGTTAAATGTCACCTTGGAAAATACCACGCGCTTCACATTAAAAGGACGGAGTTATTTTCTCTCACGGACATGTCAACACTTGGCATTTCCTGTTACTTTCCCTAAGTCCCCCCAGACAAAACCCAAAATACATATAAATATATACTGGAAATGGAGACGTTGTCTTTATTACAAGCCTTGCTTTGAATGGCAATTTCTGCATTTGCTTTAAATACATCCATTTAAAGTGACAGGCGGAAACCCGGTTGAGCCAACATCAAGGGGGCAGCAAGGAAAGGGGAGGGAGGGTTAAATTTTTGCTCTCTCTCCCCTTCCTCTTCTCCCTCAGCCTCTTGCATGAATCAAATCGCCATGAGAGCCGAGAACTTCAAAACCTGAGGCAGCCCGAAAGGCCGCCGGGAGGAGAAGCGAGCACGCAGGACGCGGGCCGGGAGGGAGGAATTGGGATGCAGGGCTGGAGCCTGGAGATCGTCTAGCGTTTCCCAGCGCCAGCCTGCGGTGCCGGGGGGAAGGGTGGGGAGCCTACGGGGGGGACGGAGGGGAAGGGAGAAAGACGATATTAAAATGTTCAGTCTGAAGTTACTGACAAACTGTCAACCTTATGGACTGCAGGCAGAACAAAGGTTTGCATTTGCAAATCAATAAAAATAAATGTGGAGAGAAGACGCAGGAATATTTTAACATAAATCTACATAAACCCTCACCCTGGAAATGCCTGCAAATGTGTCATCTGCTCACTGGACTCCTGTCGCTGCTGGCGGAGCAGGTGGCCGCGCCGGCGGGAGGAGAGATTTCCCACCCGCGCACGCGCCGCCGCGAGCGGGGCCGGCGGCCGCCACGGGGACCAGCGTCCCCGAAACGGTGCCGCGGGGATGGGGCGCTGCCTGCCCGCACGGCGGGGCCGGGGCCGCAAGGCGAACGCGAGCTGGGCTTGCAGCCGGCGAGCGGGCAAACCGATCCGTGCGGATCCGCCGCTCGCGGGGTCGGGGTGCAGTCGACCACTCATCGCGCACGCTCCGCGACCGTCCGCCCGGCACGCGATCACCTGTCACTCAGTAAAATGACTTGGAACTACTCGTTCGCATGCTGGAGGGAAATACATATGCAAATAGGACAGTTTGGGCTGTTTCTCTTGATTGTCACCATCTGAATTCTAAAATTCTTCCGCAGTGCAATATGTGGTGCCATAAATGGGGGAAATGACCTGGGGAAAACAATCTGTCCTTTTCCGGAGGAATTTCCAAGCTGGTCATCTTCCGCCTCACGATGCTCGGTGCCGTTATTACACGCCACGTCTCGCAAGTGCTGTCTGCACGCTGGTGAGGAGAGCCGACCAGGAAATGGAATTTCTCCCCGCTGGGAAATTCTGACATTTCGAGTTTTCTTTGTTTTGTTTTGGCTTTTCTTTAATCCCAAGTCAGGACAAAAAAGTTTGAAATCTTGAAACAGCTTAGAAAATAAAAGGCTCATCAAAGCTTTCTGTTCACCTTGCAATGGTTGCGATGTTGCTCCACAGAGAAAGTCAAGAAAACTGAAACCAAGTCTTTTATTTCCATTTTAAGTAGTTCTGGAAATTTTCTGCTAAAATGCCAGCTACCAACATAGTCCCAAAAAAAAACATTCCTGATGCAGGCAGGAAGTTTTCAGCCAAATGTTAACTCTCTTAACTACTTCATCTGGACGTCGGTCTATTATTATCCCCAATTTACAGCTGGGTAAACTGAGGTGCAGCAGCGCAGTCTCTCCTTCCGCGTCCATCCTTCTTCCCGCTGTGACGGGTCCTCTCAGCCCAGGGCACAGGCGCCCTTGCCTGTTGGATGCCGTGAGGGTGCCAAGGACGGGGGAGGACCGTTGCCACCTGAGCTGCAGCGCTGAGCGCTCCCCACGGCAGTCCGGGGTCACTGCGCCGTGGGCAGGGCTCTCCGAGCATCCCCAGGAATTGGGACATGAGCAGGGCACGGGAACCACGGCGGGTCGGGCTGCTTCGCCGTCCGGCGCGGGGTGCACGGCTGCAGAGCCTGCGACGAGCCTCACGACGCTCGGGGATGAGGCAGGGCCCCATGCATCGCTGCACCTTCTGCGCTCCCAGCTTGCCCATCGCCACGTCTCTCCCTCTTCTCCCGCCCCAGCTGGGACAAGGACATCTGGCAGAGGTTTGTTTGCACAGGCCTCAGCCTCCGACTTAGAGGCGCATTCCACTTAATAGGGGATTTAAATGCAAAACTCCCCTGAGACCGAGTCCTCTAACAAACCGGCAGCATTTGCAAAAACAGTTAAACCATCGCATTTCTGGGTCTTTGCCACAGCCGGTGCCAGGCCAGGAGGTCTCCGGCTGCGAACTGCCTGAGCTTGCCTACGAGCGGGAGAGGTGGGGAGCGGAGCTGCTCACGGCAGCGCTCCAGGCCGCCGCCGCGCTGAATCGGCCCCGAGAGCCTGCGGCGACAGCGCGGGGCAGCTCTGCCCTTCCCCAGCGCTGCAGATCGGGCATGCAGCAGAGCACACGCTGCCCCGCAGCCCGCTCCCCATCTCCCCCCTGCCCCGGCAGAGGCATCCCGCTAAAAATAACCCATGCACGCTCCTCGGTGATTTATACCCCGTGCACACTCCTCCAGTGGGGCTGACTTTTCTCTCCAGCTCCCAAGCACAGACACGATTATCTGCCAAACTGAACAAAATTATGAACTCGCAGTGAGCCTAGGAACAAGGTGCAGGAGGCTGCTCGTCCTCCCTCTTTGCTCAGATTGGGCCAAGCAGCCTGGAACAGGTTTGGGGAAGTGTTTCTCTGCACAGCCAAGCTGGATCTGCCAGGCATTCACGAACAGCCTGGCAAAAAAGCAGAAATCCCAGAGAATTTGCTCCCACAATTCCCATCAGTTCCCCTCAGCAGGAGCTAAGATGCCCCTATTGGTGGGATCTTTGCCCAGGTTTCTCTGGAAACGATATATCGCGCAGCTCTGCTGGAAAAGCCCGGGGAGACGCAGGCAGGGCTGGCGAGCGGCTTGCGGCAGGGTGGCCTGGGGCACCATCCCGCACACCGCGCTGCTCCGGCCACCCGCTCTCAGCTCAGCCCCACGGGCAGCGAAGGGAAATCACCCGTAAGGGAGACACAAACTCCCTGGAAGAAGTACAGAGTGAGAACGCCGACCCTTTTAATAAGATCGCTCGCTCTCCGGTCCTTCATTTCTTTTGGTAAAAATGACCCAAATGGGAATTGAAACATTTTGTTTCATTTTGAGCAAAGCATTTTGTTTGAGCTGAAAAGAACATGGTTTTGGGGGCGGGGAAGAGAGAGAATGGGTCATTTCAGCAGCCAGGAAATAGTTCATTTCAGTTCAAATAAAACTTAATTCTGTTACTGTTGTTGCTCTTCGCTGTCCAAGGGCTCCTGAGGAGGAGAAGCACACTGGGAGAGCAGGCAAGACTGGAAATGCTCTTGCTGGCAGCACCTCGCTGCTGGTGTTTCTGGGGTCTTTGGCATCATCGGATCACGGTGGCATTTTGGCACTCTTTGCAGAGCCAGCACCAAGAGCAAGTTTGGCCTGTACCAGTTAGCAAAGCTGAATGCATGACCAGATCATGCCTCTTGGGCCAGGTCACCCTGTGCCCAGCAGGGAACTGTCACACCATGGATAGGTGGGAAGACAGCACAGACCCAGCTGTGTCTCTTGGAGAGGTTCGTTGGGAGGAACGTGAGACAGAGCCAGGAGCCTCGGTGCTCCTTGCCACTTCCAACAGTGCTATCGTGGCCCAGAGGAGACTCTTCCCTTTGCCTCCTGCCTCATGGAGAGGAGGGGGCTGGGGACGGACAGGCTGGCTGGAAGGGCAGATGTGGCCTCCATGGCCTGTGCCCACATAACTCCTGCAAGGAAGATGAGCACCTGGAGGGCTGAGACTCCGCAGCCAGAAAGCCCGCATGGCTGCAGGACCTCTCCAGGCTCTGAGGAACATGTTCTCCAGAGGTAGAGGGGCTTGAACAGGACTCACCAGGGCTGGGTGGGTCAAGCACCTTCACCTCTGACGGCTGGGCAGAAGAGGACCTTACTGTGAGTGACCTCACTAACCTCAACCCGGAGCCGTTTTGCCAGCCTGAAGCTGCATTTGGCAAACTCACAAACAGTATCAAGACAACCAAAGCCACATTTCCAGCTCTCCTCCCTCAGAGAGGTCCTCTGCATCACGAGGACTCTGTGCCCACTTCTCCACGCCCTTACGACTGTCGTCAGACCCGCACCGGAGCGGCATCCAGCGCTGCGCGGATGCGGTAACAGCTGTCCCTCCTAAATAGCACAGCTCAGCGCTAGGACTGCAAGACTAATTGGTAGCAAATCACTTATCAGACAAACTTTAGCCTCTCTTCCGGTTCATGAATTGCTCATGAGCTATTTATGATTTTTTTTGACTTTAATTGTTATCCTAAATTATTCATCAAATAATTTCAATAACTAGTTCTCAGGCCAGATTACATTTTAAATGAGCTGTTTCCGCAAACGTTCCTGCCAGAGAACTTGCTGCCGAGAAGCCACATAAAGCAAATGCAAGAGGGACGCAAAACCCGGGGAAACAAACTGCAGGAAACACAAAGGGAACTTTTGCCGTGGGGTTTTCACCCCAATCTGCTCCGTGTTTAACACAACCTTAGCCTGCAAACGGTATGTGGTTGACCCGCACAGCACCTTTCAGGGGCTGCTAGTATCAGGCCCATTGCTACAGCGGCGGAAGCTGATGAATGAGAGCAGCTTCCCTCCCCGGGTCACGGAGAGGGTCGGCAAGCTGGAGATAAACTCGGCTCTGCCTGGCTCCCAGCGAGGCTTTCGCAGCTGGGCTGCCCCTCGCTGCGGCTCACGCTCCCAGGCGGCGCGGAAAACCACGTTCCCCTCTGAACGCCCCGCTCCCCTCTTTGAGGCAGGCACGCACGCGTCCCCGGAGCGGCCTCCGTTCTCACGCCGCTCCCCATAGCTCGAACGCCGTCTCCGCTCGTTCAATACCTCGGCGGAGCCGGGGGCGCCCAGCCACGGGGAGGTCACGGGGTACGGCTCGAACCGCTTCCGAGCAAAGCGGCCAGGGGAGGCTTTACACGCGGTGCAATTAAAGAGCAGAACTGAGCCGTTCCCAGCCCAGCCCACTTCTAGAGGCCAAACCCCTGGAACGGGAGCGCGCCCCGGATGGAGGGAAAGGCCAGCTGCCAGTCACCCAGCGGAGCGCCGGCGCTCCTGCAAGCCCTGCTAGCGCAATCTGCTCGCTGACGAGCGGTTTAATTGTTTGCCGCTCCACAAGGGAGCCGTGCTGCTGTCTGCCTTGTTACAGCGGGGTGGATATTACCTTCCGCTGCGATAACCCACCGAGAAACCGCTAACGGCTTTTAAAGAAGGTAATCAATGGCGCTAATGTTGGGGCTGGACCTTCCCGTGGCTGGCAGTGCCGGGAGCGAGGGGGCCAGGGCTGCGGTTCCCTCCATACCATGCTCCTGAGCAACCAGGTGACATCAAATAACCAGGTGGTGGCTCCGATTCCTCATCCCTTGGCAGGGTGCAAGCTTGATGTCCTGCACCGCTGCCACCCTTCAGCGCTGCGTAATGGGGGAAGGAAAACAAAACCAAACCACTTTGTTCTCTCTAACCTTGTTACCTTTTTTCTGAGCAATATTAGAAGGTCGTGCCTGGCTGCAGTGAGGAAGCGTGTCAGTCCGGGCCCTGGCATTGCCAGGCGAGCCGCGCATGTAAGGCGGATGCCAATAACGGCACGTTCCCCTGCATGACGGTGGGAATGAGGTAGTGCCCACGTATTTGCATTTACAGCTGTCAGTCCCTGGTAACAGGGAGATGCTTTTCCTTGCACAGCAGCCCCCAAGGCTAAACAGGCTCCTGAGTCAAAAGGAAGACACGAAGATGAGGTTAGCGATGGCCTTGCTACAGTAGGTCCCAACACATCTCTGCTGATGTCCCCTCAGCCTGGCCAGCATCTCTTTCCACTGACAACACATCCCAGTTCAAGTGACTCAAGCAAGGCTGAAGGGCTTCTTTTGCACACTGGACAATCACAGCAGCCTTCTCTGGTATGAGAAGAGAGATTGTCCTCCAATTTTTAAGTGCACCATCCCCTTATTGCAACCCAGGGCACCCAGCACGGCTGTGGTGATGCCATTCAGCCATGACCAGATGATGCAGCCCTGGCCATCAGAGCTGCTCTTCAGCTAACGAGGAGGCTTTTCCTCATGCCTGGTGGGGTCCAGGAAGTGAGGAACATCTTGCCTGCTCTAACACACGAGGCACATGGGTGCCTCTTGAAGGAATGCACTAAAGAAGGAATCACCACAGTAACAGAAGTTTTCAATTTTCAAAGCTTCTGCAGCCGAAAGGGGAGCAGAGAAGCCCTGACATGACATCTGCTCTGAAGGGCCGATTCGGTCCTGCTCCAGCCTATGCTGACCGCTGCATGGCAGGGCAGGGCCGCAGCAGGACGGAGCAGGGGTCGCGTTAGGCAGCCGGCAGTACAGCTCCGGCGCCGTGTGCTTCCCCCCAAAGGGGGGCCCCAGCTGCCCGCAGGCACAGGCACACGTTCACGAGTGCGTGAGCACAGACCGCAGCCGTGACGAAGACGAGGTGGGAACTTAGGGAGGAGGCTGAGAACTGACCTTGTCTGCTCCTGAAATAATATATCTCTGAAAACCAGTTCAGGTTTCCTGGCTTCTGCACTGCTATTGAAAATTTACGGTTTGAGAAAGTTCTGGGAGCCCAGATCCCTCAACCTATCACCTTTTCAACCTCGTGTTTATCAAGACACCAGTTCCTCTTCCTCCCATCCTTTGTTTTCAGCTGTGTATCAGAGGCTCAGTTCTGGCGCTGCCAAAGCTGGTGCTTACGCTGAAGCTGTGTGAAGATGCGACAAATCCTCTCAGTTCTCTCCTTCCCTCAACTCCTCTTTTTGTTCCTCTTCTCCTTTCTCTCCGGGATGAGGTAGAGCGCCGTGCTGACGTTTTGCTCTTTGCCAGCTTCACATGCTCGTTGCTGCTTTCCTGCTCTCAGCTTCGCTCTGTTCGTCTCCTGCAAACGGGTATCAAGCATTTCAAGTTGCCACGGCGACAGGAAATTCACGGTGACCCTGGGGATGGGAGCTGGACCTGCATCCTGTGTTGGTGGCCTGAAAAGCGCATCGCTGATCAATCCCAAAGACGTTCCCAGGCTGTCGGCTTTAATAATGAGGCAGAGTATTTTGAGAGAGAGAGAGAAAGACAGTCACAGACAGGGTATCCCCCATGGCCCCTGCTGCAGGAGAGGAGTTTGTGTTGTGTTTGTTGTCATTGTCACTGGAAAAAAAAAAAGAAGTATACAGAGGTTTATTAGCAAAGAGTTTCCCTGCCACAGAGACTTCTATCACCTGTGGAATAGAAGAAAAAAATTACTTATATTACTAGGGAACTTTCCAGGCTTATATTAGCAGGAGACAGAAGGGCAGCAAGGTCCCCTCAGGGGAAGTGGATGGTTTCTGGGTTTGGACAAGAATTCCAGGGAAAGTCTAGCCCTGAACAGCGTGGTGCAGCAGGAGCAGAGATGAGGGGCGGAATATGTGAGTGCCAGGGGATTTGTGAAGAAAGCTGAAGAATGTTGGAAATAATGAAAGGAGAGAAGAATGACCAGAAGAATGGAACTGGTCTATTCCAGGAGGAATGAGATGGCTACAGAGGAAAGAGGAGGAAATATGACAGTTCAATAAAATCATGGGCAATTCAGAGGAAGTGAGTAAGAAACAATTATTCACATTTTCTCAGAACACAAAACCCTCAGGACATCCAATGAAGTTATCCAGCAGCAGATTTAAAACAAATCAAAGGTATTCTTCTATCATACAGAACCTAAATACATGGTGGAATTCATTGCCGGGTTATTGCTCCGTCCTCTGCAACATCCTGTGGCAAACAGAGCCAAGAGTCAGATTCAGGGGGAAAAGGTGTATGAAGGACCCCTACAAATAATGACACTGATAAAACCTCTGGCTCAGGAAATCCCTTGATTTGGTGACTGCCAGAACCTGGAAGGGTGTAAACAGGAGACAGATCGCTGTGCATGCCCTGTGTCTTATGCTGCTTGCTTGGCACCCGTTAGTGTCTGTTGCTGGAGAGGAGATACTGAGTTGGACAGACCTTTGGTTGGAGCTACACAGCAGCTCTCCTGTTCTTGCAATCTGCTGAAAGCATGCAGAGAGGAATGCTCTTCCTCAGCCAGTAATGTAGTCTTACTGCTGCTCCTCCACCATTTCTGGAGTAGCTTCTGTTAGCAGCCTAAGAACAGATTAAACCATGACTCGAAAGCCCATACGAAGCTCAGCTTCACTCCCACACCTTCTGTCATGTTGGTCTTTCAGTGGTACAGAAAGAACCAATGAATCATCCCCCTCCAGAAAAACCCAAAACAAAAAAGAAACACCTAACCAAAAAAATGCTGCCAGCGCTGTCAAACCAGGGAGAGCTGGACAGCACACAAGACAGACTGGTTCAGCTACTCCCAGGTTGGAATTGAGCGCACACACCTTGGGACATCTCCCTAATGCTTGGCTTCAGATCAAAGGGCAAAGCAGCTGGGGAAAAGTACATGTAGTTTCTCTTCATAGCCAAGCAGAAGAGAACAGGATCCATAACAACAGAGCTGAAAAGGGAAGGCACCACTGTCTTTGTTGGTATTTATTCTCCAGCTGGTCTCACAATGGCAAAGGCCACTCCAGATCGCTCTCCACCAGTTATTAACTGGAGTGGAATTCCATCAGATTGTAATTTTGTTAGCAGAAAGCTCCAGACTGACCTACAAAAGACTGTCCCTCTTGACTTGACTGTATCTGCTTATTTATTTCTAATGTGCATCTCAGCTGCACAACAGTGAAATCTGTTTTTAACAGTGGCATGGAGGAGACACTTGTCAGATCACAGGAAGCAGCTTGGGACTTGGGAGCATGGACTAGGGAGTATCTATGGGAACATGGAGAGACGGACCATCTCCTCTTGCGAGGGTTCAATCCCCCTCTCTAGAGACAGTTTGTTGCTGTTGTGGTTCCTGTGATAGCTTTGCTTGGAGGACACGGGACAGCCTACCACAGCCACCACCGACGTCCACGCCGCCAGCAGCGCTCAGCTGGTCTCCCACACCGAAGAGCGACTCTGAGCCTCGCTTTGCTCTTACACTCCCTGCATCCCACACACTTTCAGTCACAGCCATACCACAGTCACATTTTTCAGACAGAAGCACATGGACATTCACACTCTTCTCTCTCACACAGTTTTAACAGATGCTTTGCCAGTGTTTTCAGAGCTTTATATAGCTTTTATAGCCTGTTTTTATGATGTTTGAGTAATTGTTTATTTATCATGGATTGTAAGTCAATGGCTGGGTCACACCCCATGCACTTTGGCTTGAAAGGAGCCACTTTATATAGTCAATTAAATTTCTTCCTGTTACGCTATTTATCATACCTTTTCAAGTACAGCACACAGACCTCCTGCTGCACTGCAGTGTGTTGAGGAGGTGGATGGTACCTCAACCTACAATGCTGAAGAAAGAAGCCTTGTTGACTAGGAAAAGCAGAGAGCGCTTTAGCACAGACAGGACTGAGAGATGAAAACATCCTCTTTCCCCACAGCTCTCCCACCCACATCTCACCTGACAGAGATGATCCCAGGCATCATCATTGCACTGCAGGAGCCAACAACAGCTCCAGCATCCAAACCGCAGAGGCCACATTCGCACGTTGCCCAGCCATGCTGCATTTGGTTGTTAAACCAGCATCCAAGCCAGAGCACAGCCAGCTTCCAGGAACATTTGGGAAGCAGAGAAATGAGAGATGAGCCCATCAGGGACCAGGTTTAGAGAAAGGAGAAAAAAAAAAAAAGCCAGTCTCCAGCCATTTGACTGAGGGAAGCAGCTGTCCTTCCACTCAAGTGGAGTCAAGCACCAGGCATCCGTTTGCTGGCATATCCTACCTGTTAAAGCCACCCACTTTAGCATTACCCACTGACAAGGACTGTGCAACACCAATAAAAATAGACTGCTGTGGAAATTTCAGAGCTGGAAGAAGAAGGAAAGAGACATGGGGAGTGATCTGGGAAAGAGAAAACAATTTTAAAAGAATATAAATATATAGAGAGAGCAAAACAGCCTGCCCCTTAGCCAGAACCCTGGATGCCTCACCTTGCACCCAGCCTGAGCCGGGAAATTAAATCAGGCCCCAGAGGCAGCAGGGAGGCGAGCAGGCCCCTTGCCTCCATGCAGATGGACCTGACAATAGGAAAAGTCATTGTCTAATGGCCCCATGCACTGCTTGGCCACCTAAACTCCACATTGCTCACTTTACACCCCTCATGGTTACTGCAGCTTTTATTGCCTCCCTCGTAGTGAGCCCAGCTGTTGTGAAATCCAGCTTCCTACCAGCTGGGAACTTAATTAGGTCAATTAATTAAGATCATTATGCCACCTTCTTTTCAGGCCTGAGTGGGAAAGCTTTTGGGTGTATCCAGGAGGGTTGTGGGTCAGGACTTCTGCCTCTCCACTCATGCACCCTTGGGCAGGTGGGGAAAGGGATGGGGACAGGGACCTGGACCTGGGCTTCCACTTGCAGCCCTGATACGCACAGCGATGGGCAGCATCTGCCGTCAGCCTTTAAAGCAGCGCCAGACTGGCTTGGTTTGGCACCAGGTTGGCTGCTTCCTGCCGTAAGGGGGTTGTTTCAGCCCCAGCTGGCTTGCTGCGGTCACGTCCGTGAGCCACCACTTCCCCACGAAGAGGCTCAGGGTGTCCCTTGGCAGAGGCAGGGCAGGGACAGGAGGCCACCAGTGTCACCTGCAGCTCCACGGATGGCAGCGGGGTGGCCCCAGGTAGCTCAGGAACAACCAGGTCCGAGAGGGAGATGCTGCAACAGGTTTTGCACCGCTTCAGCCTTGTCAGGTGAAGACGGAGGCTGTGAGGAAGGCTGAGAGCCCACCAGTGGGCAGCGCAGACCCCCCGTGCACACCGTGGGGCCAGGCACGCAGCCCCAGCCACCCAGTCCTCCCCGCTGCCCACCGGGGCACCATGCTTTCTGCACAGGGCAGACACGGGCAGCTTCTTAGAAAAGCTGAAATAACTCTGCCACTGAATTATTTGCTCCCAGTCTTACGCAGCATGCAGAGCACCATGGAGCGAGACCTGGCAGAGGCTATCTCCAGCCTGGCTCACTGTTCCAAGGAGGACTGTCATCCTTCAGCTCAGCCGTGAGCTGCGGTTGTTCAATAGCTTTGGAAATATTCAAATAGCTTCAAGTCCCTGGTGCAAAAGGGGGCACATCTGCCCTTTGCAATCAGAAGAACTGAAGTGCAGGGAAAAACTGTCCCAATAAAGACAAGACAACTCTTCTTTGGAGACTAACACAGCAGCTACCGGCTCAGGGAGCCTGGCCTGGGGTGGGCGCTGAGACCCTGCAGAAGAGGGGTGAGCAGGGGACGGGTGGAGGCGTTACAAGCTGGGCTTTGCAAATCGGAGCGCGGCAGGGAGGTGGGCACCAGGCACGTGCCATCCCAAAGCCAGCGAGGGCAGGGCGGTGGCGCAGCCGGTCACACGCCTCCAGCCGCGATGCTCTTGGGGCCTGCAGAGCTCTGGCCAGCACTGGGGACGAGGACCGACGTGCGGCAGGGCCGTGAGGACCAAAGTCCCCTCCCGAGCCTCTCTGGGAACCGCCGGCTCCAGTTCCCGGCTGGCTCCTGTGGGCTCCTTGCACAACGGCCGGGAAGGCATTGCAGAGGCATAACGGGTCTGATGAAAACCTCAGGATCTTTACGGTGAACGCGGTATTACTGCCTTCGCGGCAAGGAAACGCAGCCAGGGCCCGGATCCAGGCCGCAGAGCTGGCACTCGAGGCGCCGTAGCGGCGAAGGCCGCAGCTGGGAGCGTATATAACGCAGGACCCGTGCGTTGTGCAGCAGCCCACCCTGGCCGGCCTGGGGCCAACCTCGACGTCTGCACCAGGTGGTGTCTCGTGCCGGTGTCTGTCGCGCCACCTCCTATCCCTTTCCCTCAGTCACATCCCTCCTGGACATCCCTTAAGAGAGAGAAAGAATTTAAGCTTAAGAACATAGCAAATAGTGAAGTGTGCGAGCCTGTGCAACAACCCCCTCCCCGAGGGGTTTCAAACAGGACCTCTCAGATGGGACCAGGCTTTGGATGAAGCCCAGGGAACGTCTCCTCCGCTCCCGGTTCAGGACTGCGCACCCCTGAGCGGCGTCACCCCCCGCTCGCCGCGGTTAGTGTTGCCAGACAGATGTTAGATCTGGGTCAGCCCAGACCCAGGCAGCTGATCTAGGCATTTATTTACGTATTTATTCCAGGAGGACAAAGACCAGCCCCTCCACGCACACCCACAATGTCTTGGTTGTACATGAAAGCATACATTTCTTTTACTGCTCAGATCATTTTACTCTTTTTCCGTTTTAAAATCTGGGCCATTTATTTGAAATAAAACCTGTGATTTAACACAGGAAAAAAATGAACAGTATTCCATTTCGAAACATTTTGATTATTTAGACATTTCTGCCATTTCCAACAGGATAAGAACTATTGGAATTTAACCTGCATTCACAAGTGGTTTTATTTCTCTCCTTGCATCACAGCTACATTTCTTAGCAAATTTGGTATTGAGGAAAAAATGCTGTCAAGCTCTCTCTAACACATTCCAATCTAGAAACTCCTTCAAATATACCTGCCAGTGGCTGGTGGGAGCCTGGCTGGCTCTGGAAGGAGAGGAAAAGCTGTGGCTGGTATCCAGGGCCAGGAGGCAGCAGCTCCATGCTGGCACTTCCCATCCAGCCTTGCGGAGAGAGGAAACATGCCCCGGTGGGGCTCAGCATCCCTGGAGACAGGGCGATCGTGCTCCATGTAAAGGTCCTCGTGAACCCACGGGACTGAAGCCAGGAGACCATGAGACATCTGCGACTGGTCTGAAGTGGTGCTGAGCTCGAGGGCGACCATTCGGGTCTAAGCACAGAGGACTACAGCGAGAGGCAGCCCGGGGTGGGCGGATGGAGTCCCTGCCGCAGGAGATGTTTCGGAAGAGGCCGGAGCGCCGGGGCAAGGGCCGAGGTGAGCGGATCTCACCCTGCAGGGACGGGGGCACCGCTCGTCCTCCGGGCTGATGCCCAGCCCCACTGCTGCTCCTCGAGTCGCAGCGACCTCGGGATCCGGCCACTTCCTGACATGCAGGTGCCTCCGTGACTCTCCGTTCTTCTCGCATCCAACCGGGCCTCGGTCCAGCCTGAGCGGCAAGGAGAAAGGGCAGGAGTGTCATTGCCCTGGAGCCGTGGTGTGTCCATCGCTAGCAGGAGCGCGAGAGGGGCTGTCGCGGAAGGAGGGTGCTGCGATCCTAAGCCCCTGCCAGCGCTGGCATCCCGTCCCCGGCACAGGCAGGTGGCCCAGCTCTCGAGCAAGAGCGACAGTTTATCTCTTCTGATACCTTCCCTCGGAGGTGGCTTAATGCAAATCGGAATCCAGATTTCAGGATTAGGAGAGGCACAGAAAGGTCAGCCTGGATCAATGGTGATTAGCTGAAAAGGACCTAAAGAGCCCCGTTGTTTGCTCTGCATTAATGATCCGCCGCCGTCGAGCCAAGGTTCTCGCTGAACCACTTGAGAAATGAAAGGACAAACACACTGAGGAGGAGATTAAAGCCCCGAATTCGTACACCTGTAAGCATGCTAATGCCGTGCTGGCTGCCCGCGCGCGGGGCGGCCTCGCTCGCGCCTCCGCCGGGCGACGCTGGAGCACCCTGCGGTTTGAGCCTGGGGTGGCGGGGTGCCGCCGGACGCAATGGGCTGCCAAGGCTTCCTGGCCAGTTTTGGCCTTTTGCCTCTGCGTCAAAGTGAACAACTCCCAGACAACACCATTTTTCCCGGAGCTGTACTGACATGACATGAAAATTTGTCCTAAGCATAGGGTGAGCGCTCAGGCTTTTCTTTCAAATGCGTCTTTTTGATTTTAGCTCGTAATCCAAGCTTTGCTTGCTTGCATCTTCCCACTTTTCCTTCCAGATTTCTGTAAAAGCTTCATTTAGATTGAAAATGATATTTTCAGTGTGTTAATTAAGTACTAATTGCTGATTAGAAACATATTTACCAAGGTCTAACAACTATGTAACAAGTGATGTCTTATTACGCCACCATTCCCTGGGAGTTAGACCTGTGGAAAGATTGTTCTAATAAGCAATTGGCATTTCAGTAATGTGCAGTTAGTAAGCCACGGAGCAGCTCTCCCAAATGGGATAAGACAGTTATTTATGTTAATGAGATGCCAGCTGATTATTAGAAACACATTGATACAGGTTTGGGCTGTGGTGTAACTGATACATATCTACTGTGTTCAGTAGCTGTGAAACCTCAATCAATATGTTTCTCATAATCAGCCTGCATCTCATGAGCATAAATAACATCCTTGACACAGAGAAGAGCTCCAGTTCCCAGAAGTCAGTAAGAAATCCCCAACTCTGTCCCTTCCTCGCTGAACACAGGACACAGGCTCTGCCTCCTTGCTGCTTGTGTCCGGGAGCAGAGTTAAACCCTGGCTTTACGGGGTCGGGATCTCCCGGCCCCCATCGCCTCGTTCTGGAGAAGGGCTGCCGGTCCAGATCTTTCCTTGGAGATCTGCAGCAGCATCTCCAGAGGAGAGGTCTGAACTGAAGGACATGTGAATGCACCCCTGGGGCTTCCAGTGTTCAGTATTAAATGAACCTCTTGCATCTTTAATTTATAGGTCTGAGGGCCAAAGGAGACCTTAAGACAGTCTAGTCCAAGGATGACCATCTTTCCCAGCTTTCAGAGCTGCCTGCTGAAGGTTCCTTGTGCCGCAAGGGGCAGGCACATCCCGTGCACCCTGGAGGACAGCAGGATGGGGAGCATTGAGCCGGTCACGGCTCAAGAGGGGGTCCCAGCAGGGCTGTGGGACGGGGCCGTGCTGGGAGGCAGCTGAGCCCCAACGAGATCTGGTGGCATCTCTCTTGGTGCTGCCCCCTCCCCTGGTCAGGATTATACAGCCATCTCCACGTTGGTGCTGCCCTTCCGCCAGCGCAGCGATGATGGGGCGATGCTCTCCCTTGGGCGGCCTGCTTCATTGCCCCCGTTTTAGCAGCCTTCATGGGTTACTCTGTACTGCACCTAGTAAGTGTTTGGGGAAAGCATCTGCTCTAGAAAGACACCCAGAGTTGAGAAGAAGACATTAAGAGATGTAGCATGCACCTTGCTTCTTCCAGAAGGGAATCTGCTACACGATTATTTTCTGTATGACTTTGTCCAGACTCAGCTTCTACTCATTATTTTCTGTTATGATTTTCTCCAACAGACAAATAGACTTTTAGTATCCTCTCTAATCCCCCTAAACCCATGCTTATACACTAATACATAATTGTACAATAAAGGCATTTTTTTGTCAGCCATTTTTGTGACTCTTTTCTGGACCCCTTCCATTTTTCAATGCTTTTTAAAAACACAGGCAGCAGAACTGGAGGCAGTGCTCAGGATCAGGCTCACACAAATGCCACGTCCAGATGGCCGGCGCACCCTGCTGTCCTCGCTCACCATCCTGCTGCCCATCCTCACCAGCCCTTCATGCCATAGCACCCTATGTGGCCCTCATGTTCAGAGTCCTTGCTTTGCCCCATTTCTACAAAGGACAGTTTCATGGGAAGATTCCCAGCTGCTTTTCCCATAGGTTCCTTCCAGAGTCGCTGCTTGCCAAGGCACAGTCTCCAATCCGAGATGTCCACCTTTGCAGTGTAACAGCATGTGATAGCAACAGGTGAAGAGGTGATCTCCAAAAGCATCTCTGCCTTCTCCCCCTCTCTTAGTACCATTTACTAAGTGCTTTATTCAGGGTGCTAACTGTTTAATCAGCATGCCATGCCATACTAAGTAAAATGCCTTCCAGAAGTCTAAGTATATTACATCTACACAGTTATCTTTACAACCAAAAGTATAATCTCATTACAGGATGAAATCAGGTTTGTTTGGCAAGATCTATTTCCATAAAGCCATGCTGACTGACACTAATTCTTCCTCAATTCAATTCCGTCTCATGTTTTTTCCACTCTTCTGCTGAGGCCAGGTCATCCCTTTTGCTCCTTCTGAAGACAGACAGAGCCTCGGTGCTCGTCCAGGTCTCCGGCATTTCTCTGATACTCCAGGGCAATTAGAAACGAGCTCTCCTCCGAGCACAGCAGCTCTCTGCCAGTGCCCGGAGAACTCTTGGGGCTACTGCCAAAGGCTTTCAAAGTATTTATTTTTCTAGGACGCACGGCAGTCTTCAGCGGTTGCTATCAGGCCGCGAGATGCCTCAGCAACCTTGCGTGACAGCAGCGCATCACCCCGCTTCCTTCAGGAGCGGCGCAGAAACGCTGACCCGGCACTTCTCGCCTCCCTGTACCGTCACGAACACAGTCACTACTGTCAGCTGCTAATGAGCCTCAGTTATTGCTAGGGGACCTCTTTCGCCTAATATTTTTCACGACGAATGTCCACAGCCTAGCCAGCTATGGATTTTTCTTTGATGCCTTTACCGTCCTGTACTAATTTTCTAAACTTCAAAGCCCCTCATCTGTCTCAGTTACCATCAATTTCCCCTGCTTTCCTGTTGGCTGTTTCCTGTTCCTGTTTGTGGGTTTTTTTGTGCTCAGTTACAATCATCACTGAAAAAAAAGATAGATGTCTGACCAAAATTATCCTCATTATCCACTTAAGAAATTGTGGATTTTTGGTCAATCATAAATTTTCATTAAAGAATTTCCTATTTTCACTCCAATTTTTCCATCTAATTTTTCCTCCTCGGAGATTCTCAGCAGCCTTGGGGGCATGAGTCTTTCCGAAGCAACAAATATATGTTTTCATTAGCAATATACTTTGTTTAGCCTCACTGAATGTCATTTAGTCACACTAGCTAAACCTTAGGCAGCACTAATTTCTCCTCCAGAATCTAACTCTCCAGAAACGGCCCCAAGCAGACTAACTCCTGCCAGGCTGAGGCACCTTTTGCTCACGGTGACAGCCATTTTTTCGGAAATCAGGAGTGCCTGCGGGGACCGGGGCACCGGACACGCTGGCGCCAAGGAGAGCGGCGGGCGCGCGCCCGAGCCGCTCTGCCTGGCTGGAGCTTCTCCAGCGCCTTCCACCGGACAAAAGTCAGAGGAGACACCTGGAGAGACGGGAATGCCGAGCTGGTTTCACTAGAAGACAACGCTGTTACCTGCTTAGGGTGTTTAACTAACAAGGAACAGTAAGGAACATCCGGCTCGTCTCCACAAAAAGTTTGTATTCTTGCTCCCCGGTGCCCACGCCGTCTCCTTGCACCGGCAGGTCCCCGGCGCCCCGGCAAAGGGCAAAGCCGGATCCCGAAGGCTGCCTCTGCAAGCACCTTCCCAAGGCCCCAGACAGATGGAAGAGAAGCAGATGAGGACAAAGTCAGGTAGAAATAGGAGATGAAAAAGACATTTGGAAAAAAACCCAAAAGGCACCAGAGCAAAGCAGCGGGGATGACACATGGTGCTCAGCCCGCACCTCGTGAACGCCAGGGAGGGGCAGAGAGGGAATTGTTTTGCTATTTTTTTTTTCTTTCAGCTTTCTTCCTTCCTTTAATCTTTGATCGGGAAACAAGCTGATTTTAATTAAAAAGCCCTCCAATTAATGCTGCTGTGGAGTTTTCATTTCCTGGGCTTCGGTAATTTGCAAGCCCGGGTTATGGAGGCTTTGTGTTCCCGCTTGTTAAATAAATAACAACAACCAAATAAACCGTACGGAAGAGCGGGGTGGCTCTCCGAAAGGGGCGGTTTTCTGACGGCAGCCGTCCCGCTGAACAAGGGAGAGACCCCAGAAGGACCCGAGAGCTGCGCCGGGGACCGGAGCAGCAGGGACTGCCTCCCCTCGGACCGACCAGAGAGGTTTCGGGTTAATTTAAGGTCACAATCACACTTAGCACTTACATGCAAAAGAGCTTTACATCTTCAAAGTGCTTTGTAGGCATTAGAGGGCCCAGCCTTGCTCTCATTCAAGGCAGAGGCTTCCCAGTGACTCTACAGGAACGTGGCCACCACTAATTAACTTCCCCTTCCCTCCTCGCAGAGGTAGAAGCAACAGAAACCATCCAGGTTTCAGCTAGACTTTTGGGCTGGAAAGCGTCCCTTCGGCTGTGGCCAGGCTCCCCCCCCTCCCCGGAGCCTGGTCGAGGATCGCCGTGCCATTGCGCCCACCTTGCTGCCCGCCACCAGCGTGAAACTGCACCTGAGCGTTTGGGACCGTCACAGAAAGAGCCTGGGATGTAGGTGCGGAATGATTTCTGGACAGGAGCTTGGATGATGCTGTGTTTCCTCTGACTTGCTCAGAGCTGTCGAGGGGGCAGAAGAATGAATCGAGGCTGAGCAGCGCTGGCACCGGCGGAGCGGAGACCGCGATGACCCCCTCCGCCAGCATGTACACGGGCACGCACGCACGGACACGCGCTCCTATCTCTCACGCACAAACGCACAGCTGTACATGTATAAAAGCTCCAGAAAAGAAAAAGAAAAAAGATTGTGAAAAGCCTCTATTATCCTCAATTCCATCTATTGTTAATGTGATCCCGAGCAGGGAGTGTTTGGAGAATTCATTTGTGATAAATATTTATACTCTGTGTTTTTGGGCTGTTATCTGCAAAGTGTAGCTGTTTGATCTGGTGTAGTGCTTTTTTTAGGTCATTTACATTCTCTTTCGTCGGAGCCCTTGTCCGATAGCAGCTATCACATAATTATGTTTCTTTTGCTTATCCCTAATCCTGTCAAACCACCTACTTATCTCTAATTTCCTGTCCATTACCCTTATTGTTGGAGCTGAGCTCTCTAATGCAGGACAGAGATGGCTTCGGAGGGTCTGCAGGACGTAGGGGCACGTCAGCATTGCCAGCTGCAAGAATACAGCGATCAGCCTTAGACTGCCCAGCTGGTGGGACCGGCCCTGCAACCCAGCGCCCGCGGGAGCAGCGGGCAGCAGCGGGGCGGCAGGGGCTGCCTGCCCGCCGTGGCTCGTCCCGAGGCGGCACGGCATGGCACGGCGCGGCATGGCACGGCACGGCAGGGCCCGCGCCATCCTGGACAGCCACACGTCGTGGGGGAGCAGGGAAACGAGTTCGGACGCACGTCCGCGTGCCCCGGAGGCGTTACCGCCTCGCAAGGAGTGGGATTATCTTCGCGCTGGGTGGTGACACGCAGCGAGGTGCGCGGTTATCAGGCAAACACCTGCCCGGGTTTAGCGACGTAGAGCAAGGTGCTTATCTTCGGTAAAGCAACGCGCTACAAGGCACGGTTGCGTCAGGGATGGCACCCTCGGGGGCGAGAGCTTCCGCTCCTCCCAGAGCCATCCCAGCCACCAGGAAGGTGGCTGAATGTGTCCCGCTGTCACCAAGGCAACGGTCGCATTTGCATCAGAAAGGCACGAGGCTCGGAGCCAGGGCACCCCAGGGCGTCCCCTTGCTGGCCGGTGGCCTCGGCGGCGGGGCACGCTGCTGCTGCTGCTGCGTGCTTCCTCGCCGTGGCCGATGCGTGGCACGGCCAGGCCAGGCCTCAGCTCTGCAGCGCTGCTCCTGCCCGCAGCCCGCTCTCAGCCTGGCGGTATTAACGTTTGGGAGCGGGGCTCTTCGCCCGGGTCACCGCTCCGGTTCTCTGTTCTTCAGCGGCGCCTCTGCGTGTGCCGTGATTCGGCTCTGATAAATATTAAACACTGTGCCTCCCGCAGCTTCGACCGTGTGCCCTTCATCCTCAGAGAAGGGAGACTGAAAGCACACTTCCCATATTTATTGCTTCAGGAAGAGCTTCTTAGATGGCACAGCATTCGTATTGATCTGCTTCGAACCCAGCTGGGAGACCAGCAGTGCTCCTCTCTGATGCCGGGATGCAGCCCTCTTTAAACGTAATGAGGCAGAAGTAGTCTGACTGATGAAGTTCAGCCTCCAAAATTCAGATTTCCAAGTCGCTGCCTCCGCGCAGGGCATCGGAAGGTGAGACACTGTCAGACAAACTCAGCTCGTTCCCCTGGATTTGACCCGGATTCCCAGCTTTGGTCCATCACCTCCGCGTCGCCGGATTGCGGGGAGCTGACTCTTCAGGCAATGACTACTACTGCCACGTTACTATTATTATTATTATTGCGAGCACATCGTCCTCCCATTAGCGCTGGCACGCAGGACGCAGCCGTTTGTCTCTCCCGTTCGCTGCTGCTCGGTGCCACCGCTCCCCTCTGCTCTGTGATCTTCAGCGCGATTCTTCATCCCACCCGCTAGAGCTCCTTCCTGCAATTACCGATGGGAGACGTCTCCTCTTCGCACCAGCTGGCCGCCGCGCTCGTTGCCACAGGTTGCCGCAGAGGTCAAAAGGAGAAGCGCGCTGAAAACGGAGTGACGCAGCTTCAAACAGCACGTTCGTTCCCCATCGGCAGCTAACAACGCCGCAGCTCAGACGCCGGGCGGGCCGCAGCTTCGGACGGCCGCGAGCTGCCGGTGCTTCTCTCTCTGCGTGCTCTGTTTATCCGCTTTTTCCCCAGGGCATCCGCTAACGGCCACACCATACTGGGATAGAAGGATACTTGCTCTGACAGATTCAACCATTCCTATGGGACAACGTGCACAAAACAGGCCTCACGGGCAAACGGCGGGAGTGCAGCAGGGTGCCTGAAGGACCTGGATTTGGTGTGCAGTTACTGTTTCTCTTCCTGTCAAGGAGAACCAGAAACCCAAATGTGAACACTTTGGAAACCCACAGACATCCAAAATTCAAACCTGGACACTGAGGCTCGAGCTTGTGCCTGGCTGCAAGCAGGGATGGGATGAGGAAAGGGTGTTCGGCAGCAAGGGCTGGGGGGGCTGAGGTGCTGCAGGGCAGCGAGCAGGGGGCATCACACAGGGCTCAAAGACCCGCGACTCTGGGTGCCTCTGGTGCCACATGCCCAAGCTGGAGCAGCTTGCTCAGGGCTGACTTTCAGAGCGTGGGTGCTCCACCGGTTCTCACAAGTCTCCTTGGCCTGTGCCCCGTAAGATCTGCATGCCCCTGTAACTTCTGGCAATGCATCTTAATAACGTGTGATTCATTTCTTAAACATAACTTATTTACAGTGAATTTCTGCCAGATGAACCCTAGCTTTGAAACCACTGAGAACCGTGGAAGAGCATGCGGCCGTCAAGCGCAGCCAAGCTGTGGCTAAGAGCCAATACTACCTATTATGGGTTTTATATTGGAGTTTTGCTCCAGATAAAGAGAGACCCATCAGGGAATCTCTGTCTGCCACTGATGCCTCAGCCTGACTGCAAATAAACTGCTCCTCAGCCAGACAAAGAGCAGCGTATCACCTCCACCGAAGGAACCGTAGGTGGCATGCAAGGCCAGTTTACAAGGACGCTCTCCCCGTCCGGCTTTGTCGTGCACCATTACTGTCTGCATTTCAATCGCGTTTGGGCTCTGAGCACCAGCCGCTCCCGGGCGCAGGGGCGAGCGCTGCTGCCCGCTGGCTGCCCCCCATCGCCCCGCCGCGGGCTCGCTCCCGGCCGGCCGGCGCCGGGCTGCTGGCCCATAGGAGACGGCAGGCACCGAGGGAAATGACAGGCTTCTCTATGGCTCGCACCGGGGATTGGGGTGGGAGCAGAGGATCAGCTTAACCCTTTCTTTGCCCTTTTGGGATTGGTTCTGCCGCGCTCCTTCTGCAGCTCTGCAGATGCTGCTGTCTCTCATCTCCTGAGCAAGGTGCGACGGATACTCTCAGCCGGAGACGGAAACAGCAGAACAGGTAGAGACAGGGAGCCTGAGCCTTTACCAGCAGCTCTGCCGTTCCCCACACCGCTGCCTGGTGCCAGCCGCTCGCAGCAGCCGCGGGAAGCTCCTGGGGCTGTGGGACACCCCCATCGCTGGGGGTAGGAGATACCCCACACCTCTGGGGGTATGAGACACCCCCATCTCTGGGGGTATGAGATACCCCCATCGCTGGGGGTAGGAGATACCCCACACCTCCGGGGCTGTGGGACATCCGTCCGGGCCCACCGGCCCTCCGGAGCTGACTGCTGCTGGGGGAACGTTACGGGGAGGCAGAGGAGTTTTTGCGGGCAAGCGAGAAGTAACCAAGCTGGCGTACGCAGACCCACGAGACAGGGAAGGGCAGCGACAAACAGATTTCAGCGGCAACGTCGGCTCAGAACCGCACAGCCTCCCTCTTCCCCAAAGCAGCTCAGCCCCAGCTGCCAGGAGGGACCTGAGCAGGTTTAACGTAAAAGAGTCCTGTCCGGCTCCACCTTCCATCGCTCGGCATGTCGCTCCGCACACGAAGGTCATCGGACGCGGAGGGCAGGAGGGAGCTCAGACACCACCGTGACCAGAGCCAGCTACGAAGCCCACAGTGTTTGTCGGGGCTTTCAAGTCTGACTCACGCTGGCTCTTCTTGATGCTGGGACTGTGACGTGCGCGTGATTTGCGAAGAACACTGGCTCAGTAATTAGCAAAACAGGCTGGCGGCAAGTGGAGCGAAGACACTGTGTGTTGTTACCAGCCAGAGCCCTCAGCATCTAGAGCGAGAGCTTCATCTGCAGGACTTTGATTACTGCAGTGACCCTGAAAGACAGCAGATCCCCATGTCCTCCAGCCCTGACATCCCTCCCAAAGGAGACATCCAGATACAAAAAGCTGCATTTACCTTTTTATTTTTTTAAAAAAAAGGTATATAGGAGCTGGGTACGTGCCCCCCACCTGGCTGCTCTCAAAGAGAGAAACTTAGGGCATTCTCCTTGTCTGCATTTGTGTATCAAGTACCGGTAGCACCAAAAAACAACTAGTGATGAGACCTGCTGGGGACCTTACTTCTCAATTGCTTCTCCAGATAAGAGCTACAGACTGAAGCTTTACCCTGCAAAGCAGGGGCACATGGGTCTGTGCAGATCAGCTACTTCGGGATCACTTAAAAAAGTGACTTGACCCCATAGAAAAAAAACTCCGAACTAAAGTAGTCCAATCTGAGATGAATAAATGCAATGGCTTTTTTTAAAACTTTCCTTGTTTTCTTTTCCCTCCTCCCAGGATTGTCAGGGATGGGGCACACCTTATTATTAACAAGGCCTGTTTTCCCATGCGGCCGACCCAGCTGGAAATATGATATCATGCAAGTCTCACACCAAAGCCGGTTCCCAATAAACGCCCTTAAGATGTGGGTCAGAATATAGAAACCAACGCGGCAAAGCAAACTAGTGCTCTGTTCAATCCAGTAAATGGGACAAGACTTAACCTAAGCTAGAGGAACAGTCACAAGAGGACCTGCCCTGTGCAGAATTGCTTTTCTGTGCCCATTCAGGCTCGCTGGCTTAATACCCTCAAATTCTGCACCTGGATGGTCCCAGCCTCCCTTAAAGCAGACTGACCTGGATGCTTTTATCCCTGCCTAACAGGCTCTCTGCTGTACAGCTTCCAAAGCCTCTACCTACACGAGCAGTAAAGTAGTCACTTAAAAAACACGAGGCACAGCTTGTCCCTATCAACTAAACTACAGAGCTGCCCGTCACCCTGTGGCAAGCCGAGCAAGGAAGACAGCAAGAAGAATTCAAGGAGCATCGAAGGGCTGCAGCTGGAAGCGCAGCTCTGCCTCGCGGAGGGAAGCGCCGTCAACGCTGCCTTAAAACCCCTCCAAAGCGCAGGAGGGACCCTCCCGCCCCGGCGAGACCTGGCAAGCCTGAAGCCCAGCCCTTCCTAAAATGAACTGCTTCCTGCCTGGGCTTTTTCTCGGCTATTTATAGAGCAGGGCTAATGAGGTGCCCTGCTAATAGCATCCCCCCGGGAAACAGCCACCTCTGCCACGTTCTCAGGGAGCGCAGCTCGTCCCGGTGTCCTTGGCGCAATCTTCGTGACCCTGTGGGTGTGCAGGACGGGGCGCGCTGCTTTCCTCGATGTTGTACCCTCCAAAGTCGGACCCAGCTCAAAACTTGTGGCAGATGCTTGTGCAATGCAGGTATCGCCTCCCTGTTTGTTCCTTCAGCGGTAAAACACTCAGTGCTTTCAACCCTCCAGTCCTTTACGAAGTTGGATACAAGCGATCTCCATCCTGCAAGGGGCAGAGCTGCCGTCCAGAGGGTGGAAGTCGCCAGGCAGGTGCCTGTGCCCACGTCTCTGCCTCCAGCCCTGCCCCAGGCCCTGGCCGCGCTCTGGAAGGACACAACAGGCTGCTCTCGTCTCATGGATGCTGCTCCTGCTCCCTCCTGCTCTCCTACCGCATCCCCCCCTCGGCCTCGTTGCTCCAGGCTTCCTCGGCACTCGCATCCCTGGCCGCCCCGCTCTCTCCGAGGCTTTCCTGGGAGCTGGCCAAAGCGGGTTTCCCCCCCCAAAGCGGGTTTGCCCGAGGCAGCTTGCGGCATCCCCGCCGCTCCGCAGCCTCCAGGTCCTCCTGGGCTGCCGTCACGTACACGGCCGCTTCGGGCAGGCGGAGAACCACAGCTCCAGGCCCCCGGGATCAGACCCGATGCCTCCGGTCCTGCCCCAGCCCAAAGTTATTCCCGCGGGCGGCCACCCGAGTGCCGCTGTAGGGGTCTGCCCAGGATCTTTCAGATGGATGCAAGAGCCCCTCTGCTTGAGGTCCCAGCTGTGGAAGGGAAAGGCTGAACGTGTCAGAGACCGAACTTCTTTCTTCCCCCTGAGAGCAAAGCACGATGTCTGGATGAAGATGGGGATTAAGAGGGGATTCACTGCCTGTGCTGTACCTGGTCTAAAAAACAGACAGTATTCCCCAGAGCTGTCAATCCGGTACCTTTCACCAGCACTAAAATTCAATTAGTTAAAACAACAACAACAACTGTGGCTCCAGACAGATTGTGCCTAACACATTTGATCCCTTTTATTACTCAGCATTGCTCAAAACCCAGCCAGCAACATCCTTACTGACTCCCACCAGTTTCCCTGTTTTATTCTACCAGGATTAAGTCAACCCTACAGTCTCCAGCTGTTTTGTGGTTGGGCCTGGATACGTCTTTATATTCTAGCTACATTATTAAGTGGATTGTGGCCAAATTAACAGAGCTGTGTCAGGGAGGACAAGGCCATTTAGGTCAATGATGGTCCTGCCAGCTGGAGAGACACTTGGGACTCATGATTTGCTAGCAAAGCTCTGGACTGTTGTCTTAGCCTCACTTGATGTCCCAGAGGGGGCTTCTGTGAAAGCCCTAACTGCAGCAGGAATGTTTGATTTCTTGGCAGGGATACATAACAATCTGTCTTGGAATATTGCAGGAAGATTTCATGCTCTGCACAGTTTGTCCTCAGCATCGCTTCATCGTTTGATGCCTTCTCCACTCTTTCGCCTTCCCTCAGTGGAGTCTCCACTGAAGACTGACAGCCTCCCACTGCATCTTCCAGCTGGACAGTAATTTAATCTGAAGACAAGAGCCTCATGCGTAGGACTGGCATGAACTCACACTTCTCAGAAACAATGCCGTCGTGTTGCAACGCACGGCAACACAGCACCTTGAGGCCTGGCTCTTCTGCCCACAGCGTCGCCTGAAGGCGTGACGACCTGTGCTGCCTTGCGATGCAATGCTCTTCCATATGGCTTGGCGACGTGTCATGCCGGAGGTGCTCTGTTACAGAGAGCACAGCCCCGGCGGGAAATCCTGCAGGCTGCTTAGACTATGGTTTTGCATGTGCCAAATGGGATGACTCAGAAGGAGAGTAAACTAAACAAACGAGAACCCGCTTTGCTCCCAGGTTAAAACACCCTTTGTGCTGCTAATGAATAGCAGCGTAAGGGTCATGCAAAGAAAGGGATGAAAGCTCCATCCATCAGTTCATTTGAAACAAGACTGTCTACATGATTTATGAAACTTGCCTGAACATAGGGAGTTGGTATGGGACTCTTTCTTCTTTTCAGAAATGAGCAGCATCCAGATCCAGCGTTGAAGTGAGTGAGCAATAGAAGGTCACCATTCACTGTTGGTATGTGCTGGAGGATAGAGAAAGGCTCCTGAGCCACACATCATCTAGGTGGCAACAGCTGCCTCCCTCTGGACTCTACGGACTTGCCTGTCCAGGAAGTTATTCTGGAATAACTCTTTGTGATCAACTCCCGGCATGGCTGCTCTTATTCTGGCATGAGAATAGCGTACTTTGAAACGGCTAAATTCATGGGTGGAAGTGGATTATGCTTCATGGAATCCCATTCTGTGGAGTAAGAACATCCCCACTGAGAGTTAACTGCACAACTATTCACTGTCCGGAGTCATTCCACATGAATTTCACGCCCTGCCTGAGTGCAATTTAGCCTCCCTGTGTGGACAAGTCTTAATGTATCCTGGCTTATTCCAAAGCTGCTGTTCTCCCTATGACGCTGACAGCCAGGCAGGTTGGAGGGCAGTGGCAAAAAAGCTCTTTCTGGCAGTGACGGAGCCTGATGTACGTTTACCTTTGGAAATCTGCAAAGCTGATTTTCCTGCAGTACAATAACACCACTTCCATGTGTGACTCATTTTTTTCCCCCTGCCTTGGTCTTGTAGTTTTTCTAATTACTGTTAGCTTTGCAACTGTGAACATGTAATGTTCCAGAAATGTGTATGTGATTCACCTAACGCAGGGAGCGTACTTCCAGCCAAAAGGGACTCAGAGCTTTTTCTGGCATCAAAGCGTGACCTGGACAGCAGCCAAAAAAACTCACCAAGGTCATTTCTTTCTCCTTCTCTTCCTTGTGCGTCTTTCTTTCTCTCAGCCCCTCGCTCCCTCCCCTCTTCCCTCCGAACAAGAATCAGGCAGCACCTTGTTTATTACTCATCAGCATTCCCTCTATAAAAATTTCCCCAGAAATTTGTACCAAGCCACAGCTGCGCTTCAGCCAATGCTTCGCTCCGGGCCCTTTGCAGATCGCTTCCCGAGAACACCTCACTTCTCCGGGGCTTAGACACAGCGGTGCACAGACCACTGCAGGGGGAACTTTTGGCTGGACACATTTTGATGTTCCTACGTGATTTAGGAACTTAGCTTCTAAAGGGATTTATGCACTGAGTCCACTAGTCACCTAGGAGCTCCTATAAAATCCAGTGTGTGCACACTGGTGTGTGTGTGTGTGTGTGTGTACTGCTCTGTTCCCTACCCAGCTGTCACTGTCCAGCTTCCACAACGGGTGCTCCGGCTGAGGCAAGAAGTTGGTATTTCAGGCGCAAAGACTGGAAGGTCCCCAGCCATCAGCGGCTCGTTCACCTTGCTCCTGCACTCGAACCAGCAGTGGCAATGGTGGGAGATGTTAGGGAAAAGGGTTAGCGTAGACACAGCTTCAGGGCTCCTGCTGTGTATGGAAATAATCTGGTATCCCACGAATTTTTATGAAAGCAACAGCAGCAGCCTTTGTGGCTGTTATCAGCTGTTACAGGTTAGCATTAGACATAACAGTGTCTGCCAGAGGAGGGGGACCAAAACGCACCATTTGTCAGTGTCTTGTTTCAGTCCAACAGGACAGTGTTATCCCAGAAGAACGTCTGTCCTCACCCTGCATCACCTCCTTGGAAATAGCAGGATGTCCCTGATTTCTTGTTTGCATTCACACGAGTTCTCCAAAGTATCTGGGCAGTCATATGGTGTCAGGAAACACAGCTGGCTTCTCCTCGCATTGCCTGCTGCTTATATATCGCTGACGGTAGCTGAGGAGCTGCTGGGGGCACCCCAGCAGGTATAAAATTCACATTCGCATGATGACTGCAGTCAGTGCATCTTTTGGGGAAGAGAGGGGAGCCATTCTGGAGCAGAGCTAGTGAGGCTCAGTGTTATCATAGCCTGGAAGAAGTTAACAGGACTCAGAGACACCCACCCGATGGTCACGTCGGCTGAGCAGGATACGAATGATGGCGCTGCGGAGGACAGCTGTGATCTTTACATGTGATTTCACGTCTCCTGGCTGTGCGATAAGCTTACATTTCTTTTACCAACCAACCCTCGCACCATTCTGCATCTAACCACCCAACACTGGCAGCTCTTCATCTCAGTACCTCCTCCATTCCTTCCCTTCCTTTCCCTTCCCTTCCTTTCCCACACTCCCATCCCACTCACTTTTTCCATGCAAGCCAAGGGAGGGTTGAGACTCATCCTCTCCACTGTGCCAACTCTTTTCATTGTAGATCCACTCCCTCACCTGCTGCAGGACCCTCAGGAGATTTGGCTGGTCTGCAGGAGCTGCGAATCCCAGAGCCCATGGACCAGAAAACATTGGAAAAAGTGGTTAAGGAGCGGCTTTCCCACTGGCATTTTGGGAACGGCTCACACTGCTTGCAACCTACAAAGATGCCCAATGGCAGGTGCCCCTCAGCAGTGGCTAGAACTACTCTCAAATACTGGTGTCTGGAGACACTGGCCCAGCCCCACTCCCAGACAGCAGGCGTGAGGGGGTTTAGCTGCTTTTTTAGTGTTGTTAGTAGCTGGGAGAAGTGGAGCTCAGCTCTTCAGCAGAGGAAGGCACACATCGGTCTGAGTGCAATGCCAGTATTGCTTTGCCTGCACTGTCTGGAGAGAGCATTTGATCCTGGGAAGGATCAGGGTGGACGGGGAGGAGAGGAACCAAACGCATTAATGTCCCAGGAAATCCTTTCAGACCCCAAGTGTTTGCTCTCCCTCTTTCCAATACTCTCCTGCCTTCTCTTGCTTTGTGCACGGACGATGTTCTCAGAGCGCTACAAGCTTTCACTAATTAAGCCACCCATGTCCCTGGTGATTAGCCTGATTCCACTGACAAGGAAACTGAGAAGCAGGAAGGGATATACCAAAGGCCACAGAAGGTGGGACATTGCCGCAAAGTTGCAGGGGTTTGCGCAGTAAGGCATCTTTTTTTCCGTCACGTAACACTTACCCTGGGTTGGGCTAACGGAAGGATTACAGTCCCCTGACACCTTCCCTCCCGAAACATCTCCTGCCTCTGCTTCCACGGCACTGAGGTGGTAACTCTGCAGAAAATCACTGCATTGCCATCTGCCCTGTGCCCTCAACTCCTCCCTCCCTGTCCTAACCTCACCCTGCTCCTGCTGAACAGCAGCCTTGGGGCTGGGGGTCGCCAGGGCCTCGAAACCCCAGCAAGGAAGAAGTGAAAGCGCTGCCTGACTTTTACCGGCAGCGGCCGCTTGCAAGCAGCTCCAGGAGTTCAAACACAGACCTCCTCGTGCCTGTTGAGCCAGCTGAGGGGAGGGGGATGCTCTTCCACAAAATGTCAGCTGCTGCGTTTGCCTGCTTCAGTGCCGGAGCAGGCCAAGGCAAAGCAGAGTCCCTGGGGAGATGTGCTGGCTTTGTGAATCTAGGATGGGGGGGAGTTTACCTCAAAACCTTGCCTTTGGTCCCAGGACCCAACCTTTCCTCTGGCCTTCTGTTTAGAAAGACAGTCACAAATCTATCCAGGTCAACAGGGTTCTTCTGTACGAACTCAGACTCTGAGACACTGTCTTGCGAGCGCTAAGTGCACGGTGGGGGTTTTACCCGGCAGCCTGTAGAGCAGGAGGTTGTGATACAAATCATACGGAGCTGACAAACAACTCTCAAGGAAATGCATCTGGTTTGGTGACCAGGCTTCCCCCACCTCTGCTCACAGCTCCAGCACATTTCATTTCCTGAAAATGCTTCGGCTTTATTTGCAAAAGGTAACCTTGAAGCTCACCCACTCCTCCAGCCCTGGAACACAGGTTTAGCAGGTTTTCTCGGCTTCCTCCAAAGACCCGGTTAGCAGCGAGGCTCACAGATTGCAAGGCAGAAACTATGCCACATGACTTCTGCCGATCTCCACTAAGCAACGCTGCCTGCATTTTGAAGTAGCTGAGTCTTGGAGGGAACACATTTGAGAAAATGCAGTCAAATCCTGAAGAAATCCCAGAATTTCTCAATTACAGGGCAAAGTTCTCCCATTCGAATCTCTAATAAGGAATCTCATGTGCTCCCTTTGCCCCCCCCCCCCCCAGTAAACCCATCCTCAGGAGAGCTGGGAACTGAACCCAGGTATCCTGTCCCCCACCTTGAGGGACTAGGCAACATCTATCCTTTCTGCTTCCCTCAGCAAAGATGAGATAATTTAGTGGAAAATCACTGACCGTTCCCTGCCTGGTGCCCCCCTGCTCCTCGCCTCCCAGTCCCCAACCCCTGCTGCATATCCCGAGCGGTCTGTGCACTGTGGGTTTCTCTGGTGGGATAGCAGGGGACAGGGCGTCTCAGGCAAGAGGGGGGCTTTCAGGAGAGCGTTTGTCACAAGTTGTCATCTGATGCGAAGTGCATTTTGCAACGCATGTGCTTTTTCGGCCGAGCGGTGTGTGTCGGTGGTTATGTGCTTAGCGGTGCGAGCACAAGGGATACTTTGGGCTCTCTCCCCTAACAGCGTTTTTCTGAATTCTTCATCTCTGAGATCACAGATAAAGGCAGAGTTTAAATCAGTGGCCAGATCACTGTTTCACGGACCTAGAACAAATACACTAAAAGCATCCCCTGTGTGTGTGCAGATTAAGTCGTTAATGAATATTTTTGCTAAGCATCAGAAATCTGGCTGGCTTTGGAGCGCAGCTCAGCCAAGACTTTGGAGATTTGGCTGAAAAGATTCGACAGCAAGCAGCGAACAGAATCGGGGGCCTCAGCTTGCTGGAAGGATACGCTGGCTAGAACTGCGTAGCTGTTCTGGCTCTGCGGCCTCAGGTACCTGACGGCACACGGGACACGCGGGCTTCCAGCCCTGCTATTCCCCAGGGCACAGCCGGGGACTGTGCGAGGGGCAGGGGAAATAGTCGTCTCCGGGCGCAGAGCTGCCTCCTTTGGAGGAGACCAGCGGGAATCGGCAAGGGTTCTCAGCTGAAGTGCAGTTACCAGCCAGATATAAGCTCCTACTCATTTGTACGGAGAAAGGAGGGATTTGGTTTATTCCCTCCCTAGCAGGTGAGCCTAAGGTCACGCTGCGCTGGGGAGCTGTTAAATGTCCGTGGCGTGCTGGATATGCCTTCAGAGCGACATCCAGGTAGGCGCCAAGTGCCAAAGCAACTAGCTGTAGCACTGTGGAACTTCACCTCCCCTAATAACATACCTGGCTTTCCAGAAGAGCTAATTAGTTCAGGGACAGCCTCACACTAATGAGGCCAGACTGGTTGTGATTCAGCCCTAGCGAGTTAGTTAATTCAGCGTTAGCTGGGATACGGGATATTAGCTGATACCTCTGTCTGCCTGTGTTGCTCTGCAAAGACCTCCGCTCTGAAGGAGCAGGGTGGCTGTTCAAGAACGTTATTCACAGAGTTTACTGTTGCTGCCTGTAAACCAGAGGGTTTCCATTTGATTTGTGTCTAATTTCTCAATTAGCAAGCAGACAAAAATGAGCATGTGTGTGTGCGCGCATGCACACACTGGCGAGTCCTGTGCAGACAGATGCTGAGAAAACACATGAAAACTTTTTACACCCCGAAATTTGGACGGGTGTATGCAATTTCCATCCGCCTGGTGGTAGCTGAGGCTTGAGGCGGGGGGGCCCAGGCGATCTCTGCTACAAAAAGTGATGGCGAAAAGCAAGCCTGCTGTGGGTTTCAGCTGAGTAGATGGAGGTTTGTGTATCTGCTTGGAAAAAAGAAGGGGGTGTACAAATAAAAAACAGTTTTAAAAAACCTTGATATGACAGTAACCTTCTCTGTCTCACATTTTCCAGGCATGGTGCTCAGGCAGCTTTACAGCTGTTAATTAAGACTTGTGCCCTTTCTCCAGGGATGCACAGAGGTATTATTACAAATAACAGTATTAGCAAGAGCATCAGTACAGAAAAATTAATTAAGAGCATTATTTTAAACACGGAAAGCTGTTGGGTCATATTTTCAGCTGCAGGGATGGGCAGAAAGGGAGTTAGGGGGAACTGCCCCTGCAGTGATGGATGAGGCCTGTTTGCATACCCAGTGGCCCACTTTGTTCAGGCAGTTGTGGCATCTGCAGGGACTTATCTTGCCCAATTTGACCAAAAATTTGACCTCAGTTGACTTTCCCAAAGCCACGCAGTTGGTCTGTGGAAAGGCTGGGACTAAAAAACCCAACTCTTTCCATCATGAGGAGCCAGAAGACCATCTTTCTGCCCGCGAGCTGAAGCTCCTGGACAGCTGGCTGCAGCCCTGCCTCGGCACTGCTGCAGTTGCTGCTCCAAGGCCAGGACTCGAGCAAGGGCTGTGCCCCGTTCAGCTCAGCGACAACAGCTCCGGCGGAGCGTCTCTCTCTGGCACTTCGGGACCGGGACTGCAGTGCAAGTAAGCTGGCTTGGAGAGCCGCGCAGCACGTGGGAAACGCAGCACACCTCCACCTGTGCCCCTCTCGAAGGATTCTGGCAAGATGCTGCCAGGAGTGGCACCACTATAGGCCCCTTCCCTGAATTTGCCTGTTGAGACCCTCCAGTTTGATGAGAAAACAGTGAAGTTTGAATTGCACCACTTGGTAATTATTAGGTTTCCTTGCTCTGGGGATTTTGAGAGGAGAGGGAGAATTTCTGTTCCTTTGCAAGAACTGGCAGTTTTGTCGTAATTAAAACACGTTTGCAAAGAGAAACGGCAAGAAAGAGTGGTTTCTTCTTTCTGCTCTGCTCATGGCGGCGGAGAGGACAGCCTCCTCGGGGAAGGCAGCAATTACCACGCCGCACACCAGCGCTCCTGGGATGAGGCACAAAGAACTCCTCATGGGAAGTGCTGCACGAACACTCCCCGCTCGTCTTGGGTAGAGTGAGCAACTGTGCCCGATGTTTTGCCCTGATTTTTTTTCAAACTATATGATTTCAACTTTTGTCAGGGAGAGGATATGGACGTAAGTAGACCACGAATCAGTCCAGCAATGACTAAACTTTTAGTTATTTTGGGAGATCAACTGTTTGCACATTGCACCATTCCTCATGCCCCAAAAGAGCCAACAAGGACAGTGGGGAAAAAATAATTCCCTCAGATGTCACGTAGTTAAATGTCGGATATGATCTGGTCTGATTTCCTGCAATTTTGTTGTCTTCGCGAGACAGCGAGGAATCCCAGGACAATGCTATTGGCCATGAGCAGAGCGAGCCAACTTGAGGAACAATGACCGGCGCGCTTTGTTCTGCGCCAGCAAACAATCCTATCAGATCTTGCAAGGAAAGAGGGGGCTGTCCAGATTCCTGCAGCTTCCAGATAGGGCTGCGCATTGTTTGGACCGTTTATTTCCATGCCGTATTGGCAGCCAAGGTCCTTGGGATACTTGGGTGAGGCAACTCCTGTCCTTTTAGACACCACTTCCATTTTCCTTCCTCTTCTTCCTTTTAAACAAAGCCATTATCATTGCCCTGATCTTACTCTTGGAGAGGGAGAAGGGGGGGGCTGCGGCTGCCTGTTAAAGCCCTTCCCTTCCCGGCACACACAGCCTCTTACTTCATCACCTGAGAGTCTGTCACAACCAGCAGCAAGGGGACACACTGAGGCAAGCAACCGAGGAGGCCACTAGGCTGCATTCTTGGAGCACTTTTGAAAAAAGTCTGTGACTTCTTAATAAAGATTAAAAAGAAAAAAATTAATCTAGCATGGCTAAGTACCAGCTAAGACTAGATGACAACAGACTGATGGTCTGCATGGATCTGTGGTGGGGTGACTGGGAGAAGAAACCGTGGGTCTCCATCCATGAAATAGGGAAGGAAATGGTCTGGTTAGGGGTGCTTGGATGGAACTGAGCAGCAGAAAATTTAACTGGAATAATAGGCCACCTCTCCAGCAAGTCAGCCCCTTCAAGAAAGCACAGCAGCACATTGTTGGAGGCATTTGAAAATAGCCTTGGCCAAGGCCCAAAGAAAGAGACTTTCCAGACCCCTAATCTAGCATCAGAAGAGCGTGAGCTAAATACCATGTAGAGAAATGACGCTTTCAGGAACGTGTTTGTGCACAGGTAATTGGTGCAGACAGTTTCTCTGCTTCACTGTACCTCTGTCTACTCCTGGGAGTGAAGATGTTCATTTGCTGGAGTGGTCACCAGCACAGTGTACACAGACCCACCACTCTGCAGTCTCCAAGCCTGTGAATTCTTTCACACAGAACCTGACTTCATCTGTGGATGGAAAGCACATTGCCCCTACCTCCTGCTGCCGTTGTCCAGTGGTAACATTCACACACGGTTGGAGAACACAGACCAACCAATTTTTCCATCTCAAACTCCTCAAATGCTTTTGTTCATCTAGAGCTGCTGTTTTGTTCATCACTCCTCTTCCAGCATGTTCCCAGAGTGTGCTCAGCCCTTGCTAATTAAAGCAAGGGTAAGGAGAGGCAGTGAGCTGTGCACAGAGCCGACATGCAGAAGCATGGATGCTGTGAGTCAGGGAATGCTCACTGCCAATTCTCCACATATGCTTTTGTACTCACTCATTGTTTGGCTTATTTTTTCCCAAGGAGTTAAGCAGACGGATGGAAGCACTCACTGGATGTGCCCAAGACTACACTGAACCTTAAAAAATCCACTGCATACCTTGGTATGAAAGCTCTTTCAAGAGGCTGGGCAGAGCAAAGACAGCAGAGAGGTGGAAGGGTCTTACCCTACTGGCAACAAGGGTGGGGAGGGAAATGGGAGTAAGAACTACCCTAAAGGCAAACGAATAGTTAGGTGGAAATTGGTGGTATATGTCTGATAAAAGCCACAAAGTCCAGGGAATTCAAATCTATGTCAAGGCTGGAATATATCTAGTTGCCTGTGATGAGAAGCTCCAGCAGCTTATGTCCTGGGGGCTGAACAGTGTGGGAGGGCATGCTGCCTGGAGGAGGGCTTAGTCAAGAAGAGTCCCTCGTGTTCCCAAATAACATCATCGATGTGGCAGAGGAAGGTTTTGAGAACCATCCAGAGCTTCTGGAAGTGGCTCATCACAGCTTCACTCATGTTTCCTGGTGCTGTCCCACTGTAAGAGCAGCTCTGGATTCCACAGACCCGAGCAAATACTGATCTCCACCCCAGCTAAAAAGATGGTTAAGTCACACCATGTCAGTGAGAGCAGCTTCTGAACCTCGGCCAAACACCCGCTGGGCAACTCAGCATTCCCCACTGAAGTCTGCACACATCTATGCTCAGGATCCTGGCGCTCCTTCTTCCCGGGAAGGTGACACCCGAGGCTGCTGAGGGGAGTCAGAGGGTTCTTGTCTCCAGAGCAGAGGAGAAACTGTCCCCTGGCCAGCCTGCAAAGCAGCACTGACGGCAGGTGGGAAAGAGTCTGTGTCATGAACGCATATGGACAGAGGTGAGACGAGGGAGAAGAGAGGCAGAGCATCGCAGAAACCCAGAAAAAAATTCACACGAATATCTTATTCAGGGTGCCTCATCTGCAAAAGGTATAGCAGTGTAATACAAACCCCATGCACATGATTCTCAAACTGCCCAACTCTGATGATGCTTAAAATGCACATGCAGAGAGAAGAAAGCAGACAGAGGCAGGAAGCACGACAAAGAGAAATTAAGACTGAAACTAGCTGTAACAGAACAGACACTTCAGATTGGATCAATGTCTGTTTTAATGCAGAATATTTCTGTCTCAGAAATGTCTCATCGTTTCAGGCGGGCACCAGGTTTTGAGAGCAGGTTTGTTCAGCGAGGATCGTGTAGAGCAGCTGGACACAGACACAGCTCCTGCGTTACATTTGTAAGAGCTCTGTAAAAAGCTTTAACAGTCTAGAATAAAAAGCCAAGTTTTTTCTCAAAATGAGGGATTCATGGTGATATTAACACTCCCTTATCACTGTTGTCGCTGCAGAAGCACATGCATCTCATCATCTGCAGCTTGCCAGGAAAAAAACAAACCATCCTCCCCACACTTCATTTCAGAAAAGTGCCTGCTAACATTATCTACACATGCATTAAACAGGTGGAGAGCGATGCCAATGCACAGATATGCCATTAAACTCAGCCAGAGAGAGCGGGTGCTGTGTTCAGTCGCAAGTGGGTGTGTGAAGGCACGATAATATACCTAAATAGTATTCCACTGTCACTGGTTTTCTACCCACCCCATTTCTGCTTTTTCTCAGAGACCATGGAAAAAAGCTTCAGGCCACCCAGAATGCAAATACAGCACACAAGGGCAGCTAGAGGGATTTCTTCCAAGCTGGATGATTTTCTGAAAGTAGGTATGGCTTAAGCTTCTGTTTTTTCCAAGCTGCTTGGAAAAAACATGATCTGGCCCAGGCCTTCGCTTTGAAACTCAAATCAAACCTCAACTGATACAGTTTGAAAATGCCTGGCTTGCTCTCATTTAGAAAGACGTATCCAATGGTCTCACTCCCTCTGAAGTTTGTCTTATTCTCAAATAGCAAGGTGTGATGAGAAAACTCTTTTGTTTTGGCACTGCATTTTTTGGTCCAAGCAGAACCAGAAAGCACATGAAATCTCAGGGGAAGAGAGATCTTTCAAAATTTTCTGACTTAATCCTCAAACCAAAGCTCTTTTCAATACATTCAGATGAGCTGCCTGAACAGCCCACTCCCAAAGCCAGCAGAATTTACAAACCTCTTGAGACTCATCTCTAACTCTTTAAAAAAGTCTCACTTGAGATTCTCTAAGTGACACTGAGAACCAGATCCTACGCTAAGGAATAAGGCATAGCTCCTCTGACTCCATTTAAGCTGCATGGTGTACACTAAACCAAGACTCTGGCTCTTCATAGTCATTAGGACTTTCTGAATACCAAAGAAATGCAAGAACATACATCCAACTTTGGCAAAAAAATCAGCATTGGCCAAGGCCAGTCTAATCCTGTGCTTAATTTGATCACGCACTGAAGTTAGACATAACATCATGCTTTCAAGGATCGATTGGAAGCTGTACATTTTGGTAGGGATGAAAAACTCTTGACCGCAGCTATGAGGGGAAGAACTGTCAGGGACCCTTGCCACAGTCTGACACTCGAACAAGGAAAAAAAAATCTAACCGCACTGTTTGCCACAGAGCACATATGGTATATATCCATGAGGATGAGTATCTTGATACAGTAGGGAGACAAGACCAAAATTCCCCTAGAATAAATCAAATGAGCCACAGGCAAAACTGACCATGTCCTTCCCAAACAGGCCAGTAATTCCATGTGGCTTTAATGAATGTGACTGTGAAGTTCCGAAGTCCAGCAGCAGCTTGGTTCTTCTAGGAATTGTTTTATGCAAAACTATGTGGTCCAGAAAAGACAAGATTGCAAATGATCTAAAATGCCCCAATGCATTCCAGTTCCATCCTCTTCAACTTCTTCCTCTCAAGAGATATAAATGAAGACTGGCTTCTTCATACACTCTTCCCAACTAAACATGCTCACTCACTCCTTGAGTAGAGATTATTCCACATGACCTGAACATCCAAATGTAACTACACCAGGCTGCTAGAAATGCAAACCTCCACGTGGAGGTTATCTGGCAGCTGTTACCTTGTCTGGTCACTACCCTTCTGCCAGTACCCACCTCCTGTCTCTGGCCTCAGACTTCCAGCCTGGTGTACGCTGTGAACAGCACCTAGAATAGCAAGGTTCTGACCGCTGCCTGGGGAGTCTCTGTTGCTACCTGGCTATAAATAACAAATCACAGTACTCTTCAGTGCAGTGTGAACAGAAGTGCCATTTAAAGGAAATAAATGTTCATCTCAACCTGCAGAGAATGTTCTGTACCAGCTTAGCAGTCTATATCCCCAAGGCAGGAAGGATTGAATTTCCTTTCTGAAAGGCTGGATCCAACGGGACAACTACCCAGTAAGCATTATTACGATACATAGCAGCCCTGGGCATGACCCACTTGCCCTGCTAGGTTGAGTTTGATTTGTTCTCAAGGGATCCTGGAGTGATATACAGGTGCTATGAGCATCATCCAGCGCACAGCAAAGGTCAGCGCTGCTCCAGGAGCCCTGCACCCTGCTTGTGCAAATTTCACCAGCAATAATGATCCCTGAATTTCTCTGTCAGAGACATGAGCAACTCGAAACTAAACTAAGCAAAACCCTATGGAAGGCCCCATGTGAGACAGTACTCCTCTTGCCCTAGGGAGGACAAATGAAATGGGACGTGGTGAGTCTGCTCCATCTGTAATTCCTACATATAAATGAAAAAACAGAAGAAAGAAAATTACTAAGAATGTGGGATGCAGAAACAGAGCTGTTTCTAAACAGGATGCTTTTAAAGCCTTCCAGGAGGCATGTGCTGGTTCTTTAATCCCCATCAGTTCATTTATACCTAGTAACTTTTTACTGCTACCCTATTACATCAGGACCTATTGGGACAGAAGATGGTGGTGGGAGAAACTCAGGAAGTTGGAAATTTCGGGGAGATGGAGTGGATGAGTTATATAGGTCCTGTCACTAACTCTACTAGAGTTCAAGTTTGGGTAAAACACTCAGATGTTTGGATACTTCTCCAAGCTCATCCAGTACCTCAAGCCAACAAAATTGGCTAAAACTCTCCTGGCTGCAGGAGCTTGTCGGACATATCAAGTGATTTCTACTTTCAGTCAGGCCAGAACTATCAACAGACAGGCTGGTCTCAGTCAACAGTGAAAACAGGGCAGAAAAGTTAGAAAAACCCTTCTCAACTTTGTTCTGCAGGCGAGCGTTTTGGGGGCTCAAGAGGGGGTTTCATTTTATCTGCTCCCTAATAAGGCCCAGCAATTTCCTAGGTCCAAGAGCTCTGTTTTATAACCTCAGCTCTGCTCTTTTACTCCTGAAATGTTGTGTGGTAACTGAGCCAGAATTACACTCAGCCAAAGCTCCAGCACAAAGAAAAAGGAGGGTCGCAAACGTTATTACTGCTACACACACTAGGCTTAGGAAATAAATTCCTCTGAAAAGTGTATTCAAGACTGTCAATAGGAATAAACTGGCACAGAGTCCGGCTCACAATTCGGTGGCCTTGACAGTGTGAAGAATGCCTCCTTCTAAAACAAAATGCACAAAGGAGAAAAACTCCTTTGTGAAATGCATTTTTTTTCTTCTTTCAATAGTTGGTGTGATCAGGCCTGGTAGACTGCAAGCAGAAATCAGCCAGGGGGCTAACAGTCATATTTATTTAAAAAGAAGATATTTGGGAAGCAGGTACCATGTGATCTGGAGGCGTAAAGACAAATAACATCAGCAGTCTTAAGGAGACATTATTCACTGCTCCCTTATCTTCTCAGATGAATTTTCCGTTGAATGACAGCTTTTCTCTTCCTTTGTTGGCAGGAAGCTTGCATCTCAGCAGAGTAGGGGTCTGGCAGAAAGTCCTGGAGGTGCATCACAGAGGTAGTGGCTCTCGGAACAAGACAAGAACACCTACAGATCTGAAGGAACTCCGACTCTCAGCGTGTGCTTTTCCGAGGTGCTGAGTGTTTTATGGACCATCTGTGGGATAGTAAGATGACAGGATGTTGCGCTGGCTCTTTAGCTAGAACTGTCTGCAAAGGTACGTCTCTAGCATTGAAGCCTTGTGCAAACTGACTGATCTTCTGGGATCTCCTCCAGGCTTTTCCTTCCCAGAAGCTGTGCTCTTCCACTTGTGTCCCCTGCAGGCAGCTGAAATGTTAACGGTAGGCTAGGGAAGTGGGGTGCTCACTGGAGCCCACTGGAGGACCACATGTACGGTATCTCTTGCAAAAATGGGTCATCTCAGATCAGTGGCAGTTTGGAGAAGGTCTGTTATTTACCTGAAGACAGCAATGCTCAGACTCTCCCCATCCCCCTTTCTGCACCTCGAGAAAGAAAGCTGATGGTAAGGATTAGAATTCAGCTTCCATCTTGGAGAAAGGACAACAGGGTGTCCTAAATCCCCAGGCTGCTGAGAAAATGGAAATGGTCTTTAGGCACAGAAATAACTACCATCTTACTACCATCTGAAACGATAAAGAAAAAAAGGGAGGAGTATGTGAGAAAGACACATACAAAAAAGCAGAGAGAATGAACAAAGAGAGATGGGATAAAATCAGAAAGGGAAAGAAAGGCAAAGGAGAGAAAAGGCAGAGGCAGAAGTTACTAGTAAAGAAAATGTGAGAAAGGCGGAAACTCTTCCAGGGAGCAACTCTTCCCCAAAAGTTCTGATGTACCACTCAGACTTCTTTTCCCCTTACAGAGAAGCAGAAATGCCTTTTCCCACTAGCACCATTTTGTTCTCGCTCTGTTTTTTCCTCACAGGCTTTGTTCTTTCACCTTACAAGCTATTGCTGAGGGTAAGTGTTAATTCTTTCCAGGTGCTTCTGTCTCGCCATCCTGCCGTTCCTGTGCAGCTCCCCTCTCTCCCTGCCACAACTTCTCCTGCTCAGAGACTTTCTCCAAGTCTCTGACCTGTTTCTGTGTGGCAATACCCTGAAAGCCCGGAGAATGGCTGAGTATCCCCAACCCTGAAAACGCCAGGCCTGCACAAGGCTCTGGGTAGCTGAACTCAGCTTATGATCACTTTCCCCTGAAGTCAGTTTTGTGTTCAGAGCCACCACCTTTCACACTTGCCATAGGAGGAGATCCTAACCGTGGCACGTGTGCTCTGGGAATCAGCGTTCCCGGCCACGGGGGCTAGAAAGCCCCTTGGGTTTTGCTTACAATTCAAAAGCAGCGCGGACTGTTTTCTTTCCGTGCAGGTGAAACTCAATGGTGAGAGAAGTTTGGCAAATCCGCAAGGTGAGTTTTGAGAAGCACATCCAGTGGCAAAACTGCTAATGTGCTGTGTCTGCAAAACTGGGCTGCAAATCTTGAGAGATCAGACATCAGCTCCTAGTTCCAGGTGAACACATTCTCATGGGAACTTCCGATTTTCTGGACAAAGCTCGGAAGAAGCAGAGAGGCAATGTTAGGCCAGGAAATAACATAAATTCAATTAAATGCTTTGGCATCTCAACAGAAGTTTTTGAGGGGAAAGAATGGTTGTTCAGGTTGTGGGCAGAAGTTCAGGACGGTAACAAACAAGTTCACATGACTCTAATAAAAGCAAACCCAAGTCAAATCACAAGAGGTGGTCTATGTTATAAAAACTCTGGACTCAGCAGGGTCAGTATATAGGTGGGTGTCATGCAGGCTTTCTTTCCACTGGCCATTGCCTGGGCCAGCCCAAGAGGGCTCAGAAAGACATCCTGGTGTAAAAGACAGGCCTAAAGGCTTTGAGAAGGCTGCCCAGAGCTCAGCAAAGTCTCCTACCATTACAGCATCTGAACGGCTGGAAAGAAAGCACAATAAAAAGACCACTTAAAACAACTCATCGGCTAAACAGCTTACAGAGCCAGGCAAGTGGTCTGCCAGCAAGTTGGGGTCTTAATGTGTTTGCAATTCATCAGCCTCCTGCTTAGCTCCTAGCAAGCCAGCAAGGCCAGGATTCAAAGGTGAAATACCTGCATCTGCTCCCATCATGTCTGCTGCTTAGTGCAAACATTTATGTTTCTCAGCATAAAAAATAAATAGGCCCATGTTCCAGGGAAGCCTGTCAGTGCAACTGCGGATACAATTTATGATGTGTGAGCATGATTCCCTGTGCATTGGTTCAGGAGTGAGGGAAAAAGGAGCAGAGCCTCCTCGCAAAGCAGATGACTCCTTGGTCCCTTGCTTTATTCAGCTCTCCAACAGACAGCCAAAGGGCAAAGGGAAGGACGTTTCCTTCTAGACTCCTAGAAGGCAAATGCATGTAGGGGTGATAGCTGTGTGGGAGAGAAAACACTTGATGTGCTTCATCGCCTGGCCTCACAGCTGCGTTTCCCCTGCTCTCCTTCCAGCCTGCTGTGCCATCCATGCACTGGCACACAGGGCCTCCGGACGGTCAGTGTGAAAGGTGGGACCTCTCTGGAAAACCAACATCACCTTTGGAAATGACAGAGTAACCGGACTGAGAGAAATTTAGCTCATTAGGTCTGGCATTTTTAAATGGCAAGCAGGCCTCTTCCGGCAGGAACCAGAAGCACGCAAATTGCTCCACAGGCAAAACACCTCCCAGCTTCCCAGCCCTGCGCATCACGCTGTCCTTTCCTGCTCTCATATCCCTCTATGTTCCATACTTCCAGTACATGAGCTCTCCACGATGGCAGAGCTCAGGTTCCCCATGTGCTTGGGCTGACTGCTCTCTCTGTCTAGAAGAGGAAGCAATTGCACACAGATTGGAATTCAAAAATCATGTGATGCCTCTTCAGTCCTCACAGTGCAGAAGTGTTTTGGGTTTTCCCAGGTTCATAGAAGGCAAACGACATCCTGCCTGTTCAGTCCTGCCCAATTCCCTGTCTCTCCCTTACACTGCACACTTCTCCAGCAAGCAGGAAGCCTGGTAGCTGAAAGCTTTGCCTTTATCCTCACAATTTCTTTCCTTCGCTTTCTCAGGATAACAGTATCTAACTTCAGTCCCTTTTTTATGTGGAAGACAATGAAGATTTAAATAAGCTGTGATGGAAAAAAGAGCAGGTAGTTAGGGGGTAATCCAGAGATCATGGTTTTTGCTGTCTGTCAGGGTTTGGTAGGGACCTACCTAATCCCTGCATCTTCAGTGACTTCCAGAGTGCCTCTCTTCTCTGTTTGCTCAGACACTTTTCTATCACGAAAAAGAAAGGGAGGAGGGAGACCAGTACAAACTGGTGCACAAAATCATAAAGTTCACATTGATAAAAGAAACTCCTTTTAGACTTTTTAGACTTTTTTTTCCACAGCTAGCCAGCATCTGAAGGCATCTCCCAGTCCCAAGAGCGCAGAGGTCTTCCACGGCTGGCTCACAACAAAGGGGTCCGATGTCAGGAGCAGCCTTCCTCTTGCCCGTGCCTCATCATCCCCAGCTTCTCTGTACAGGGCTGTGCACAAACGTTGAGGGAAATGAGCCTGTACTGGCAAACAGGCTGGCTGTGCTTGCTGAAGATGCGGAAAGCTGGAGACAGAAGCCCTCTCTTCAGAGGGTCAGAGGGATCCAGGCAGAACAGGCCATGTCTAAGGGTGGAAGAGCAGGTCTGTCACCATGGCCTAATCCATCCTCAAGTGAAAATGCCAATCGGGTGCTGCTGGGTTTGCTTGCGCGTTTTATCCTGTGATGTGAGCAAGTCCATTTCATGTTCCACACCAAAACTCGCAGGGAAGTTGCGCTTCTTGATTACTCCTGGGTCTCGGCGGGTTTTGAAAGGCTGACCTAATGGCAAGGGTTGCGCATTGCATTCCCAGTGTCTTTTAACATCCGGCTAGACATTGCTGCAAGCCTGTCTCTCTCTGTGTGTACATGTGTTCTGAGGTCATGAGTCTTCTTTAGATGTTTGCTTCTCACTGACAAGCCATGGACTGTTAGGGCTGCCTGGGGCTGTAATCCAGCTGCGGGGTCTTGAATACCATCCCAGGCAGTTTACAACATTATTAACAAACCCCCCTCGCTGAGTTACCACTTTGCAACGGCTCTGCTCTCGGGCACCGGCTGACAGGCCACGCATCATCAGTTCTGTTAGCTAATTTTTTAATGTGCGTGTCAGACTCCAAACGGTCGGCAATGTCATCGGCCTGCTGGCTTTGCCGCAGCGCCCCAGAGCCAGCCCGTCTGCCCCTTGGCCCGCTTGCAGGAGTCTTGCCGCAGACGGGGGAACTGAAGCGTGCGTTTGGGCACGGGCTGCAGGAAGAGGCTGCCCGAGCGGATGCGTTCGGAGACGAGGGAAAGTCGGGGCGAGAGCTGCCGCTCAGCACGACAGGCCGTGAAATGCCACCTGCTGCAGCTCGCAGACAAACGGGCCGTGAAGACAGTGCCTTCTCCTGGCTCCAGCTCGCCCCGTGACAGCCCCGGCCCCGCTGGCTGCCGGCCCGCGCGCCCTGACAACAGCCTGGCGGCTGCAACGCATCTCCGCAGATTGAGTTGTTGGCGTTTCCTCTGGAGTCAGATGGAGGGAGGCAGCCTCAGGTCACCGCGGCCCAGTGAATTGCAGCCTTCTCGTCGCGAGCACGTAGATTTGTCACATCTCGGCGTCTTTTGCACGGCTTTAACTCACCGAGCGGCAGAGCTGCGGGGCTGGGCTGGGGCCGGGGGGGCAGATCAGGCCCAATGCTCTTTGGGCTCAGGAACGCAGAGGCAGAAGACGGGAAAATGGAGACATATGGTAATGCGCACAAGACCGGGGACTAGCACACGCAGTAATTTTGGAGAGGAGCACAGAAATACCCCGGATTCCTCAGTAATGACTCCTGGACTCGAACAATTAGCATTAGCCTTGCACAGCTCTTGGGGGTACTTCAACCTGCGTCCGCTGCTGGGCTAACCACAGGCTGCTCCTGGGCAGCCGCCGGGGAGCAGGACGGGCTGGGCAGCCTTGGGGCCTCGGAGCAACGGGCACACGCGAGGGCGATGGGGGAGAGGACTGCCCTGGCCTCCCCGTGTCTCCGGGACGGCTGCTCAGCACAGCTCCTCTGCACCTTCCCGCCAGCACCCTGGCAGCCTGCCTGATTCTTCACTGAACACGGTTAGCAGGCTGAAGCCATTTATTAATTAACTCTGTATCAACAATAGCAATGCTCTATGCAATCATGCAACAGTGCTGCATATTAGTAAGTTGTAATGACGATGTTGATGCAGGCTTGTGCCTGAGAACAACGGCAATAATTATAGAGTCTGTTACTGTTATTTTAGCTGTTGTTAGTGCTGAAACCCTGAGGTCCCAGAGTCCTCAACAGGGGATTCCCAGTGGCATCAGCACAGTTACCTGCAGAAAAGTCCGCAGGCATCCGCTGGCCAAGTGCATCCAGACAAATCAGCCCACCATGGAGCTTTGAAGGGTTCTTTCCTCCAAAAACATTTTTTCATCCCTCTTGCACCAAAGAAACACATTCAGTTTTGAATCCCCCAGGTAAGAAGCAAGGTAATGTGGTGAAGGGAGATGGGGTAACCGTGCTTCACCTGTAGGAACATCAGCAAATCTGGAAACAAATGGGAGGAGCCACTAATATAGGACCGCGACAAATTTGGATGCTTTTTGTCCTTGCAGTGCAGCTCACATAACTTCTAATGTCAGCGCACAGATGAAAACAGGCTTGTCAATATGCGTATTTGTAGACACTTCAGGGTGTTATCGCTGATGCATTAACAGACAGGCAGGCAGAGATGTGTGTATGTGCATGTCACAACAGGACACTGAAGCCAGGACATGATGAGGCTCTCACCAACAGTGACAAGACACTTTGCAAAGGAATATTCAGGGTGAGAACTAGGACCTGTGAAACGCTGGCTGCAGACGAATCACTCGGAAACGTGCTGGGAACTCCATCACCTGGGAGATGAAAACGGGCGCAGCCAAAGCACATGCGAGGAGCAATCCTGCAATGACGAAACCTAAGCGACTACTTTGTCCCTCGTTGCCCTCAGCCCATGGAAATGCAGGCTGAACGAGAAAATCCCATCTGCACAGAGGGGAAGTCCTCGGCTGTGAATTAATTGTACTTAACGAAGGCATCACATCGGCACGAAACAAATAAAAATCAATTGAAAATGTCGAGGATTACATGATGATGTCTGCGGCCCAGCCTAGCACAGAACTGATTCACAGATTAACTTGGATCAGAAATGCCATTGAGGCTTGGTTATTCTTCACACGGAGGATGATGCAAAGGGAGAGACTCCCTCTCCCTCTTCTCTGTATCCAGAGTTATTCCTCTATTTGCTGCCTTCAGTGTTTCCCAGGACTTCAAAAGCAGAGTTAAAGATAAGAGACAAGAGAGGAGAAATATACAGGACAATCCTGGGGAAATAAGGTTACTAGAACCAGCAAGACAGATTTCCTTTATAAGCCTGTTTTCCATTTCCTCCCCCTCCTCTGAAATTATCTCTGAGATTTTTTTTCCCCTCTTCGCTGCCCAATATTTAATTGAAAACGCAGATCTGTAGCCCAGAGAGGTGTTATTTTCGGCACAAGAAATAGAGATATCTCCTAGCAGCTGTCAATCCCAGTGACCTTAGCTTCTGTGCAGACTGCATGGGACTTTTTTTTCCTTTTCTTTCAGTTTTTTTTCTGCTTTCTTTTTTTCCTCCAGCCGAGTTACTGTTTCATTGCACTCCACTGGGACTCTGACAAGAGTCGAGCTCCTTGCAGATGACACAGAATAATTGAAATGTCCTTCTGCTGACCTTCAATCTCTGGCAGTATTCACTTCCCTCCTGGTAATCAGTGCAAACTGACAGAAAAGTGGCACACACATGCTCTGCACCCAGGAAGACATACACCCAGGCACATGCACACACACACACACGTGTACAAAGACAGATACTCCTTTTCCTATGGAGGCAAAAAGCAAAGAGAAAAAAACACACACCCCCACAGACATTCAGCTGTGCAGGCAGTTAAACCTGTAGTCGGACAGAGTCTCACAGGCCTCCAACCTGGCACACTTATCTACGCCAATATGAACATAAGGAAACCCAGAATTCACATAGGCAGTAAGCACTTTTGCCAGATGCACGTGTTGATACCTACGTTGAAATACAGTTGCGTGTCTTTCCATAGTGCATCCCAAATCTACGGGAAGTAGCACAGGAAAAGACCGTGTTGATACAGGCACTGAAAACTGATGAAGGCAAAATAGCAAGCATGAAATCTTGGAGGTGATCCTGAATCAAAGCTTTGCCTGGATACCCAAGCAAAGTGCACCACGTAGACAGCTGTGTGCCTGCATGCACAGACAGCAAATTCCAGTCCTAAACAAGTGATCCCTCACTTCTCGTAATACCGACCTGTGCGTCAGGAGCTCATACTCAGGCAAATGCACAAATGCATGTACAAACAGGCTCAGAAGCACACGTATGCAAAGGGGCAAGCATGCATCTTCCAAGCAGTATCTGACTCATCTCCCTCATACCAGGGTCACATGCGCACTCAGACAACCACAGATTCATGACAGCACACCCAAAGGATAGGAAGCAGAGCCCTCTCTGTGCTGCCATATCCATCCAACCTTATTTGAGGGAAGCTCTTGCTGCTTTGGGAGCTTTGGGAGTCATACCCCTTGTTTTTCTTTCTAGGCTTCTGTCCCTAATTACACCTCTTCTGGCTTTCAAAGGCTAAGATCTTACATATTTCTAAGAAGGAACTGTCATACCAGATCCTGGGCTGGTTCCTGGATATGCAAGAGGCAAGACTGTGCCCGTCTTTCTGGTTTGGAGGGAATGTGGCCTCCCTTGTCCTAAGGAGACATAAGACTGCAGGAGAGGTGTGCTGGGGCTCTGAAGATGACTTCAGAGACTTCCTAATTTCTACCTGTGGGGAGAAGTGAGAAAGCATAAAGCATCTTAGCTTAAATGATAGCAGTTCTTGGACACTGTTGCCTTGTGCAGGGTTTCAGGACTAACTCCATCATCTTCTCTGCCGTGAGTGCCATATTCAGACCCCGTCAGCATCCTGCTCTGTCTTACATCAAATTTTGGTTTAAGTTCTCCATCTGAGGAGGACTGCCTGGCCCCATGTTAGGTCTCCAGCACACCCAGGACAGGCAGTGTGTTTCTAGGAGGCAGTTGTGACTCGGACTGAACTGAGAACTGAAACAATTAGTGAAAGAGTGGTGCCTTCTCCCCCGATAAACTCGACTCCCGGGTGCTTATTAAACATTACCTGATGTCAAAAGTTATGCTGAACTAAAGATGGAGCAATTATTTCTTCCAAGGCCACTGTATTTGTAAGGGAATCTTGCAGAAACATGGCATCAGTTTAAGCACAAGTTTGACATTTCCCTCATTTCCACAGGGGCTGCAGAAAATGAGGCTAAAGTGCAGGCAATAACCTTTCTCCATGAGCTGGGCCCATTAGTGTTACATGGACCGGGTGCTTTTACACGGAGGAAGGAAGAAGAGATAGAAGCACTGGTTTAGATTATGAAAACGTTTAAGGGAGACGGTGATGTAAGCAAAGAGGACTGTTGGTTGTTGTTATCGCTGTGCCTAGAGATAAGCCGCGAGTGGGGACAGGGCTTCAAAACAAACGCAACGCGAGACAGGCGCCGTCACGAAGCGTTTACGGCGTGAATAAACACAGCGGGCGAGGGCTGGAGGAAAGGAAGATAACACAGGACAGAGAGCAAAGAGTGGCAGGATGACCGTGCCCCTGCGCAGGCGGGGGAGCCCGGGCAGCCACAGCATGGGAGCGACCCGGTGCGGACCTGCGGCTTTTCCACAGTCTCACTCCCTGCGGAGCACTGGGGAAAGCGGGAGGCATCCGTGCCAGCGCCTGGGGGCTGCCGGGGGGGGGGGACTTCGGCCTCTCCCCCTGCCACAGCGTGACAGGCCTTCAGCGAGGGCAGCGCGGGACGTCCTGCTTCCCGGGCACTCCGGGAAATCACGGGCTGGGGACAGCAGGAATCCCCTTAGGTGGCCCAGCACAGGTTTCACCACTACAGTTTTCAGAGCAAAGTGAGAGAAGGGAAGAAACGATCATTAAAATCAGCTGAAAAGCTATAGCCAAACCAAACTACAACAGCTTGGTTTTCACTTTAATTCTCAGACTCAAGTTTATGAAAATTTTTCAGTGTCCGTCCAAAATAAAAACAAATTCATTTCAGAAAATAGTGTGACTAAAGGTTTTGACTTTTCCAGGGGTTTTGTCCCCCTTAATTTTTTTTCCAGCCTACTCTGTTCATCCAGTTTGGCACTAACTCACCAATAGCTTTGATTGTCCCCAAAGCGATGTTTCTGGTAAATAAGCTATTGTCCACCTCCTTCTCCCCAGCATTAGCTATGCCCACTTCCACTGTGCTGACAATTGATTCCAGGTGCTTCCCCCCCCCCCCCAGCATCTGAAAACGCCTATACAAAATTAATCTTGGTGAGTGGGGTGAATAAAACCTCTCAGAAACATGCTGGACAGTTCAAGCCAAGCATATTCCCAGGCGCGTTGAAGAGTGGGACAGATATATGGGAACCTTCCTAAATTCATTAACTCCAAAACAAACTGCGAGAGATTGACAAGTACTGCTTGTAACTGGTAAAATCGTATCCTTGAACTGGATACTGAAGCACAATAGAATGACACTTCCAAAAAAAACACAATATATAATCCTGTAGCTAGGGAAATAGTGCAGAAACCCACAGCAGGGCTTCCGCGAATAGGTAACAGCTACAATTAATTTTAAAAGCAGTATCACTTAGTAGCTTTCTAATTGTAAATGCAGGTGCTGTACCTGTGTTGAGTTGAAGAACCTGAGGCAGGAGAAACATTTTGGCCAGTAAAGTTAATGATTCAGGCTCTAAACTAGCAACTTTTAATTCCATTTGTGCCTTAGGTCGGGTCCTGAGATATTTCAAAGAATATTTGTAATGGTTTAGAAGCATTACAAGGTGCTGTAAGTTAAAATGGGAAATGTCTTAATTTTGGTTAGGGACCTTAAAAATACAATGAAAAGCTTAAGTGAGACTTGTATGGAGAGAGGGAAACACACTGGCTATAAAAAACTAAAAAAAAGGAATCAACAGAGGTTACATATAATGGTTATAATTGAGCAAAGATAGTTTAATTGTCAATTCAAAGGGAAATGTCTACTCCACAATGGAAATATCTAAAGAGATTTATAGTAAGGAACTACTTGGGAAAATTTATTCCAGCTCAATCTATGGTCAATGATTGAGATAATTGCTGCAAAATGATATTGTCTGGCTTTGAAAAAAAGAGACATAAGAGACATCTGAGCTGTTAGAAACGCTGATTTCCAATCTGCCATTGTTAAATAACAAGGAGAGAGAAGAGAGTTAGATCCTAAATGGGGATCATCTTGTCCACTTTAGGGAGATATTATCTAGGCAAACAGTTTTTCTAAAAATGGAAAAAAATATTCCTGCAGTGCTAGGATGAGAACTTTTTTACTGAAAACACAGAATCCTCAGTCCTTATTAAACACAATTAAAATAAAGGGCAAGGAAGGGGGGCCTCACCATGAGTGGTCGGGAGCTGGAAAGGAGCTGTTGTTCACCTCCAGTTGAGATCAATGCAACCTCATACCTCAGTGCTACATCCAAACAAAATTATATGCATTTACTATATTATATGCATATGTATATATATATATATACAGCATTTTTTGCTAAACCTTTTCAGTAATTTTCAAGGAGGGAAAGACATCTCTCAGAATATTGTCTTTAAAAGGAAACATCCCTCTTCCCAGTCCCATGAACCCCAGTCAGTTTTCTGAGCTCCAAGCAGTCAGCCTGAGCACGCCTGCTTGGCTTACGTCTCAACAAATCCACCCCAAGAAGGGGTCTGGCACTGTTCGACGGGGTGGGGGAAGCAGGTTTCGCCTTATGGGACAGACAAGCTCAATCACTGATGTACAGATGGGAGCAGAGTATCTGCACTGAGAAACACCCAGGCCAAATTAATGCAAAGCTTCAGGGTATGACCCAGAATTGCTGTGGGCTCGGAAACACCTTTCCCTCATCTGGCTTCGTGTTTTGTCCTGGGACTGTATTCTTGCCCTGCGTTCTCTTTCGTGGATTTCCCATCATATCACCAGCCTTGGCCGATAGGAATTGGCAAACTCCCTACAGCTGAACTGTTTTTGCGTACAAAGCAGGATGGAGACATGTGCCTGAACTCTGCCCCATTTGCCCCTTCTCTGCAGCCCTCATGAGCTGGCAAAGGAAGAATGGGAGGCCAAAGGAAGGGGAAAGAAAGAGGGAGCTGGCTAATGGGAAGTGCCGTGGGTTATGCTAATGCAAACCCACAGACCACAGGAATAGCATGGGAACAGCTCAGCTTGCGGTCAGCCTGGGCTTCTCTGCAAAGGCTTGCTACCGTTGCAATGCAAACTGTGCTGTTCCTGGATGGCTTTGCAAGACACAGAGAACGGACATACAACACACGTGGTGACTGTGTGTAGACCCTGATCACAGGGTCAAGCACAGCTTTTGTAGGGAACAAGCACTGAGTTTTATTTTCACCAGTCTGACATCTCCCCTCAGCTGCCCATCGTATCAGATGATCTCTCTGATGTCATGTTGAGAGCAAACAGTTTCAACACAAAGATAACAGTGATTATGAGGTTCCTCAGCCGATATTTGTATGTGTATCTGTCTATCCCTAGGGACAGGCAGAGTCTATAAAAGGATGGAAAATACTTAACTCATAAGAAGAAAGTGAGGAAATGGCTGTTCAGCTCTTTCAGCTGTCCTCAGGCTAACATACGAAGCAGAGCAGTATCCTGTAAGGCAGGTGCCTTCACACCCTCCAGAAAGCAGTGCAGACCCCACTCAGGAGCCTCTCTTCCTCCTCTGCACGGTGTAGATTGAACACCCTTTCCTGCAATGGTTGGCAAACACGTCATGCCCCAGTGCAGTGAAATTATTACCTTCACACTTCAGTCAGCTCCCCTTCTGTTCAGTGCCTGTCTTACACGCATGTATCACATCTTAGATCTGTTTATTCTTTCACCTCACCCCTGCTGTGCTTCCAAAAGCAAAGGAGGAGGAGGAGGAGGAGGAAAGCTGGTGGGTAGGAAATGGCATGGTAGAGTAAGGATGTCTGCTCAGAGGTGTCCGGCTGGTGGGGGCTCCAAGGTAACCACAGCCCTCCTGCCTGATAGCTCTTAGCTCTGCACTTCTCCTACATCAGAACCCGTGTTTATTCATCTCTCCACAAGGCTCTGTCATTTCTAATACCTGTTGTCATTCAGCTAAAATACCCCAAACCTGTCCCAGATCTCCCCATCACTCCCATTGACAGTATCCTCTTTTCCTTCCTGCTAACTCTCAACAGATTATTCAACATCACTCAGGGCTTCTCCCTCACTCTGCACTAAATTCACTTCTACCCTGATCAACCTCTAAATCCATCCGGACCTTGGTACCCCTTCTCCTTTCAAGTCCCCAAACTCAGAGCCTCTGTATCTGCTCTCAATTCCTCATGCCCTTCCTGGCTTTCTCCTTAGAAGAGCCTCCCTAATTATCACACCAGAGGAGAGCTTTCAGGCACAGGCTCCACGTATCACGTGGAGAGGCTCTGAGGGCAGAAAAAGATGACACATCTAGGGGAATAAAGAGATGCACAGAGAACCTTAATGCACCCCCAACGTTCCCACACTAGCCTGTCCCTATACCAAGAAATGGCAATTACCCTGACATGACAATTATCCTCAATTTTCTAGCTCATAAGCAAAAAACCAGCCAACTCTGAGAACATGACCTGTCCTGGGAAGAGAGATGCTGTGCCTGGGAACGGGACTTTCACTGACTGGGACTATCTGGCTGCTAGTGAACCATAGTTCACAGGAGGGTCTGTGCAAGGAAGACAGTCAAGATGATGATCAAATTTTATCCTTTCCTTTATAATAAGGTGGCAACACCAACTGTGTGGATGCAGGCACTAAAGGAGCTTCTCTTTCCGCATATCATATAGCCGGACAGTCAGACTTCTTCACCCCAGCACGTGAATTGGCAGGTGTTAGGAGACCCACTATAAACTGAACATCATCCTTACAAGCACCTCCATGCCTGTAGGCTGCCCGGCTCAGGAGGGGAAACGAGAAATGCCCCCCAACCCCCCATGCTGAGCCTTTATCAGCACTTAATTAAAACTTGACAAGAAGATTAACACACAGAGGGCAGTTTTAATTAACTTAATATTGCATTCAATTTTCCAATTCGTCGCAGCGTACCAGACACCTGCAGACCTTAATACAAAACCAAACAAAAAAGGGGAGCAAGGGAAGGGGGAAGAGAGAGAGGGAGATGCCAAGGACTGGACAGAAGTAGTTTCAAACTTTCTTTTCCTGGTTTCCCCAAACACACACCCCACTTCCCTTCACCCTGAGCTGCCTTGAAGTGATTTCAGACGCTAATAGCCACCATTCCCCACTGAGCCCACTCAAGCCAGTCTAGAGATGTTTGCTTTTTGAGATGTATTTATTTATTTGAATGTATTTATTTTAATCTACGTTCCCAGAGATTTGTGAATCAAAAGCAAGTTTTCTCTTCATCCCACTGCCCAGGCCATCAGATGAGTGTTGGAAAAAGCCATTAGGATATCAAGGGCCCCCAAACAACTAGAGCTGGGACTTAATGCAGGAAACATACACTCTCTTTCTGCCTCATGCTGCCACTCAGGGATGGATTAAGGGAACGCGTTGACTAAAAACAACACTGCTCCCTGGGGCAGTGGAGAAGGGACTGCTGGAAATTATAACTGGCCCAAGGAGTTAGCTAATATGTGAGGCCTGGCTGGGTGGCTGGTGATGGCTTGACAAGTTCCTCCTACAGGTGAGATACTCCTTGGCATGGGCTCTGTAAGAGAACGGGACAGCAGTAACTCCTGTTTCCATGAACATGGACATAGGACAACCAAACCACTGTGGGCTTTCTCCTTGCCTGTGGCTTCCACACTTGCTCCTGCAGCATGCTGTGTGCCCCGACCTGTGCGCTTGCTCAGGTCATGCTCATCTTGGCTATGCTAGTCCAGGCCTTGCCCGCCCAGTAAATAACCTGGAGTGGGATGCTTCTCCATAGGAAGAACGGTAAATCTGGAAGAAAGGAGGAGTAAATCCAGCACTGACACAAAACAAGTGAAGGGAAAGCAAAGAGAAAGAAAGTAGAAGGCATGAAAACACTCCATTTCTCTCATTACTTTCTGCTGCCACATAACGGGAATCCAGGGCAGGGGAGATCCCATACCATTTGAAACCTTTTTAGGTTTTACATCACAGTGCTTGTGCCCAGCTGTTTCGCATCCCCTTGAAAGTAGGATGTCCCTTCTTCAGAGCATCTCCATCCCCAGTTATGCTCAGCCAGGGCTCCCAAGACATCTCCTCCACCAGCAAAAGCATAGGGAGCACCAACAGGTAACACAAAAAAACATGGAAAAAACATGCTTGAGTGCTTGCATGTTCCATGCCTGATCCACATACTTTTCTCACTGGGACTAAGTACACGTTACCAGCTTTTCATAGCATAAATCACAGATTTTGGCAGAATGGAGACAGAAACCTCTTACACCATACCTGCGTAATTCGGTCTTGAGCTCTCAATAGAAACAGAATGAGGAAATCTAAACAGAGCAGTATTTTTTTTCAGCTCTCTGAAGAGCTGCCCCATTTACAGCTTTTTGTATTCCTGTCAGAAGAGCACAGACTTCATCAGGTGCAGCTAGCTGGGGCAGAGCTGGCGCCCCAGAGGTTTGCATGCTCAGCTGCAATGGGCAGATCTGGGTGAAGGGCTTTCATGGGACCTCTAAGGTGCCTGAGCAGGGAGGGCACTGTGCCTCATACTCAGGAGGTTATTTACTTCACCAAAAACCTCTTGGGATGAATGGCAAAATGCCGCTGACTAGCTCAAAGTGTTCTTGAGGAAGTTATTTAATGGAAGGAGATAGTACCTGCAGTGCAAGTAGTTACAACATCGTGCCTGACAGCTCTGGTGCATTACACGTCTTTCCTAGAGGAAAAGGCTTCCTGAACATCACTTGTTAGGTCACCAACTTCCACACTGGTGGATGTCTAGCTCTTCCCTACTGCTCCAGTCAGAAACACTCAGGAGTTTTGTTGGACCTTTTGGAAACCCAAATCCAGGCTTCAGAGGTAAAAACAAAAACAGTTCTCTTGGCTTTTTCTGCATAGATTTTCCTGAGAACCTAAGCGCCTAATTCAGTGCTCTCACTATTAAAAGTCATAGATGTTCCCTATACCTTAAGTTGGATTTAGTGAATCAGGCGAACCCCCAGCCCCTCTTCTCTCATTTCTGTGCACACTCTCACGCACACGGTGAAGGAGAGCAGTCCCCTTTTGCTCTTCACCTTCCCGGTGCATGTTTAGCCCCCTCAGTGCTGCGCCGTTCAGCACGGAGGTAATTCAGACTCACAGTTGTTTTCAGTTACTATGTGACATTCTTTCAAAGACTTGAGAACGCCAGATGAAAGGCATCTCATGAAGAACAGTTAACTTTCTTGTAATTACAGGCTCCCAATTAGGGCTTGGTCAGATCTTACAGAGAGCAAAGAAGTAAACACTTCCATCTGCTTCTGGGTTTGGCTAAACAGCGTGACCAGCTCTTGACAGGGTGACTATGGAGTACCTATTACATATCAGTGGGCAGCCCTGTCCCTAGATGCTTGTGGACTTCCCAGTGGCTTCAGCTGCCCTGCTGTTTGAAGCTGTGGCCAAGGAGCTCCAGCTTCAATTAAATTCAAAAGCAGAGGGAAAAGGAAGATTACAGCTTGCCTGCTGACAACTGATTACTCGGCATCATAGTAAAACAGTGCCAAAGCTGAACTCACTGGGAATACATGGAGCACTGGGCTGAACTGGTTTCTGCTAGGTAGGAGTTACCTTGGTATTATAGAGTCAGCTGTCCCTAGTTAAAGAAGTAGAAGCTGCACTGAACAGATCTCCACTGAGCACTTCATCCTAAGAGTTGTTTGGCAAGACTTAAAAGCAGCTCTTTTTGAAGGAGAGGCCATTTTCACACTGGCTGAAGAAGGGCAGCCCCTGCAGAGGCCTCTGAACGTGCCCTTCTGACACTTTCACACTTCCAGGGCTATCCAGGATCATATCACTCAGAGGTATCTTTAGCACAGACACGAGAGGCCACAGACTGGCCCACTGGGTCACACCCGAGCAGGAGCATCTTTGGCCAGGCTGGGAACCTCCAGGTTTGGTATCACGTGGAGATCCTGTAACTTCTGTTAACTGAACGCTCAATACAGAGGTCCAAGGGATACCAGACCCAGGCTGCGGCTATACAAACTTTTGGCAGAGCAGAAATAGATTAACTGCATGAATTACCAAGCTGAACCTTTAACTAGTTCACTGTCAGAAACAGTTTGCCATACAAAAAAAAAAATGTGTTATTGTTAACTTTCTCCTTCCATTGTTTTTTCTGTGTCACCTCATGCCTCTCCCCTGCTGATTTCCTGACAACATTCAAAGCAACAATGCACTGACAGACTATTTTTTCCTCTAGAGATTTACAGGCTGTGCATCAAGGATGGCCAAGGAAGAAGGCTGCTTTTCTCCAGCTCCAGATTTGAACACAACTCTGGAAACTTCACATTACTTTAAGATTCAGTCAGTCTGGACAGATCTGCTCATTTCAGTGGGGAGAGCAAGACTTGTTACTTTTTTTTCCCTTGCTTTAGAGCATATTCATTATTTGATAAGGGCAGCACAATTCAGATCCAGTGGGAATAATCTCTCGGTCATGCTGTAAAGTTATACAGACAGTGAAGGAACATATCCAACACTTCAAAGGCAGGTGCCAGTTGGACGTTTTCTTTTATGGTTCACGTACCTTTATTATTTGACTTCCATGGTATTTCTTAAATTTCTGAATTTAGTCGGTGGTAACTTAATTAACTGCTGCATCCTGATTTTCCCAGAAGAGTTCTGTTTGGTATTGATTTAGGAAAGAAGAGGAAATGTCTTCCTAGGGTCCTTATAAACAGGGTTTTCCTGCCCTTCTTCCGAATCAAATCAGACCCAAAGTCAGGTGGGTGCCACAAGACATACAGAAAACAACAGAGAGAGGCTGATGCCATCAAATGCTCGTATCTGCCCCAAGCTGCAGTAAGAAAAAAAAGTGACAATACCTCCTGCAACAAGCCCACAAGGTTTGAGTGGCACCCAGGAAGTTACCTGAAAGGTTCCATCAGAAGGCACGGTGTTTGCAGTGATTTATGTAACCCACAAAGCAAAAATCACACCATCACTCTGTGGCTGTTGAACACTCTGGCTGCGCCAGTTGTTGTTCTTTGGCTCTGCAGTTGGAGAAACTGACTCCGAATCTGAGAAACGTTATACATTTGCTCACACATTCACACAGCTCCCCTTGTTTCTCACCCAGTACTCCTTACCCCTATGCTAGCCATCCCCTCGTTAATAATTTTTTTTAACTGTCTCAAGTCATTCATCCTGCAAGCCGAGTGAGACTATGAGACTGGCCCTGCTGGTCCTAAATTACAAGTAAATAGTAATGAATGTGCACTGCAGCACTCTCTTCCCTCCCTCCAGAGACTGAGCGGATTCTCTGTTTAAAGGGGTCTCTGATGCAAACTCAGACAGACCATAAACTTGAGCAAGGTAATTATGGCGTGACTTTTATGTACACTCCCTGCACAGGGGTAATTGCAATCAAGTCCACATTATCTGGCAAACACTTAAGGATAACAAATAGTTGGGCAGAAACCAGTCATGGGTTTGCGAGTGCTTTGCAAACAAGAACTATGCTATTAGCAAACAGCGTTGCTTCGGAGAAGAGGTGGTGAGTGTGGAGAAGGGGACAGGGTGCCGGTGAAAGGTGACAGACCAAGCACCTCACGTGGAGACTGAAGCCTTGGTTCCCTCTGGAGCAGATACCGAGGGAGCTGCAGCACCAAAGTCTCTGTGCTGCCTGGTCAGCAGGCTTCCTTCCTGGCGGAGAGTGAGGGGGGGTCAGGCTCCATCAGCCACCCTCCCCTTGACCTGACTGCTGAGATTCTGACAGAGAGAAGCAAGTAACACCATTTCAGGCTGGATTTCAGTACACAAGTGGTCCCTCTTCATATACTCTCACTTTCTATCGCCATTTGAATTTCTGTTGGCATGAGGCTGTGACTGAATCCACACCTTACTATCCCTATCCCATGCCCCATATCCTTTAATTTCCCAGGAGACTACTTTTGGGAAATACCCCCTGTCCACAGCTCATTCCCACAAGGAACAGAAAGCAAGTCCTGGCAGAGGACAGGGAGGCTGCAAGAGATGGGACAAGCATTTAAAGTGGTTAATTGAGAGAAACAGGTCACCTTCAGTGGGGGTCTCAGCCTCTTGTAATTTTTCGGAGGGAAAAAGTGAGGAAGACCCTCCTCCCCCACCTTGTACCAATATGGTGTAGGGTTTAAAGAATGCTCCCCATAGTGAGGAGCTTCAAAGCCTTGCCAGCCCCTCCCACCGAGTGTCCTCCTGGTTCAGTTCCACCCTCCACATTTAAGCGCCTTTCATCCTTCTTCTTCTTCGTCCTCATCATTATTAGCTTCCCTTCCCCCACTCCCGCCCACTCCCACCCTTTCTGGAGACTGCCTTTGGTCAGGAGCCCAATGGGAACCAGCTGTCAGGCGTAGCTGGGATATCCTGGAGAAAACAGCTTGAAAATGCCTCCTCCCTCTTTCCCCCCTCCATGGCAAAGGAAAAAAAAAAATCCGGCTGCAAAATGGCCCTGCAGATGGAAAAAGAATCCTGCAGGTTGCCTTCCTCCTGACCTGCGTGGGTCCACTTGCTGGCCTGGTACCAGAAGGTCCCAGGTCTCAATTCTGTATGGAACCGTCAACCCATCCTGTTTGTCCTCTTCCTGCCAGTGGGACCCTCTTGACCCATAAGGCAAGGGCTGAGGGCCGATTTGCTGGAGCATTTTGTATTAATCCTCCTTTGTTGACTTCTTTAGTGCACCTCACTCCAGCATGGCTCTTCAAAGATGTTCCTGCCCTCCTGGCCTGGGGTTGTTGTTGTTTAAACAGCAGCAGCAGCAGCCACACAAGCTGCTAGCTGTCCTGCCTTTACAGGGTGGTCTGTAATTGCTTCCTGTCCTCTCCAGCAATTGGCTTCATTTGTTTGAATTTCTGCCTAATCTCTGAACTGGGAGAGTCTGAAATGAGAGATACTTATTCCACACTCATGGGTGTTTCCCAGCACTGGGCCAAGCTTAGCTAGTTTTGGAGATCCAGTTTGGTAAAGTCACAATCCCTCAACCAGAAAAAAAGTGAGCTTAAAATAACCCAGTCAAGCCAAAACTCAGCCAAGTTTAGAGTCCTCAGCTTGGAAATGCTGGGAGACCAAGGCTGTCTGTAGTACTTGGATGCAGCAACTGGAGTCCAGGTGCGTGAAGGCAGGAGCAAAAGTGGAAAAAGAAACGGGGGGATGGGGAGAAATGAAATGTTTTTTCTCAGACTTCAGAGCTTCACTGTTCTTCGTTGTATTATGGTATGGGCTGTGCTTGGCGTGGATTTTGTCCAAGCCAGTTTACACACATCCCGCTGATTTCCCAGCGTGCTGATTTCGTGTCTCTGCGCTGGCCTCTGAGCTCCCATTATACTAAAGCAGGAAAAGGGAATGCTGGGGGCCTGCTACGCGCAGAGCAGAGTGCTCAACAGACTTCACACAAAATGCTGGAAGTTTCTTTTTTCCCTTTTCTCCAGGGAAAGAACTTTGGCTTTTTTGTTGAAAGAGAAAGTATTGTGGGTAATGTCCAGCTACATTTCCCAGACTGATAAACTAAAAACTTTAAAGAAAAACGTCCGAGACAATGTTTCCAGAAATAAGAAACATCTTCCAGCACAAACTCTTACGGCCTGTCTGGAGCAGGAAACTAAATGGGCTTTTTGGGGACTACCAAATGACTGAAAAGGGAGGCAATAGAGAAGCGAGGAATAAGATGTACAGTATAAATGCAGTTGTCTCCTTTCCAGGCAACTGACCTGCAAGATTTCCCCCAATCTGTACTTCCTCTGGCTCTGCTAAGAGTTTCATGTTGTCTCGCTCTTAAGTCAGTGTTTCATGGCAGAAGTATGGGTAAGGTATCCTCCTACTGAGTGCCCATGGACAAGAGGGGATTTTTCCCTTTAGAGAGATTAAGAAGGAATGAACTCTAGTTGCGTGTTTCAGAGCTGGGATACTCAAATTCAGGGCTTCAAGTCCAGCCAGTCCCTAAAAATTATATACCCAATGAAAAAAATGCAACAGATACTGCCTGACTGCTCCTGACTGTTGTGGGGAAGAAAACTATCTCCTTGGGATGCTGGATGCTTCCAGCTAGGATTAGGATGTGTGTACAGCAATCTTCAGACAGGCAAACTGGGTGATGGTGGGTCTGGAGTCCCAGACTGGAACTACGGAAAGGACTGGATATGAACAGGGAGAATTTTACTGGGGGTTGGGTTAAAGGGGCTGCAGGCCAGACTGGGATGCATCTGCGTGGTAGGGAAGGAGGAATAGGAGGGGATGGCTGCACAGGTCAGGATAAAGGCCACTGCTGCGTCTGCCAGCGGGTATGTGCAAGTCCCCTGCACGTGCACACACCGCGTGGGCTCACGTGCTATGCTGGCAGCTCCTGGATGAGGGCTGAGAACCTTTCGGCAAACCCGCCTGCGCAGAAGGATTATCAGTGAATCTAACGCTGGCAGGAGTGAATGGAAATTTTGGTTCCTTTTAATAACCCTCTTCATTAAATGGCCACTGAAGTAGTGAGATGACAGCACTGTACAGAATGGGTTGGGCTGGCTTCTTTTTATGCTGCCTGTAGGGGGTCACCAACATATACTGTGAGACTCGAGGGACAGAAAGCTTAGCGCTAAAGCAGTCACAAAAACAAAGAGAGAACAAGCCCATTCCCGCCCCTCACCCCTCTAAATATTTTCCTGAATGGCTTTGCAAGCTGTTCCTGGTCCAGATGCATCTCACACACACATTTCACATCTATCTGCTGCCTGTTCGTAGCGTGCATTACATTGCATGGCGCATATTGAAAATATATCGACCTACTGTCTAATTTAAACTGCAAGAATATTACGTGTTAGGTAATATTTTATATGTGGCTGCATATATTTTAAATTAATGTATGGACAATACAATATATGATGACTTTTTAATGCCCCCTGTTTCACGTAGCCCCTGTGGCAGATGCTATTCAAAACACTTCTAACAAATCCCGCAGGCACTGGCTGACCCGGTGCAATGTGGATTGCCTTCCGCATGCAGAAGAAGGGAGCAATTTGCAGGTCTGGCCTGTCTGAGCCCTTCCTTGTGGGAAGGGATCAGGCCTTGGAAGCACACACTTTTATGCCTTCTGGAGCTGGACTATGTGCAATGCTCTTAACACATCCTAAGGAGCAGTCCACTGTCTGATTCCCATTTTGATATCATACTCCAAGAGCCCCAAACCATCCCAGACCTTTTGCCTAATATTGCCCTCCTCATGCCTCCAGGAGCTTAAGCACCTTACTGCAAATCTCCAGATTGGTGAGCATCCATGGGGACATACTGACAAGGAAGGATGATGTAAGCTTTACAGAGGGACTTGCAAACTAGGCATAACTTATCCATGGACAGAGCAGGAGTATTTTCTTGGGTGTCCTCACCATGAGAGCTAAGGTTTGGGTTCATGGACTTATATGGCCCTAACTCCCTCCTAGCTCCCCCAATCTTCTGCTTCTGGCAAAGGTATCACCAATATCCATTCCCCCATCTACTGCTTCATTAGATGCAGTTCTTCAGTAGAGCTCTGGTCTCTTTTTCTGACAATCTGGCGCTTCACTCACAACACAGACTGTCAAGAGCTTTCTGTTCTCAGAGATGAGCTCAGTGTTGTGATGTAAAAACCAGGAGAAACTCAGATGGAGGGGAGATCTCCAGTGATGGAATGCAGCTGGACCCACAGGAGACAATAGGAATTGACCATGAAAGCTCTTATTGTACTTGAACTGATTACATAGGTGTGACCTTAGCATTAATATCTGTGAAGACAGACAACGAAGTCTGAGAAAGAGACACCCATTTTCCAGGTGGAGCCCAATGATCAGCGCCAGACTTTTCACTCAAAAAGGTACCTTTCACCCACTGTGGTACCCTAGCCATGATGAAAACAACTCTTGAACAATGAGCCTCAAGGACAAAGGAACAGGAAACTATAGCCCTGAATTCAGAGAACAGGAAAGAGCGTTCCAAGTTAACAGACAACAGCCATGTTGCTTTTTACTTTTAGACATAGCTGTTTGGCTGCCAGTAATGCATCTGCTAGCTAATGGCTGGTTTTAAAGTATTATCCAAAGGGCTGCAGCCTTGCCAAGGCTTTGACGTTGGTGGTCAAGATACTAAAATGGACTTTCTGAACCAACAAAGAGTCAAGAGCTGATTGGTACCAAAAAGAGATGGAGGAGGAAAAAACATACATAATTCTGATTACCTGGCTTCAAAACCATGGTAATAAACCTAAAGTTGGGAAATAATTAGTAAGGGAGATGAGCAAGAAGAAAAAGGGGAGAATGAGAGAGTTGCCTGGCAGTCTCAAGGCAGGCTTTCAAGGATCAGTATTTGGATAAAAGCCAATATATCAGCTCTAATCTTTGGCTTTTTGTTGGACTTAACAAGGACTTCAAACTGAATCCAGTTGCAACTGACAGGCCCCATATGGATCCTGGTTTGAAACCTCCTCAGCTCACAATCAAATAGTCTGGGACTATAGAAAGCCTGTAGGAAGACTTTAAAGGGAAAAACAAAGAAGTACACATATACATTCACATGCACATGCATATGTGCACACTCACACACATACACACAGACAGTGCACGAAAATATTAGGCTCTGTAACAGTGCTGAGTTACTGCAAGCGAGCGGCTTTGTGATTCTACACAGGGGCTGTCTGCGACCAGGACGATACCACGATGCTGTTTCCCTTGATGCCACTCAACTGAATCAGTTGCTAGGGTCTCTGCGAGTTCAATCACACACGCGTCTGTAGATTGCCTGCATTTACTGCCTTTTATTTCAAACTTTGATAAAAACTATGGATGTTTTCCTTAGTATATCAAAAAAATAAAAAAATAAAAAAACTTCCCTCATCCTTCTCTAAAGCTGGTGCATCTCTAATCTTCCTAAGCTACATCACAATGTGAGAACAAAGGCATCTGACCTGTATCCATGGCAACCCTCAAATTCTACACCTTTGCCTTTTGTACAAAGTACCCCCTCCCTCCTTCTATACACACACACACACTTCACTGTATCTATATCTACATATACATACGTACACCTATATATAACATATATGTATATGTATTTAAAGAAAAACATTGTTCCAAATTTTTACAAGAGCTTCTGCATTTGCCTCATATGCCAAGTGAACTCACATTTATTTCATGGTGGGTTTTGTGTTCAAGATGATGGCAGGGTTAACTTAAAATCCAATGATGGCCACAAGGTAGCACTTGGCTCAAGGAAGAAAAGCATGTGTTGAGAGCGGAGCAGAGTAGGAGTACGGTAATACATTATTGAATAACATTTGGCATACCAGGGCTAGACCTGCTGGCCTCTGCCTTTTCATGGCTATTGTTGGTGATTCAAAAGGGGAATTCACCTATTAAATCAATCAGTCACTTTGAAGTGAAAGACATCATATTCCTGCAATGAAAAAAATGACAAATAAATAATCCATTTCATAGTTCAAAAGGGATATGCCAAATGCAGGTAATGCTGGGTCACATTTTTATCACCCCACTCTGTCATCAGACCTGGTCCTGACCGCCTCCAGCCAACTCTCCTGTTTGTACAGAGTCAGTCCTCAGTCAGCTGCAAGACCCTTCCCTGAAGCAAGGTCTCTTTTTGCTCTGTGTGCTTTGGAAAAGATTTCAGTGCTTTGCAGCGGAAGCCATCCACCAACGGGTGTGAAGGATGGCACACGGGAGCACCTGGAGTGACACTCAGCAGGGCCGAGGCAGGACAGGGAGCCAGGAGCCATGGCACGTGAGGAAAGGTCCCTGCAGAAGGCAGCAGCTCTCAGGTCTCAAATGAGTTTTAAACTCAGCAGGATCCTGGAGCCACAGCTGTGCGCACAGGCCAGCGTTGCTGATCAGCTGATGGGCAGCATCTTGCTTTTTTCAAAGACTGGTTCTTAAGAACTAGTTAATCTGGGGAGGGGTGACACCTTTTGGGAGGGATGGCACCATTTGGTATGACATCCTCAAAAGGCTGTCAATCCTTGAGCTCTTGGATGATATCAAAAAGATGCATAATAACAAACATTGGTTTTGTTCTAATCTACAGGCAATGAGGGTTTTTTTTTTTTCCTGAGAGGAAACATTTAGAGCTGCCTTAACTGCATCACATAGCCCTCTCTCAGCTCCTAACACCACCTTCTTCCCCTGAGGGTGAAAGGATTGGGTGTTTTAACCCACTTCTCCCCAGATAGGCTCTCATCATTGAGCTTTGGGGAAGAGGGAGTGTGTTCTGAAAAGGAGGAGCTCAGCTCTGCTAAAAGCACTAGACAGCCGCAGGACCTCGCTGTGATCATGTTGTGACATGGTAACAGCCATGTCCCTTGAGCAGAGAGAGCATGCTCAATCCTTTCTCCTCCTTCCCTTTTAAATGTTTCCAGTTGTCAGTGCAGCAATATAAAAACAGCTGAATTGTGGTTATAGACAATGAATGATGCAATAGAATAGTTCATGCAGACACAGAAGATTTGCTGCTCCTTTCTCTTCAGCAGGAGGGCCGTGTGCATGGGACCTGGTCCAAATTTATTGACGTCAACAGAAAGACTCCCATTGACTTCAGTGGGCTTTCATTGGGACCATTATTCCCTGTGAGAAGCCACTTATTGGGAAATCAAGAGAGGATCTGTGGGGAACAAAGCGTAACATAGCCACGCTCCTCCGCAGTATGGAAGCACAGCTCATGGAAACTGCATTTCCCAGTGTGCTCTTCTCCACCTTTAGCTGTCAAGAAAGTAATTTGCCACGGTGAAGTACACCCACAAAGGGAACTGGTGCTGCTGATCTTTCATCTAACCAGAAGCAAAAGCGTCAGAAACATAGTGGCACAGTCATGCTTTGCTTCATTGCAGAGCCAAATTATTCATATGAATGGCCAAACCATCATGCCAAGAACATAATTACACTGATGGCAGAGAATCCATCCAGGACTCCTACCTTCTGTGCCCTCTAATTGCCATTAACAAGCCCCATCATTTCCTGTGCCTTGATTTCCCCATCAGTAAAGAACATAACTTGCAAAGTGTGCAAAGCCCAGTTTCCGCATGAAGTACTCATAAATTCCTAAAGGACCCTACTGAAATTCCCATAGTTGTGGTTATTAATTTACTGTAGGGGAACCGTAACTCAGTAAAAGGTCCCAGGTGGGGAGACACGGGTTTGAAGCTAAGCTCCATGGATTGCTTCTCCATTTGGCGTTATTCTCCCTTCACTCTCTAGAGCGGGATGAACTGTAGGTAGTTCCTCCTGGACTCGTATACCTCAGGCAAAAGGCAACTCCTCCCTCCTTAGTCACGCACATTCTAGAAATGAAAAAGCTCTGAGTTCACACTAAAATGGTGCCTACATCCCCCAATTAAGACTGCCCCATGCTTGAAAACTTACCCATTAGTCTGGAAATTGTCATGTGCCATCCCACGCCCCACAGATTACAGATTCCCTGAGTTACCAGCCACTAGGATGCTGGCTGTAGACACCAGTGAACTCTGCTTCGCAACTCTGTATATCAAAAGACGTTTGAGGCATTTGGGCCTGTAGTTCAAATTCCTTGGCCCCCTGAAATAAAGCCTACAAGCTGTTTGACACATGCGGATGAAAGGGGAAACAGAGAAGAGAACGCTAAATAACAAAAAAAAACAGTGTACACTAGTTCCTTTCCTCAGCTGGGAAGATTTGGACATGCAAGCAGAAAAGAAAAGCCGTCTTCTCTTTGCCCTCTGCTCTATGACCTAGACTTCCACCCCCACCATCCCTCCAGCCTCCTCCTCTGCGGGGAGGAGGTCCGGAGTGAGAAGAATTCCAAACACCCTGCTGGTACCATGTTTATATAGTGTGTCCTCCTCGCCTAACTGCTCAAAAACAGCCTTAGAACAAAAACGGAAAGGGAAAAACAGACAGAGAGAAGAAATGAGCAGCTTGGGCTTTCTGGCCAGAAAACACTTTTTGTGTGTTTTTCGGGGGGGGGGGGGGGGGGGGAAGCCAGACCCAAGTTTTCAGATTTGATGGTGTATCTTGAACTGGAAACAGGCAAACGGGTATTTGGTTTATTCCTTTTCCTAAATTGAATGTGAACCAACAAGAATTGACATTTTTGGCGGGAATAATCTTGTCTTTACTTCTCTTTTGGGTGAGGGAAGAAGTAGAGTCCTTATGCTTCAATTTAGTTCCAAAACCAAGGAGACTGTTAATTTATAGATCGTGCAGTTCTGGTGCAAGGACTGAGCTCTGGCTCCTTTTGGCTGTTGGTTGCATTTGCAATCACGGTCCCCAGCAAGCGCTGCAAGAAGCTGTTCCACAGGGATTCAAAGGAATCTCTAAACGCAGTATTAGCTGCAGCAAGGGCTGTCTCCTTAGACACTTCAACAAACCAGAACAGCACATGGTTTGCTGTAGTCCCTTTTGGGTGTGAAATAGCCATCTCTTTCCAGGAAGCAAAAGAAACTAGTGCTATGCCAGCAAAACCATGGACAACATCCACATCTGGAGTTAACCATTTTTAGGGACTCAGAAGGACTCTTAATTAGTAAAAGGGTCTTGGAGCACCATTAGTTCCCCCATCTTTTATGAGACCTTCCTTTTAGGACCCATAAAGACTCCAGACACAATAGATATAGGTGCCACTTGTTGCTGTAAACAAAGGAGTCTATAGCTTATGAGCAACAGTCTTTGCCAAATTCCCACACCATGCTGCCAAAAAATAGTTTGTTTGGATCCCACTGATGTAAAATGATGTTGCTCTGTATTGTCTCCTCCAAACATCTCCATTTTTTGTTGCCAAATGCAGGCAGGGACATAGTACAGGGACCCGCATTTCCATCTCCAAGGTTGCGAAAGAGCCACTCTCCAGGAAACATAGCTTGTTTTTAACCACAAAAATAATATGAAGATGATATATACAGTAAGAGTGCATTCAAAGACGCCTGGGCCCAAAGGAAACTGCTTCCAAAGGAAGTGTTTCAGAAGGGACATGAGCTGTCATAACCCACTGATGTAGTCGTGGGTGGTATGGTATCACAGAGCTTCACAACCAAAAGCTAGAGCTGTGTGTTTCTTCCTCCCTCACCTTTCCCAGGAAGTGGACCATACAGACAGAACCTCATTTACTCTGGTATCTTCTGTTTACTGATATAGTTGTATCTTGGTTCTCAGTCATGCACGAAAAGAGTTAATTAAGTGCATGGTGTGGAAATGCCTGACATTGAGGAAGCACCTTATTTCAGTTATTCTTTGAAGTATAGAAACAACTCGCACTATGAACTGCACTGGAAGTACAGGTCAAGGCTGTGCTTTCCACATTAGATATTTGGGTGTGAATTTGAGTGCCAATATGAATTATGTTGTTAAGCAAAGGGCTGATAGTGCCAGATGGAGACAGCAAAAGACTAGGAAGGTGTTATGCAAGCTTCCTCCATCTGCCTCTCTCAGTGCATTTCAGTCCCAGGCCTTACCACACCCTTTCCACTTCCAATCCTTAACATCCACAAATTTCTATTTACCTTCCTCTTGATCAGAACAGCTTCCTATTTTTAGTCCTGGCCATGCAATTGACTTTGCTGTGTCACTACGATTTGGCCTTCAGTTTCTCCCGCCATTCCTCTGTCTCTGTCCACTCTGCCCACTAAAACTTTGCAAATATGCTTTTACTAGAGCAGTGCAAAATACCTGCAATAAAACCAAAAGCACTCAACCTGTGCTGTTCTCTGGATTTACTCACACTCAGAAATATTGTGTTCCTACCAAATTCTTCCTGCATTTCCACCCAATTTCACATAGCATTTTACTCACTGCCTGAGTGTTAATGTACTTTGCAGAAAACTCTGGGTTCAGTGGTTCCACACCTGGGATATCTACTCCTGCTCTCTCACTAGCAGGGTGAACCCTTTAAAATCTCTGAGTTTAGCAGATGCCATTTGACTTGCTCTTTTTCTTCACAGAAGAAGACCAAGCTAGCCTGCCTTCTATTACGCATACAGAACACATCTGTGCAATTTTTATTAAGCTTACACAAGCAAAATAGCTTGGAAAACGATTATGATTTTTTATTCATTCACAATATTCCCCCTTTTGTACTTGTCCATAGCATCACAACCACACCAAGAATTAATTTGCCTCTTAGTTTCTGTTCTGATGGGCCTGCAACATTCACCAGCAACTAACATCCTTGTTACTTGACCCAAGTTTGACTGACCACTGCCTCGCTTAATCTGCTTTGATCTGAGGGAACTGAGTGTCTGAAGTTTTATTGCCACTGATTAATCCCCCGTGATTCTCTGTTGAGGCAACTGCTTGCAGCTTCCCCTTTTTACTCTGCCAGTGTTTGAGACTGTAAATAAGCCTCACATTTATTATTAGCACAATGCACTGTTTTATAAGGGGAACACAGCTGTCTGAGAAAGATCAGAGCTCTCTCCTGCAGCGCTCTAGCATCAGAGGCATTCCTTGGACCATGGAGAAGGTCAAGAGCAAGGACAATAGCAGCACTAGAGGAGGTCCACCATTTGTAAAGGCATGTCTCCAAAAGAGGTCCATTTACCATGGGGCCATAATTACACACTGGCCAACCCCTGAGGGCTGTGGCCTGGTGTCAGGAGCAATGACTACCCCATAAACAGGCCGTTTTCTTCACGGACACTCAGCAGTGACTATCTCCAAAGTTCATGTCTGTCACTCCAATCCAGGTTCTTTGGAATGCGCTATGGGCTGAGCTATATAGTTCAAGCAAACCCATCAGGCCCAATGGTTTTCTGAGGTTTCTGCATTGCCTTAGACTTGCGACCATCCTCATTCTTCCCTCCACCCCCGACACAAAAGAACGGGTCACAAATAATCAACTTTGGCAGAGAGATTTTGCAATCTGATACGCTGTTTTGCTTGCAGGAGAAAAAATGTGTTCGTTCTCCCTCCCCGCACAAGATTCTCAGGGAAAGCGGGAGAGTCAGTAAAATCAGATGAAAAAAAACTGTTAACGGCAAGATTTGCCAAATAAGTGAGTGCATTCAGTGGCCTGGAAAATGAGCCGGCGAGTGATATAAGAGCTCTTTCCGAATTCTGCACACTCAAGGAAACATTTAATACATCTTGAAGTAAAAATACGCCTTGGCTCTTGCTGCTGGCATAAATATTTGTGTTCGCAAGTGTTGGCAAATATTTGAGACATCTATGTTGTTTAACCTAGAGCTTTGTCTCTCAGAGTCCATCTCCCTGTTTGGTCTCCTCTGTAATCACATTAGCCAGAGCAACCCTCTTGGTATTTATGTGGAGAACAGGATCAGAACCATTTCCATTTGTGCCTTAAAAAACAGACAAGAGCTTATAGAAGACCAACAAAGGGCATCAGAAGAGCTGACAAAGATCATGCACTACATCAGTTTAATACTGGTACAGTCTCCTTTAGGAGAAGGCTAATTTAGCTTAAATTTGCAGACACAGGCAGCTCCATGTAGAATGCCTTTCTTATCTCTAAAGTCATTTCCAAGCTGTTATTGACTGTATTATATATAAGGGAACAAGGCAAGGACAGCTTGCTTTCTACTTTGTTTGTAGTAGTAATTCAGATTAGATGTGCGAGAGACTTGAAGTTCTCTGCAACCAACTCTCATACAAAAATGCAACGCTGTGGCAGCTTCCGAGGAAAGAAAAGCAGAACGCAGGGACAGTTAAAAATCGCAGCATCGGCAGACTGGGAATGAAAGAGAGCAGGCCTTAGCCTGTGGAGCAGGACTCTGAAACCACCACTTGGTGCTTCCCAGAACCGCAATACAATTTAGCATGCCATTTGCTCATTTTCATGCTCTAAGCTTCCTCACCCGATGAAAAAGGAAAGTTGTGTTATTATCAAGCAGCCTGTGAACCACACACCCATACAATTCAGCTGACAAACTGCAGGGCCTGCTTGCACCCTGCGTTCATCTTCAGCCCTTCAGGACACGGTCAGGTATGCCCCTGCCTAGCTGGAGGCATTTAGTAAGTTATCTACTCTGGATTCTTCACTATGAACTTCAACAGAAGGCTGCTGGCCCCTTAGGGGAGACCCACAACCATGCGAGCACCTCTAGTGCCATCCAGTTCAAAGTCCACTGTGCTCCTTCGGATCCCCTGTGCTAACTTTGCACTGGAACTGACACACGCAAGAGCATACACACAAGCTAATACCCTACTTCAGCAGTGGATGGAAACATCTAAATCCAACATGGTTGTTTCCATAGTGATGACATATGTCCTAAGACCTGCCCTCCCCTGGGCCTGCAGGCAGTGACAGCATCACTGTAAGATTGTCGTTCCAAGAAACAATCATCAAGAAATTCCTGAAAACTGCTCGACTAGCATTGTCACATTCGTTGGAGGCAAAGAGTGTATGCAAAGTATTCTGGAAAACTTCTCGGACTTAGGAATAGGTCAAAGACGTTCGCACTTAAGCTTGAGCCTAGGTAACATACTAAAGATGTTGGAGGAAAACATCAAATCAAATCCTGACAGAACTGAACACAAATTGTCATCATAACCGAGAGCCTGCATGGAGGCCCACAAATGAGTAAGCATGGAATAAACAAACATGAAACCACCAAACCCTTATCCATCCTTTGGCAAGGACGAATATGACACTGATCTTTAACCATGATGACTGCATCTGGATTTTGCCATTCTGCCCAGAAGCGGACATACAAAAACGGTACATGAGTGCACACCGGATTCTTCCAACCTGTTTATTCAGTGGGAGATGTTCAAATAACCTGAAAAAAACACTGAACTATACTTCTGGGTGCAAACCTGAACCACCAATGTTTTCACAGGTTATACATCACACAGAAAGAGCTCCTGTTGTACCCTTATTGGCAGGTTCCTTACAGCTAATGCATTAACCTCTGAATAAACAAACGACTAAGAAAGGTCCTTTCCTAACCCAGCAAAGTACAAACACAGACTGTATTCTTCTGATTATAAAACCACAAATGCAGGACACACTCCTGGGAATGGACTTTATATGTTTTCTCTTTGATTCCAAGCTCTTGGAAAGATTAAATAGTGTCACTGCCAGGTTAATATATAATGACCTCGATGTCTCGAAACATTATTGCATTGCAAATAAGACTGACATTTACATATTTCTCAGTTGCCCAAGGGTACAAAAGACATGTTTCAGGCATCTGCACTGGGAGCATGCTGGAAGGCAGCAGTGCAGTGTGGTGCATGGAAAGCAAAGGGCTAGACACAATGTTAATAGATCAGGGAAGGAGGATGGCTCTCTAATGAGCCAGCCCGAACCCTCTGGCCAGACTGGCAAACAGCTGTCAGTCAGCGGTGTGCTCAAATGAATTCTCTTGAGACGAGCTGAGTGCCACCTCCGCCAAGGGAGGCCTCAGGGAACAGAGCTATCTTCCATCTCCTCCTGTTCTGGCTCCCACAGAGGAGCAGCCGGAGGCCAACTCTCTGAGTCACTGCTGGAGGCTGCCTTTCAAATGGGAGTGTCTCGTGTCCAGATGGACCTTCTAACACCGTTTAGTGGCCAGAAAGGTGATGTTTGTATCTGTCTGGTCTGTGAAGCAATCATTTTCTTGTGGCAAGAGAAAAAAGTGAAAGTCCCCATGGAATAGATTATATCAGCACTATTCCGCATTCAGATGCAGAGGGTTTGCAGGTAGGGGCAGATACGTCCCCCTGGCTTCAGCTATTCCACCAGCCTGGAAGCACAGCAGCTTAGGGAATAGGAGTAGTAGAGGGGATGGGATGGGAAGTAGCCGGGTGAAGCCCAGGACAGCATTATCATTGATGGCTGTACCCAAGCGTGATGCCACACTCTCCTTTCACTGTAAGGGCCTTGACAGCAACACTGGAGAAAAACAGACCAAGATTAAAGTCTTAACCCAATTTTTCCCTGTTGGTGGTTAAACTCTACAAAGCAGTTCAGAACCTCCCCATTTTCTGAAGCGTTTAACTATGTTTGCCTCTCAGATGAACTTTTCTTTTACAGGTTTGTCCCTGGCCAAGTGGTAAGGCCTTCCCTTCACAGTGTAAAACACCACGCTCTTTCCTTGGGTTATCTCCATTACTGGAAAGCCCAGAGAAGGCTTCACCAGGTTCCGGCAGATCTTCTGCTACTCCCCAAAACAGACCTGTGGGTCGCTACTCCACAGGCCAACAGAGCCTGGGAAGGGCGATGCTGAAGCACTATGCTTGGTAGCTGCCGCACCAGGCATTAACTACAGGATGTGGGTGCTGTGTTGAAAAGCTTGGTATGGAAACCTCAGTGGCCCTAAAGAGGATAACCATTACCTGCAGCATGGCTATAAAGTCTCTTCCCACATTCAGAAGCCCAAAAACGAGAGTTTCTTGTCCCTGAGGAATTATTTTTAACTGCCCTTTCAGCAGACAGGCTGTTCCTAGTTTACGCAGCACTTCTGGATGCATCAAGTCATTCCCTGCCAGCCCTGACATAACGCTGCCCAATGTCCTTCCCTAAAAACACCTGTGCCCATTATCTCTCCCTGGGGCATCTCCTTTCCTGTCACCCACCCATCTGCTTCCCATCTCAGCGCGTGCTGCAGCACCCGCCCGGCACATCCACGGCCGGGGACGCGGGTGTCCCCCCTCCTGCCACGGACAGGCCCAGCAGCTGCTTGCGGGTTTTAGGAGAGACCGCAAGATGCCAACAGCCTTTACCAGGCAAAACGTGAGAGAAGTAAGGGTCCAAAGCCTCCTGCCAACCACCTAGCACTGAGGGAATTAATGAGTTAGACACGGGTTCAGGCTGCGCGTTTCCAGCATCGCACACCCGCCTGGAATTACTATGTATGAAACTGATGACAGAAAACTGAATTCTAGCTCTCCACTCAGTCAATAAATCTCACAGCAGTCTAATTTCTCTAGGAACGATGCCTCTGGGAAGTCCTGTGTGGTCCACAAAAAGCTAAATACCCTAAACCCTCCAAATTCTGCTTATCAGCTTCCTCCCGCCCCCTCCTCCGCGCGCAAAGAGCCCTTCTAGCACCTTCTGCCGCGCCGCCTGCTTATATAGCCACGCCAGCCAATCAGGGGGCAGGAATCGTGCCATGTGACACGCCCAGCCCGCCGCCTCGGCGCGGTGCTGGTTGGGGCTGTGAGGGAACGGCCGTTATGGCGGGGGGGGGGGGAGCGGGTCGCCGCGCTGCGCTGGGCCGGGCCGTGAGGGGGGGGAATCACTGGGTCGGGTTGGGTCGTGAGGGGTTGCAGCCGCCCCCCCTCACCCTCAGGGAGCACCGGCCTGGTCGGGGTCGGCCCCCTCCGGAGGACAAGTCCGGTGCCTTTACATGAAGCCGTGCGGGGGGGGGGGCTGGTCCCAGCCGCGTCTCTCGCTGTGCCCCGGGTCTCTCAGGCAGCGCTGCCCTGATTCTGGCAGGGCTTCGGCGGCCTGATGTAAGGGGCTGCCTGTGTGGAGGGGTGCGGATGTCTGCTTTCCTGCTGCTTCCCCCCCCCCCCCCCCCAGTGCCAAATGCCTCTTTCTGCGAGGTTAATTTTTTTGCGAGGTTAGCTGTGAGTTTGGAGCGCTGTTGCCTGCTCGGTGGGAACGGGCTCGCGCTGGTTCCTCAGGCCTGGCACCGAGGCTGCTTACAGAGGGCACGTGTTTTCATCAGCTGCTGTTGATCGCCCTGTGGTTTTGGAGAGGCAGTGCCTGTTCCTTTGGCTTGGCTCCTCCCAGGGCTGGGCAGGGGCTTTTCACACGCGCGGAAGAGGGGAGGGAAGGGTTCTAGGTGTGTGTCACCCATCAGTGAGCAAAGCTCCCGTCAGGGCTGCAAGGCCTAGCCGGGACCTTCCTTGGCCAAAGCAATTAGCCTTTTTGGTGGCGCAGGAGCATGGAGGAGGAGAGCATATGGCAAGGCTCCTTCCCCTGTGTATCATAACAAGACATTTCATTCAAGGTCTCCGCAGAACACAAAAGGAGAGTTGTAGCTGTTTTATTTTGGGGCGGGAAGAGGCACTGCATCCAGGAAGCACCCTCCCCCAGCGATAAGGGAGACCTGGCCACCCACGAACAGTGGCTTGCCAGGAATCTGGGCTTCCATATGTGTAACGCTGGTGCCAGAAGTGTCGTTCCCATCATGAGCAGGCCACCCCCGCCCCTTTCCCCCACCACCTTCCTCCTCCTTCTTCCTCATCTCTCACTGTAACCAGCTGACTTTTTTCACAACCAGGAAACAATCAACCAACCTCTTCAGCTGCTTCGGCTCCTCCTCCTCCCCAACGCCAGCATCTCCCGCTGTAGAGGATGCTGTCAGTACTCACAAAGCCTTATGTGCTGCACAGTGCAAAATTGCTATTCCAGCCTCCCAGTGGGGAATATCTGAGTTACAAATACCTGTGTTTTCTTAAATAAATAATCACGTAAGATAAAATATCCGTCTTGATGATAAAATGGAGGGAGGGGTGCAAGGATGCAAACCAGCTGGGTACCAGACATCACCCCCTGAATCGATGTCATGAGTACCATGAGCCAACTGGCAGTTTCCTTTTGCCCCTACCCTTTTTCCTATAGGTAATGCTGGTATCTATAGGAGGACAACTGAATGCAGACCCTTTGGAGTATATGTTGTAGGGGGAAGTGTTGCACTTGGCTTTTTAAAATAGCTTTCAGAAAGAGCATAACTGGGAAATATATTCAGTGCAACTCGCCTGCCCTCATTGGGAAAGGCTTGGAAACCAGCCAGCTGTGTTATTCCAGTCTTGCAGGGGAGTGAGGAAGGCTGGCGACCCTCGTGGAAGGAGAGCTGTTCTTAACTGTCTGCGGGACTTTCTGTGTCACTGTGGGAACGAGTGGATGCTGGACCCTTCAGAAAAGCCGACCCCCACTAAACTGCAGAGTGTTGGAAAACCCAGCTTCTGTGGAAAGCCTGCCCACCCCGCTTCCCCTCTGCCACTTTCCCAAGGCCACCGAACAAGTGTGTGATAGAGCCAGGCATTGATCCCAAGTGTCCTGGCTTGCCACCTGTGTGCTCTAACCATTAGTCTGTAGTGCCACTGCTTCCCCTGGAATGAGGTCTCGTACATTTTATTGCTCACCTGTTTAGGAGACTTCACACATTCAGCATCAAGGCTTATAAACCTACTGAGAAAACAGAGGAAGGGAAAAGGTGAAGGAGGAGTTCAGCCAAGGGGGAAATTCTCAGGAGGTGTTGCAGCCTCGGGCCTGGCCTTGCCTGGTTCAACCTGTTCCATCCAAGTCCGTGGGGGAGGTGTGCAGGTACCTTGCCCATGCGCAGGATCATGGGTAGGTCTCAGGTCACTAGTAGGATTCCTGGGAAAGCCAGGACTAGTGATGCGGAGCAAGCAAAAGGGAAAGCCAGATGCAGGTAGTCCTGACAGGCAGCTCACTGCTGTGCCTAAGATCCTGAACCGGGAGGTTGAATCCGGGCTGAGTCTCCTGGATTCATTTCTCAGTCATTTATTCAGATATAATTGCCTGTCTGCCTGTCTTAGAGCTAATGACTGGATGCGAAGATTTCCAGTTAGGGTTTGTGAGAAGGTAATTACATTGCAATCTCACTGTATGACTATTCCTCGAATGAAGATAAACTTGTTTGAGTAGGTCTGCACATCGCAAGAATCAGTTGTATTACAGAGCCCAGGCATGGCAGGGGAGATAAGGGAATGTTTTCACTGCTGCTTTTTTATCTGCTGACCTATTAAAAGGTTTTCTGTCTGAAGGGGGTGAGGAACAGCCAGGGGGTTAATCCCACAGCTCCTCACCCTTGGAGAATGTGATTTAAGTCTCCTGTTCATCACCTGCTTGGGGTTTGGTGGGTGCCCTTAACTTCCTTTTTAGTAGGTGTTAGTTCGCTTCACTGAGACGCCCTGAGCTGAGCTCTAATTCCATGGGACTGACAGACTTCTTTGCCCAAGAAGGCCTATGACAAAATGCAAAGGGTATTGCTGATCCAGGCAGAAATACGCTGGCATAGCCGACACCTGGGAAGAAAACCCTGAACTGGAGAAGCAACGAGGGGGCTGCAGTACAAGACACATCAGCAGCACCAGGAAAGCGACAGGTTATTGCGAGTCTTAAGCAATTGGCAGAGCTGCGTATGGGCTGGCAGCAGAAGATGCTCCCAGTCAGCGTCTAGGTGATCTGTGTACAGGCAAAACATACAATCCCTGTGGGTGAAGCCTGTCTCTAGCCAATGTTACCAGATCCTGCAGCTGCACAGAAATTCACTCTACTATTACAGGGAAAGTTAACACAGAACCTCCTCTCTAGCGAAAGAGCTAGTAAACTCCAGTAGTAACAAGATCTCATTCCAGACTTGGTCACTTACACCCTAGATAAACTTCCATTTTCAGGAGGCCCTTGCTTCCTATAGGGCTGTAGGCTGAGAGGAAGCCATACGAGAAAACAGTCATTTTTCTCTCTCTGCCCCTGTGCTAGGCAGATGCAGGATATAAGCGTCGTTTGAGATTGCATCAGTTATCAGCAGTCGTGTCATCTAAGGTCACCTCTGGGAAGTGCACATTCAACTGCCTCATATCAAGCTCCTCCAGCACATTGCAGAGTGTGCAGCTCCTGACGCTGTCCCAGGTGTGTTGACTGTCCCAGGTGGACAGGAAGAGAAACTCGGCAAGCTTCTTCTGTACTGTTACTTTAAAGCTCTCACCCTTCCTCAAAACACAAGCCAATGCACTGAGATCATCTCTTGTTCCCATCTAGCTGTTAAACCCCCTCAAATCTTTCTTGCTCAGCAGCACTTCATATAAATCCAGTAATGTGCATATCACTTGGGCTGCCAACTGCTTTTTGGTCAGGAGGGAGGGGGCTGCGTGGGGGTTATTATTACAGTCACTGTTCCATTTCCCTAGGGGATCCCAGGAAACCGCAAGCTGCCAGCAAACGTCTCAAGGATGGAGGCATGTTGTGGACCCCTGGGAGTCAGCTGGCAAATTTGATGCACTGGGTATGGATTAACAACCCATTAGGGCAGGGGCTTGGGGTTGCATTAACCAAATCCTTCCCCACAGCCTTTGCAAACGCTAGCGGTTGTTGCCTTAGAGCAATGCAGAGGGGAGACAACTTCAGCACAAGGCCAGCGCTTAAGCATCAGGCTTGCACCATTAAATATCAGTGAGGGCTTAAGGGCAGCGCGCAGCACTTCCCTAGGGGAGACAAATGATTTCCTGGGACGAACCCAACTGGCCCATTCTGTGTTGCATTTGCTTGATGTTGTTGCAGCCAAAAGAACACTCTTTGGCATGAATAAAACATGCTTCTTGAGTAGCTGCAGCAACTAGTTTGTCAGGAAGAGCCCCTGACTATGACAGGGCAAAATGTGTGAACCTGTCTTTCAAGGAATCACTGTCGGAGCTGCTGTTAGGAGTAGTGTAATGACAACTATCCCCTTTCCTGCTGTGGCAGAGAATCTGTTTTGGTGGACAAGGACAGACTTTCCTTACCTTGTTTGCTCTCTTCTGTAGCAGTCACCCAGGGCTGGCAGCACAACCCACCCTGGGGAAAAGCTTTTTCCACCTGTGGGCCGTATGTCTCCTATGGGCCCATTAATTATTTGTTGGAAATCTATGAAAGGTGGCTAAGGAATGCATATACAGATACGTGATGCAGGAATCACCAACAGTGTCTTTGTTTCCATGAAAGAAGACTGAAAATTGAAAAAAAAATCTGAAAACCTCTACTAAAACACAGAGCTTTCTGGGTGCTGAGTCCAGTTCTACCACCGGCTTGTGGTGTTAAATTGGGGGGAGTCACGTACCTGCTCTGTACTTCAATTTGCTTACAGTTCTGCCTCCTGGGGCGTAACACACAACTCACATCTCTCAAATACTTCTTGACTTTCACGTGGAAGGTTTGGAAATGGGACAAATTCACTCTTACCAGCTATTGTAATGCAGATTGGCAGCATATTGAGTTCAGTTCGTATTTCCTTGAATTACAGGGATAAGTTGTGCTGAGATGGCAAAGAGGACAGGAGGAAACTGAGGATGCCACAGAGTGCTCAGACCTTTTCCCAGCATTAAGACAGTGCTGACATGGATCTACAAGTAGTTAAGAAAAGTTTAGTGGAATACTTGCCTCTTGGAAAACATTGTTTTATCTGAAATGAAACCTTTAGCAAGAAGAGAAATTTAATTCAAAGAAAAAGCAAAAATAGTCCCAATGAAGCAATGCAGCACAGCCAGAAATTTCCAATCTGATTTATCAAAATGATATTAGTAGTTCTCTTTTTATTTGTAACTTCATCATTTGAAATGTATTTTGTTACAAAATCATAATGTATCAAGGTCACTACGAAAAATTGCTTTTTAAAAAGCAAGCTATGTGCAGTACTTTCATAAGTCAGAAGTATCACTGAAAACAAATTTCTAACTTTTGGAGTTTCCTGAAAATTGAAAATGTTTCCACAGCTCTGCCTGGTGTATTTGGGAAGGGCCAGGAGAGTTCTAGCAGGAACTATAAATGCTAGAGAAAAGGAAAATCTTTCTAACAGTGAAGACAGAGAAATTCCAGATTTTGTTTTCCAGCGAAACGTTGGCTTTTCCATTACTGTATTCTTTAAGATGTCAGGAATAGCAGGAAATGGGTGATTCTGTCCTGGGACTAGGAGTCCTGGCTGCTTGGGGTCCCCCTTAGTCCTGCTTTTTTACCAGTGTTATTCTGATGCTCCCATTCCCAGCGAAATTATGGCATGCCCCCGTTGAGAGCCAGGAACCCAGGCCTGCGTGCCTGTGTTTACTAGCAAATACTCCAGGTGAGATCAGAAGGCTGTTAACTCCTTTGTGCTCAGCCTTCAGCGTCTGGCTTCCCCATATGGGGTTTTTGTGGTTTGTAAGGGGGTTAAATGCTCAAAGTGTTTTCATATCACTGAGCAGGCAGCTGAGGAAAGACTTGATCAACGTATAAACAGATTCTAAGCTCCTGAATCAGGAGAATGACACAAACCAACCCAGCCCATAAAGTGCTTCTGACCACAAACCACATCACTGCAGAAAGGGAGACACACTTCTGCTTTTCTTTTCTTGTTCTAAGTAATAAAAATTACTTACCAAGGTGACAAATTTATGGCTACAGTAATTATGCAATTACTTTATTATGTGCCACCAGCGTGAAGAAATATGTCCAAACCAAAAAGGCCAGTGAAGAATTACTGGAGGCAGTAAATAAATATGACATGTACAATCATTTACTTGTTTGGAAGCTAGAATTTCATATTGAAAACCAGCAGTCATGTTCAAAGGCTTCCAATGGTATTGGCAACAGTTTGGTCTGGGATCAGATTGTCTCCACTGCAGTCTGGAGGTGGAATGCAGCTTTGGAGGAAGTGGATGGTATGAAGTTGCAGTGTTAACAGGGTTAGACTGAACTCTCTGAGACAAATGCCGTCTGTGCTTTAACAAAGATTTAGGGGTCCTGGTCCAAGGTGAGAGCAGGCCCTAGACACTGGAGAAGTGAGGAGCTGCAGCTATGGACCTGTCACTGTCACCCCAACCTTCCCCTTCTCCCAGCAGGAGCAGGAACAGAAAACCCGGCTCTGTCGCAGTTCTAGTCTTCTCCCATCTTGCTCTCCTTGATCCGGAGAACAAACCCAGGCTCAGACTTCCTCAGAGCAGCAAAATTCAATTTTGCCCGCACAACTGAGAAGCTCTGAGGCTCCCAGCTCTAAAAAAATCCATCTGAAATGTAGTCCTCAGGCTTAATCATATTTGTTTTTTTCCATGGTGGCACAAATTACGACTGTGAGAACAGAAACTACAAAGAGGAATTACCAGCTTATAGGGCTGAATGTTTGCAAGCTGCTCCCTGAGGGCCACGGAGGATGAGGGAAGGGGATGTGGTGATGAGGGCAGAAGAAAGAGAGCCTTCAGCTCCTCGCCTGGCTCAGCTAAGAAAGGTCTAATGTAGCAAAGCCCTGAAGCACATGCCTTGGTGCATCGGAGCACAGACCCGTTTGTGGCGTGGGGCTAGATGTTTAGCTGTGGTGCGGTTTCACACATGTGAAACACAGTCTGCCTCTTAGTGTTTGTAAGATACTCAGAGCACTAGAAGAGTGTGCGGTTACAGTTCCATATGGTGACAAGTTAATCTGGTCTTTCGTTCTCTTCTCATTTCATTGCCTGTGAAAGTAAGTGCTTTTCTCCTGTTGCTCAGTTTTAGCTTCACTGTGTCCCTTTAAAGATGTTCTGCAGAACTTTGAAATTTTCTTACAGCAGCCAGCTTCATTTGTGACTGTCAGGTAGCAGATTTAAAACAGTCATTGAAAACCATTTTTCCCCCTTAATTTACTGCTAAGACGTAAGATCAGGGTTCTGAGTGTTGCCTTTGTAGGATGAGAATTTCTCAGGGACCTTATCATAAAGTTTACCTATACCCAAATCATTTCATTAAGAGAAACCAAGACCCTCAACTCTGATTCTGAAGGGTAAAAAAAACTATAAAATTAATAATAACATCAGTAACCCTTGCAAGGGTTTTTGCTCTGCTCATCTTCTCTTACTCTTTGGGAGTGAGGCAGTAAGCCAGTACCAGTTCCTGCTCTTGACATCTACTAAAATGCCCGGCTGCTCAGGGTCCCAGCACTGCAGGTTTAAATCTCCCCTCCAAAAACTGCCTTCCTTCAGGAGACAAAGAATATCTTGGAAGTATTTCTTGTCCTGATAGCAAAGGTGATTCCTAAACCTTTCTTTAACATATGTCCAAGTCTATCAGTTGAGCTTAAACTAAGCTGACAGATTCTGTCTTCAATATATGTGCAAAGCATTGATTTAAAAGATGTTCAGTGCGTGTATAGATGGGCAGAGAACAGAAAAGTTCAGAGTGAAGTAATTGTAAAGACCCAGGTTATTGAGCTGCTGATCTGTTCTGCTCCTAGATCTTTTTATTGCCCTTTTATGGTGGTTTCACATATTACTTTTTTTTTTTTCTTTTCCTTTTATAAAGGGCATTGCTCCGTTTGTTGATTAGCTGACAAAATAAACTCTGGGAGAGGGTGAGGATGGCCTGGAGACTTTGGCCAGGCAGACTGCAGCCAGCGTATTGCTCTGAGATATCTGGCCACAGTCTGTCTGAACTGATACTCCTGTTGCCTCGGGTCAGGCCAAGCTCATAAATGCACAATGTCCTGTCAAAGACAGACAGGACTGGAACCAGAAAAGAGCACAGGATGGCAAAAAGCAGGGGGAGGCCTGTGGGAAGCTTTAATTACCTAGATTGTCCCAGGAGGTTCCAAGTGCCCCAGATACTAATTGCTAATAAATGTTCATGCTGAGTAGCTTTTATTTTTCCAATGAGATGGAATAACAGGGAAAATATGTGAAAGTCCCTGGACTTCAAGAGTGTGTTTTTCTTTCATTTATATTTACCTAATTACGCTGTCATAGACGGCAGAAAATTATACCGTCATCACCCTCCCCCCATCCCAAAAATGACCAAATAAACAGAGCAGAGACTCTAACTGTGCCAGACACTACAGTCGGCGATAAAGGAGACATGGGAGGGATGTTTTTGGCAACCCCAGCACCTCAGAGCAGGGCCCCTGGGAACCCCTCTGCACACAGCGGAGAGCTGGAGGCAGGGCAGAACTACAGAAGAAGACCAGCCACTAGGTCTAGCTTGTCATCAGCATTGTAGAAATCTGGGGTTTACCCTGTGTCTTCTATAAGCATCTTCCAGCGAGGTGTGTTCCCTGTGCCAAGAACAAGTAGGGATTCTCTCCTCCGCTAGCCCCACTGAGACTGCACCGTCTATGGGAGGAGGAGCTGGCCCACGTTGCATGTCTCGTGCTGCTGTATTTCAGGAAAAGACGACTTTGTTTAGCAGGGATGGGAGAAACAGAACGCAAGTGGCTGCTTGGATTTAGGTGAAACATAAAGAGAAAAGCTTTTGACTTGTCTGCTGACAGCACTGGGTCCAGACTCAGGGGAAGACACCAAACATGTAGATTTTGCATGCTGTAATCCTCCTGTGAAGATAAGCTGACAGATCTCTTCTTGCAGGGAGAGACATAATGCCCAAGCTGGTTTCCGTAGCCTGGCAAATGCCTGATGGGCAGATCAAAGACTTGGATCCAGCACCAGAGCTCACAGTCACATGCCCATGACCGTAACCAGTACTTTGCTCCACAAGCTGATCTGCTGAACTCCTTGAGGAACTCATGGAGTAAAGTGAGAATCAAAAAGGTGAATCAAGGGGTTTATTTGGGACTGGCTGTATTTACTGGATTTACTGTAGCCTTGTGACAGCATACCACAAAGTGATATTTTCATTGAGATTCTAGGCATGCAAGATCCCACACCAAAAATCACACCTGTGAAGTCACAGCCGTATCTCCAGCACGTGAACAAACTCAGGTAGTTGAAAGGACCAGCAACACAGGATAGACCAAGCACAGGGAAACAAGGATGCTCTCAGAGCTGCTGTCTAAGCTATAGTCCACGTCTGAGTTGCATCCCTGTTGCGTGGGAGTTACCACCTCTGCTCTAGTATTGTGTATTGTTTATTTGGCAGGAGAATGAGATCAGACAGGTCTCTGTATGCCCGACATGATTTAACCCAAGGTTTCTTTTCAGGTCAGGTGTGCATTATCAATCAGCCAGTCAGGCTGCAAACCATCAGATGAGGATGATTGTTTTGTCAGATTCTTGTTAAACAGTTCATTTACCTGTGAGGAACAGCTGTGGCTCAGACTGGGCTGGATCCCAGGCTCTTCTGGTGATTGATGTGCTTCTAATTTGAATAGATTGCAGAGGAGTAATTAAAGTGATTCTGTCAGATTAAGCAATGGAATGAGGGGGTCAGGCTTCAAGTGGTTGGAGGAGGGAATGCTCTGGTCAAATCATTGATTGCTGGTTTGGTATCTCTTTAGCGTGGGTTCTCAGAGGGGGATCAGGCAGCCAGCTAACTAGGGAGAAAGATGCCAGCTCTGAAGCATTTTTGACTTCTTTGCTGCCTGGGAAATTTGCAGGTTTGTCAACAGGGTGGAGAAGAAGAGCTGGTACGTTGTGCTGTTAAATTTAGGATAAAATAATGGCACCACTCTACTGTGCTGTGTTATTAGGCAACTTTATTAATCTTCTTAATTCTAAAGATATTTATTAGATCCAAGCCTCCAGAGGTGCTCCATGGACATAGCCCCTGGCAACATTATCCTTATTAATGCAGGAGATGGACCTTCTTAAGAGGCAGTCCAAGGCTCTCCTGGAATTAAAGATCAGTATAAAGCTCACCGCCATCTACAAAGGTGAGGCTGACTTCTTCCACTTTTTATTCTTGCTAATGTAAACAAATATTACAGCATGAATGTACCTAAACAATGCAGCCTTCCCCCTCAAAAATATGTCACACAAACATTTTTTGCTAGAGTAGATCAAGAGACGAAGAAGAAAATGCAGACAGCAGTTGTGAGCTGCATCATGTAGGGTTCCCTAAGACCAGGAGAGAAGAGAACAGAATTCAAAGCAGAGTCTCTTGATCTTGAAATTGCAGTGTCTAAGCTGAGACTGCACAGTATTCAGCTCTGAATGGAAGTAGCCCAGTTTGGGCTTGTTTAAATTACTGCTATCTCCATGTGTACGCTAGCAAGGCCTGGTTTATAGTGATTCTAAACCAACAACATAACTATAATTACAACCTAAACTAATCAACAGGGGGGAAATGGCTGTTCCTTTATTGCCACGTCTGCAGAAACCATTTTTAGTGTGTTATACTGAGACAATAAACTATAAAATAGATCTGCTCTGCTGGCTGGCTCTGCTGTGTTGGATTCAGCACTAATGGATGATTATGTTGTGTAGTCAGATGGGGACTTTTGTATGCAGGCTGACTGCGTGCTCTGAAAGGGATGCACATGCTGCTTTAGCCAGGTTCAGTTTTCAGCTCTGAATGGTAAGTAGTGGCATGATCTTGCATATCCAGTCTCCTGAGAGAAATTTCCTTCTCCCAGAAGACCTCGTTAAAGTGAGTTGGTTGAGCAATGACCAAAAGTAGGCCTCGTCCTGTTTTTGAAGGACGTGCTCCTGGCGATGGGTGTGCTCTGTTACAGGCCTGGATGTTCTCTCTTCAAGGGACATGCCCTGCAGAGTAGATGTGCCATCCTCTCCAATTTGATTTTCATCCTAGTTTGCAAAGCACATGACTGTAATATGACAGGGCAAGCATCTGGTTTTACAGAACCTTGGATGAGAGGAAAATGCAAAAACCCAAGCTTGTCCAGGATTTTCCTTGTGTTAATTGGGTACAAAATACTAGATTTACTCCTCCGTATTCTGAATGAATCGCAGTTGCAGCCCAGAAGGAGACTGTTTTCCATGTACAAACGTAGCCTAAGGACTCAGGATTTCCACTCGTCTTTCCAGCACTGGCCAGTTTTGTTCTTGAGATAGAAACTGATGGAGAAAGGAAATGTTAAATTTGTGTGGGAGGTGACTAGGACCTATTGAGAGTTGGGCTGGGAGTTTTTCAAGCAAAGCCATAACTGCAGCTCCAGTGATAACAAGAAACCTTAAGCACATCACTGTCTTATTGGTTTAAAACCCAGTTAAAAATAAAGCTTGTTCTAAAGAGCTCCATTTCATCTAAGCTACTTTGTGGCCTTTACCTTGCCAAGAGCAGGATGGTTCCAGCTCACCTTCATGCTATATATTCATGTTTTCACCGTGACAAGTTTCATATAGGTGATAAATACCAAAGTGACCACCCAGGAAAGCTGGATATGGTGTTGCAAGCTTCTCCCACACTGTCAGCATGCCTCTGACGTGTTCTGGCAAGGCCCTTTCATTTGGCAAGCGGAGAACATGGCAGAGTCTCTTGCAGTTCGGTGTGGGAGATGCAATCTATTCTTCTGGTTTGAGATCAGCCGAAGTAAGTATCTGACCAGATATTCGCATGATTTTCTTTAATGCAAGTATGAGGTTTTTGTGAGCATTGGTGGGTGTTAGCTCCCAACGGTTGGGCGAAGCAGGGAAACCTTGTTCTGCAGATGTAGAGCCAAGGCCAGAGCTGCATGTACGCTCGCTCACCTATTGCTCCCCGCCTGCCCAGGGCACCGTCTCGCCCCCAGCTCGTGCAGGACGTAGCAGGGCTGTGCACCCGGAGCAGGGGGCACTCTGATCCCGCGGTGTGGGCACAGCCAGAGAGCAGACACGGCCACCCGGGACGTCTCCACTTGCCTGGAGCACTGCAGACGAGTTACTGCGTCCCGGTCCAGCCCCATCTGCCAGACCGTTCTTCAAAATCATTTCAACAAGACAAAGTGTTGGACGGCCCCAGAGGGAAATGGGTTTGGGAGCCTGCCTGCCTCTGCAGGGCTTCTTGGCAGCGGGGCTGGCTCTGGGCAGACGTCGGCCGGGGCCGTCCTTCCCTCCCACGCAGCGGGCTGAAGGTGTGCTGGTGCCGGGGAGAGCGCCGGGTGCGCGCCCGTCCGCTGCCCCCCCACCCCGCCTTGGGCACGACGGGCCGCTGCCAGGGCTGCTGCCTCACGTCACTCCCAGCTCCGCTTAAACACGTGCTTCCCTTAACACATTTCAAACATGTCGAATGAGCTATTGAGAGATGACTCCGGTAATCTGACTACAGGGCACTGCTGCTCTCGGGATGTTCTGCACAGATCTGCTGAAATGGCCTCATCTGTCACCAAAATGCACGTGCCCAGCCTTCTAGCTTTCATCTGGGGCTTTGTACAGCGGTAACGACTGACGTGGGGCTCTTCCGCGGAGGAGCTGATGACCCCCTCAGGTGCAGGCAGGGCCCTCACCTCTTCTCCTCTCTTCTTTGGGAGCTGTTCATGCCTAGGAGATGCTCTGCACCTCAGCCATTATTGCTTAAATGCTCTCAACGTTATCTAGGGTTGTACTACACATTCTAAAAAACATTTAAGTCAGTTGAGTGTGTGGTACAGTAACCACAACTATATATATCACATATATCTATAAATATAAATGTGTGTACATATATATAAAGAAAGAGAAAGAGAGAGAGAATAGACTTGGTGGGAAAGAGTACAAACAGCAGTGGGAGAGTATTTAAAATCCGCTATATTGAAATCGATTTAAACCATGAAGCGCAACAGGAGGAATTATAAATATAACAATTAGCTATCACAGCCAGCTTTGAACAGAGCTTTGGGAAACCTTGCCCCAATTTCTATATGTGTGTGCCATGCAGCTTAGGAAACGTATATTCGTTTCCCTGAAATGCCTCGATATTTTTTCCATGTGTTCCCGTAGCAGAGCGGGGATGCAGTGCCGGAGAAGCAGGCCTGGCACCGTATTAGATTACTAAAGCATTCCAGCCCTGTTCTCACCCACAGAAATGGTCTGGTTCCTTGAAAAATTAAAACCACTTTATTTTATTTCTTCTCTTACGTTCCCCCTTCTTCCCCCCTCCGCCTGCCTCGGCTCTGCCACTGGGACGTGTGGGTTTGCAATATTGCTGCCGATTATCCATGCTCACTAATGACACAATAGGCAAATTACACGTCTCTCTTCCTAATGAATTGGAATTGATGGCTATGGTGAGCTAAGAGCTCAAAAGCAGCAAGAACCTGTCAGGGTTACTAGACTTCTGCTGTCACCAGGACAACATAACACGGCAACGACCTGTGGCCTTTTGGGTAACCCGGTGACACCTGACATCATTTTTCAAGCGCTTACAGTTCCTGAGACCTCATTCCTCTCATTCCCTCAGTCCCTTCTCCTCCTTCCCCCCCCCCGCCCCCCAACCAAGCCTAACTCTCCTGCCTAAGTGCTCTTCTACATGAAGGTGCTACACGGATTTTGCTGCAGAGCTATTAAGTTCTTTTAGTTTCCCTGTGGATCCTATTAGCCAAAGAATTTGCTCCTTTTTCAGGGCTCTTTTTATTATTTTAAGTGAACACACTTCAAAATATGTATATATACATATATATATACTTTTGCTTTGAGATGAAAATTTCTGAGTTGAGGCGATATGCACACACACTTCTGCTCTTTCTCCCTCATACACTTATATATGTGTGTGCATATGTGTATATATATATATATATATATATATAAAAATATATATATAAAAATAAAATCATTTATTCAATTAAATTCCCTTTATGCACTGAGCTCCCTGGAACAGGCTGTTCCCAGTGGAGTCAGGGCTGTGGTTCCTTCCCCAACATCAGAAGCCGTGTTTCATGTCCGTTCTCCTTTATCTGCTGTTTCTCCCCAGGTCCTCTAGAGGAAATGCCAGCTGATGACACGAGTTGGCCTGAGCTTTGCAGAGGAGCGCGGGCGGCTGCGGGGCTGGGCTCAGCCGGCCAGCTCCTCGCGCAGCCGGAGGGGGTTGACGAGAGCGTTGTCGCGCCTTGCTCTGGACGAGCCTGCTGTTTGCAACTGGATGTTCCTCTTCCCCCACTGAGAAGCCAAACGCACGTCCATCTCTGAGGCACTGTCTGTAAAGCACAAACAGATTTATTTTTGTGGCTGTTAAATCTCAGCCTACGTGCAGGGGGCTCTTGGGATGGCTGTGTGAGCTCCATCCAAAAAACCAGCGTCCTACCATCGTGCACCTTGTATTTTTCTGGTCCAGTTCCTCTCCCGTCTTCTGCCTCTGCCCCTGTGCATCATTACTTATGTCCCTATTCCCTGCGTGGTCCATGTCTGAGAAAGATGTTCTCCAAACAGCCACCCTGTAGACCACACGCCTGGATCTCACAAGCTAAAGGCAATGCTTCCATTGGGATGGAGGCTCTGAGCAGGACGGCAGAGACTTCAGGCCTCGAGGAAATTCCCGCTTGTTGGCCAGACTTAGAAACTTCCTGGGAGGGGAAACCTTCCGCTTCCCGAGGAGGGTAGAGAAATAATCTGGGAAGGATGCGAGAGAAGGCTGGAGAATCCACACCAGGCTTTGCGTACAGCTCGGCATAGGCTGGGAGAGGACTGCAGGAGTTCAGCCAAGGCAGACACCCAGACGGGGCAGCCATCATCAGTAAAACTCACAGCTCAGTCTCTCTGTCTTGATTTAAAAATTTTCCACATAGCCAAGAGCTAAAATATTGAAGTACTCTCACGTTAACGCAGCTAGTAGGATCCTAACTGCGTCCAGTAAGGGGTTAATGGAAGGTTACAGTCAGAGATCCATCTCCTTTTCAATGCTTCATTAATAACTTTGTGGTGAAACAAAGCAAAACCATCCACGTTTGGTGACAATTTTCCCACAGCATTATGCAGCTCTGATTCATTTTCATCCACAGATTTAAGTGGTAATGGCCTGACCACAGAACATTTCCTGGGGATTAATCATGGCTGGGAAAGGGCTGCAGTGCTGAACTGTGGTCCAGGTGCCCCCAAATTCTCGTTCGCTGTCAAGAATTAGCCGGTAGTGAGGCCGCTATGCTCTGACTTGGCTGGTGCAATTATAAAACTAATATACGCTAATTTAACAACGATGTTCAGACGTCAAGGTGGCTTAATCACAGTGAAAGTCCATCTCTTGACCTGTCTCCAGGCTGTGAGTTACTTGCTCCTCTTTGTTCCTAAGATGCCCCAAGGTGACTGCTGGATTGACTGGCTGATGGATGGGTCGTTCTTTCTTTTTGAAGCCCGCAGCGTATCCCCTGCTTTCAGACACCCCGCTTTCCTTCCAGCAAATGAGTCAATACTGGAAAATAAATTCCGAGAACATCATTCAACCAAAAGTGCCCTTTTCCCACACATGAACAAGAAACTCCCCGTCAGAGGGGGTAGGGCAAGGTGCGGCTGCCCGAGGCTGCCGGCCGCGCTGGGGTGCCCTGCGGGGAGCCTGCACATTGCTCCCTGCGAGGGGACAGAGCTGTGCAGGGCAGGAGCCGCTGTCCCTGCTTGCCACCGCAACGGGCTGGGGTTTCTCTCTGCACGCCGGGCGATACGGGTTGTTAGGGCTGGTTTGGAGCCAGTCCGCTGGCTCCGTATGGGCTGAACGGGACTGAAGATGTTGCCTCTGGTTCTCCAAAAGCGCCAAAAGCGGGTGAGGTCTCCCACCGCCCTCCTGCTCCTCGGCTCGCAGGTGTGCTTGGTTTCAAAGCGCAGGGAGATGGCCTTTCTCGCCCCGTTGCAGCCCCCCCCCCCCCCCGGGGAGGCCAAACCGAGCCTGGCCAGCCGGCTCGCGGGCCGGCCCCCGCACGCCCTGCGCCTCCGCTCCCCGGGCCCCTCGCCTGCCACCTCCGTGAACTCACAAGAACTTCAGCTGGACAGGCAGCTGGGGCCCTGTTTTCCGGCTGCGAAATGAAATGCGTGTCTCCGGCTCAGAGAAATATTCATCGAGGTTCCAGTCCGGTTAATGATGGAAAGAGCAGCCACCAGCACAGGCGCTTGCTGAGCGCTCTCCGTCTGGGTGACAGGCGCTCCTGGGACCCTTTGCTCCGCCGCTGCAGCGCGGCATTTCTGCCTGGCGCGAGCAGACCAGGGCATGAGGGTGCAATCAAGGAGCCTGATTTGCCACGCTTCCTTGCCCTGCCTCCAACTGGACGCGAAGTGCAGAAGTATCCCAAGAAAGGGAGCCCGCAGGGTATTTCTGAGCTTCTTTCAGGCTCCCATCGTAATACATAAATGCCAGGAGAACAAGCCAATTTCTGCAGGTTTCTGGCCACGGCGATCCGAGCGCGAGCAGCCGCAGACAATAGCCGCGCCGCCGCTGCCGCGGCCGAGGCCAGCGCCGGCTGGGGTTCCCCACTGCCGTTCCCATTGCCGGTGCCACATGCAGGCGGCTGGCGGCCAGCCACCCTGTCTGAGGGGAATGAATGCGGCCGAGTTTCCGCACCCCGGCCCTGCCAAATAGCTGGGGAAGGGAGGGGAGCTGAGGAGCCTCCGCCGCGGCCCCCAGACCCGGCAGCCGATACGCCTTGCGCCGGCGCTGCCCGGCTGCTGCGGGCGCTCGCGGGCTGCAGGACGGAGGAGGCTCGTTCGCGCCTCGTTGCGCGGCTTTTCCTACCTGTGCAGGGCTGTTTTACCTGTTCTGTGCAGTCTAGAATTAAACGTCTCACCTGTCCCTTTGAAGGCTCTTTCCCACTGCCTAGAAGATACCCCGAGCTCGTATCCCATTTTAATTTCCACAGGTGCTGTTGCCTCAGAGCATCCCTTAAAATTGCGCAGCGTCCTGGAACAAGAGTACGTGCGCTCGTCTCTTGTGCAGCGTTTTTGAAATCAGTACTCCAACACCCTGCATGATCAAATCTTTTATTTCTGATTAGAGCTGTCAACGTTTCCTGCCCTGGTGAAAATTTCAATTAAAACAAAACAAAACAAGAGGGAAAATTCTTTCCTGCATTGCGCTAAAAAAATAAAAATATCAACATTTTGATTGACTTAAATATAGGAAAACAGTGTTAGTACAGGCTGGTCCCAGCTTTTCATTTCTGCTTCAGCCTTTGCCTTTCCTCTTTCTACTTTTTTATTATGATTGGCATATTTTTGGAAACACAAGCCCATGTTAAGCAGGAAGACCAGGAAATTTTCATTTTGAAAGTGTCGAAACAAAAACCCTCCTGGCAGATTCAAAGGCAATTTTCCCCCCAACTTTTGTAGTTGAAATGGCCCGTCCAAACCAATCCCTTCCTAGAAAAAAAGAAAAAAAAGGTAAGTTTCTGTTTCAGTGAACTAGTATTTTCCAGCAACAACAAAAATCATCATGAAATTCCCAACCAGCTTCACATCACTCACGATATCAATTATCGACACCTTGGCAGAGAGCACCCTCCTGCTTTGCACATTCTTAATAGTACAGACTTCTCCGTGAACAATAGAACTAAAAGGGAAAGAGGAAAGGACAAATTAAAAAAGCATGCTGTGAGCTTAAACTAAAAGCTTGACACTGTCAGCACGGCCCATATGGAAAAAATAGACCTTTTCCATGGCGTGGCAACATGTTTCTTCATAAAAGGGATTGCACACACATGTAAAATATATGTGAGGATGAGGAAAGTGCACATGTAATAGATACGGCATCGCTACAGTGCCAGGTAGTTTCAAAATTATGAAAGCTGGGCAATTTGGTACGGATATTTTATAGACTGTTGCTTGGAATAGCTTAAATATATTGTGTAAGAGAAGATAGCCAAGGCAGTAATGTTTGCAGCCAATCTTGTTAAGGTAATGAGGAGGGTAACTGAATCTGTAAGTTTTAAGGGGTAAGTTGTTTGTCGGGGGGTCGAAAAGGGATATTTTTTTCCAAAGACGGCTGGCACGGGTGGCTGTGTGAGTTATGGAGTGGGAATGGTTGGCTCCTATGAGGTAGCCACCGCCAGTGGCAGGATACCAGAAACAATGCCGTAATGGTCTGAACTGGTAAATGCAGTAAAACTTGCATTCCTGTTACAATTATATGACCTCCAGTATGGCACATGGTCCCTCTGCAGCGGAGAAGTGTCCTGTTGGGGGATGTACGTGCGCAGGCACACGCTCCTCTGCAGGGCAGAGAGCAATGCGCTAGCGCATTCGAACCGGTGCGGTCGGGAGGCTGCAGCAAGCAGCGAGAACGTGGGAGCTGCGATGGTCCCTCAGAGCGTTTCTGCTGGCTGGCCCAGTGCCGTCTGCCCGCCGCCCTGGCTCAGGTAAACGGTCTTATAAAGCCATTTGTCTGTCCCCAGCAGCAATCAGGAGCAAACGCTTTGAGGAAAGCAAAGTAAAACCCTAATGCACCTGGCCGGTCGTCCAACTGTTTGTATACGGAGGGGGAAGATTAATCCTTTTCTGAGACTCTGTGGCATTTAAAGGTGAATGACACAATTTTCATTCCAATGCAAATGTTTCCGAGCAGGAAGGGAAAGGACTGGAGGGCAGGTACTGTGTGGGAAGGCCGCTCCGGTCCCTTTGCACTACAGCGCACGGTGCAGATTTCAGGGTAGGAAAATATGAGGCAGTTTGTTCTCCCCGCTGACCTCGGTGTCATAGACAGAGTGGCTGTCAGGGAACGTCAACCCCATCAGCAGCTCTGTCTTGTCATGTTTCTTGACCCAGGTGACCGCAAAGCAGCATTCACGACTTCTGGGTTTAATATACATATTTATAGTACATGTGCATTTATTTAACAGGTCTGGCCCAAAGAACCAGCATTTGCCAAAAAGAGACAATCATCCTTCATTTCACAGCTGTGACATCATCAGGTCATATTTCACGGATATGATGTCACTACTGCGCAATACGACTTTTTATTTTCAAAAGGTTTTTATTAATGCTGAGGTTTTTGGGTTTTTTTTTTTCCTCTGGTCTGGCCAGAACATCTGGAGCCGGGAAACTTCAGAGTCCAGAAATATTCACAAGATGTAGCAGACAGAATTACAACCCACAATATTTCTCTGAGAGAAAGAGAACAGATAACAATGTGGGGAACCAGTAGTCACAAGCAACTGTTAAAAATCAAAGCACAATGTAACATGGGAGGGAGAGGGAGGCAGGGAGATATATCAGGCCAACGAACTGTCTTGCAAGGGCGCTTGGAAGAAGCCAGGGCAATCCTGCTCCTTTAGAGATGGAGCGCCAGCCGTTTATGACCAGATTTATAGGACGCGTTTGGCTGCAGTAGTGGGGTGGGACTCGGTGACCCGGGAGGTCCCTTCCAGCCTGATTCCCACCATGTAGACACTTAACGCCAAGCAGACCCGGCGCTAGGAAATTTGCAAGAGGGAACATTTCTTTCTAGGCACCTAGGGACTAAGCAGATCCGCGGGTGCTTGTCCCTGGTGTGTCCACACTGGGGACCTGTGCAAAGTCCTGGCGCACCTCCTCCCCCATGGCTTCCCAGATAACCGTGAAGCCCAGGAAAGTAGGAGCAAGGAGGGAAAAGGATGCTGAGGAGAATAGGATGTCTGGGCAGAAAGGATCCACTGGAGCCAACAGATGGAACTGGGGGTGTTCCCGGGAGTAGGTGGGACAAAAGCTTTTGCCCAGCGAGGTGAAGGAGGGCAGGATGCTACTCCAGGGAGGCCCCCACAGCCAGACGCAGGAGCGAGGCGGCGAGTCCTTGAGACGTCGCAGCCTGCACCCTCGCCGGGGCCGTAGCCTGCAACCTCTGGGGTTCGCGGCAGCTGCACGACGTGCGTGCGTTGCTCCTGCACAACCTTCAGTCCGCAGCGAAAGCTGTGCGACATGCAGAGCTGAAACAAGGTGGTAAAAGGACTTGGGTGACTATTCATCTGGAATCTCTAATTAATATATTTCAGCTGCATCCCTTTTGGGTTCTCTTTCCAACAGTGCTCATGCAAGCAAGCATGAAGAGTCCCAGACAATAGATTTTAAATGCTTTTTCCATAAGCCCTCGCAGCAGAAGCCGGAACGCAAAGGCGTTACTGTCAGGGGAAAATACCATGCAACTATGTGACCACTTGCAGCACATCTCAGATTCCAAGCAGTGGGTCACCTACCACGTGCCAATCCCGATAAATGTCATCATTGCCTAATTTTGAACAATGAATAACGTTCTGAAAATGGCAGTCTTTGTGCTGCTCTGTTCCGTTTTGTTTTGTCAGCAAATGGGCTTGTTACAAACGCTTTGGTCAGCCGCAACGGTGGTCTCCAAACTTTGCTCAGTGGGAAAGTGTTTGCTACCTTGGGGAAGACCCATGCTAAATACCCCAGGAGCTGTAAAGGATGCTAAGCAAATCCCGTTCTAGGAGGGCTCAGTGCCTTCTCTGGCAGAGCCAGGGCAACTTAGGTGGCTTCCATCTACTCAAGAGGAGAGAAGGGTTCCAGAATTAAGACTGACAAGCTGATGAGATAAACCGGTCAGATAAAAGGATGACAGAAATAATTTTACACGGCGTTACTGTGAAAAGCTAATTTATACACAGATGAGTCCATGACAGACTCAGTGGAGGGTGGCAGACGAGCAAGGAATGAAGAGCACTTCATTTATTCTCAGAAACAGGAGGGGGAGTATTGGGAGCTGGCTGCCTGGGACATCTTTTCTGCTCCCTCTCTCTCTTTCTCTTTTCAAAGTTATCAAACTTTATCTGGTTGCTCTTCTGCAAATTGGCAAGGCCAGAAGAGAAAGAAAAACACTAAATCTGCCAACATTAGTACTTTTTTCCAAGACCATGGGTGAGAGCCCTGATTTTCTCCTGCAAAACAAAACAAAAAACAGGAAAGGCAACCATATTTTTGCTCCACATGGGGCTTTTGCTCTGCTTTTAAATGGAGCCAGCATCACTCTTTCCCCCTCTTCAGCTTTTTTTGGCTTGCTGGGTTACTAGGAATTGAATGGGTCTCTTCTTCTGGCTATGTCCAGGCTAGGTCTGCAGCTGCTTCTGGATGCCTTCAGGGCCAACAAAGAAAATCTTTCTCCATTCCTGCATTTGCTCTCCTCTCTTTCCTTCCCCTTTTCCAACAGTGCGTCCCCGTCAGACAGGAGCCTGCAGGATCCTGAGCGCTGGGCCTGGAGCAGCCCCTGCCAGGCCCGTTCGGTCCAGGCCGCCGCAAGCTGCAAACCCACCTGTTTGGCCTCGGCGCAGCTTGCGACTGATCTGCAGCAGCTCCTGCCAGCAAAGCGCGGCAGCCAGCAGGCCCCTGGGACCTCGGGGGCTACCTGTGATTGCCGTTTTCTGGATGTGACCGTTTCACGTTGCCTGGCAGGGCGACAGCTCCGAGGGAGCCAGCACAGCTCCAAGAGCTGCAGCCTCCGGCAGCCAGAATAAGGCCGGGGAACATCTGGCACAGGCTTGGTGGGGTGGTCCTGGCTGACAGCGACTGACTCCAGCCGGGGCAGACGGAAACCAACCCCTTGCTCAGGACTGCAGACACGAGCCCTTGCCATGAGGAGGAGACGCGAACCCGGGTCCCATCTACTCCGTGCACATCCTGCATCACCAGGACAGGCTGCACCGAGCGTGACTGGTCCGTGTACCTGTCCCAAGCATCCCTGCACCCTCCTCCTTCCTGCACCCTCCTGAGCAATGCCCGGGTGTCGCTGCCACCTGCGGAGGCAGCCGGGCCGCCCCTGCTGCCCCGCGACCCGGGCTCACGCGTCGGGGCCAGCGGCAAGGCGAGCTGCCCCGAGGCAGCGAGGAGGTGAAGCCGGAGCCTTGTCCACTTGGCTCTGTGCCATGCCCACGCTCCCCGCACCCCGCGGGATCGTCCCGGGGCTCCTTTTAGGGGGCTCCAGACATGATAACGGGGAGAAATTGAGTGAGCTGTTTCTGCGTATCCTAAAAAAAAAAAAAAAAAGCCAGTTTGTAGTGAAATGGAAGGGGGAGATTTCATTTCGTGTTTTATCCAAACCTGGCAATTTCAGCCCTCTTGCTTTTCTCCCAGGGAAAAAAGCTGCATCCAGCCCTCATCTACGACAGGGACGGGGGGGAGCAGGAAAGACCCCCTCCTACGAGGGAGGTCCTGGCTCCAGCGAGCCGCAGAGCTGCTTGTCCCCCTGCTCCTCCCCGGCTCGCGCGGTCTCGCGGGCGGGAGCGCAGCCGCGGTGCTCGGGAGCCGCCTGGCACGGGGACCTGGTCTGCTGCGCCGCGCTAGCTTTCCTCGGCCGTCACCAAACAGGCTCGCTGCTCTGCAGCTGCCGGAACAATAGTAATAATACTAATAAACCCCCTTCACGCTGAATACTGCGGGCTGTTGGCAGGTCCTTCTCGCACAATTAGCATTTCTCGTCAAGCAGGGGGGTTCGCAGATTGCACATGCTGGTTAGTGTTTTGCAGAACAGACTGAAATCAATATGGCCCTCCCTGTACTCTCAGCTAAAAGCGGCTTCCCACCAAGAGCGGCACGGCACGGCTTCCAGCAGCCCGGCCGGAGGGAGACGCCTCCCGGCCGCGCTCCGCTCGCCGGCGCCCCTCGGGGCCCAGCCTGCGGCAGCGGCCACGGGCAAGCCGGGAGCTCTCTCGTCTCCCCGGAGCACGCAGAGACGTCTTAGAGCGGCTGGCGCGCGCGCGGGCGGCGCATACGGAGCGCTGGGGAACGCTGCCGGCCGGGCAGAGCCCCAAGCGGCGCGGTTGCACCTCCCCAGCGCTGGGACGCCGCGAGCCTTGCGTGCAAAGTAATATTCCTCTGCCTGGGCAGTGAAACAAGGGGCATTTCGCAGGACCGACTTTCACCTGTTTGGGGACAAAGACGGACTTGCAGGTGGCAGCAAAACTGCTGAGCAAATGACAAAAAAATGACTTCCTCTGCTTAAGGCCAAGGGCTGACCCTTTCCTTCCTTAGGAAGAAAAGCAGCTAATATTGGTGGGATGTGGAGACTGGAAAGAGGGCTGTGACTTACTGAGAGCTGTGAGGTCAGGTCTCCACGCACGACTGTCCAGGTTTAAAGAGGGCAGAGCAGGTGTCTGCAAGTTACCACTGCTTATAATATTACTGCTCATATGTTTAACGAGGATAACTAATCCTGCGTGGACTCTGAGCCTGCTGCAAATGCTGACTCAAACAGGTAAACCAGGCCCGTGACTTGCACGCCTTTGACCCCACAGCTGCAATGGGCTAGACATGTGCATCCAGTTAGTTAATGCAGCTCAGCTGATGTGTAGTAACTCGTTAAACCAGAATAACCCAAAGTCACACTACATTCTCAAAGTGCAACTCAAAATGGATCTTAAACCTGCGTCTATCTGTGTAGGCTGAACCTGTAAATTTAGCAGTAGATGCTACACCAATATCCCTGCTGCTAAACCAATATAAGCCCATCCAGACGGTAGCGTGCACCATGATTAATTGCCTTGCTTTAAAATTCCTATTTATAGACAAGCGCTACAAGCGCTGCGCAAGTGATAATGTGGTCTGAGAGTCTCCTCCTCTGGCAGATCAGCAAAGCTCAGCAGCTAATCCCATTAGCCTCAGGCTGTCCCCGGGGTTCCTGAGCAGCTTCAATTCACTTGCCCACACCACAGTTTTCTGTCTTTTAACTCACCTCCCTGCCTTGTCTCACTGCGCAGAGTGATGGGGGGGACCCAGAACAGCCTCCCCGGAGCTTAGCTGGGGCCTGGGAGAAGCCGGGGGCGGCTGCGTGAGTCAGGTCTCCGCAGGGCCAGGAGCTTTGATCGGAGGGCAGCACCCCGTGAGCGGGACCCAGGGCACGTGCGATCTTTAACCCTGCGTCACCGCGGAGCCGACGCTGGCGTCCGCCCGCGTTTGATTTCCTGGGAGGTTCAAGCACCAGCCCCATCCTTCTCTTTGGCTTGCCTCGAGTCGGTGCTGGGGAAATAAGCTTGCAGAGATGCTGGAGACCCGCTAAAGAAGCAGATTTCAGTAAGTGGCTAGGCGTGCTGTTCAGAGAACAATGTGTTTGGGCAGCAATGTTCCACATCAAACAGGTTTCTACCCTACAGACATTTTTCTTTACCCTACGTTTTTCTTTAAAATAAAAAAAAAAAAAGAAGGAGAAGAAAGAAATCCATTCCACCCTCTGCTTTTATTTTCTCTCAAGCCCCAGATCTTATCAACAAAGCCTCCTTCCTTTCTGGCCAGCCTGCGGGACGCTGAGTGACAGCGCCGGGGATGAAAAGGACAGGTCCCTTTGAATGCCAGCAGCTGAAACGCGCCACGCTCACTCCCGAGTTGATTTGCGCAATATGGGTTTCTCCTTCCTTTCTCACCGCGGTGGATCCCGCTCCGGTGAGCGGCGCCCGACGCGGCGGAGGATGCTGAGGGCTGCGCTGGCGCCCTTCCTCCCGCCAGCCCCAGGGCCACCGCCGGGGCAGCCAAAACCCCTGAGCAAAGCGGCGGCTCTCGGGCAGGAGGGAGCGCGGGAGGGACGGGACGGGACGGGGAGCAGAGGGTCTGCTCGGACACTCGGAGCTGGTCGAGGTGGCGCAAAGACGTACCTGCCGCTTGCGGCTCCGTTCGCCGGCAGCCCCCGGCAGCGGCCCCCCGTGCGCCCCGGCAGGTCGGGAGCAGCTCTCGGGGCGCCGGCGAGGGCCCCGAACCGGGTTCGGCAGCCCGAGCCCCGAACGGCGCAGGGTGTCCCACGAACCCTTCTGACAGCCACACCCGTGGCTGCATTTCCACCCCGTGGGTTTGCGGGGAATAAATACCCTGTGTTGGTGCTGCTTGGCTGCAGTGGGATACGAACGTGTCCAGTGGGGAATAATCCCCCCCTCCCATACGCACACGCGCAGGCTGAGGAGGACGGGGCGGGGGGGGAGGGACCCGTTCACACACGCACAAAACAATCCCTATTTGTCTCCTAAGACAGACCCCACCGCTGGGTTTCCTGGGGTCACGCAGCTGCACGAACATGTGGAAAAGAAATGTATCTCTCCTTAGCACTGGACATACATGTAATTCAATATATTGCTCCCATGTGCAAAAAAATCCACCAAACTGGCCCCACTTCAAATCACAGGGAAATACAGAGTATGAGGGATGGAGGCAAATCCACTCCTAATTCAATTTTTTATTTTGCTTTAATTAGATTGGAATTTGACCAAGGCGACGGAGCTAGCTCCAGGACACCGAGGGAACCCGGCACAGCGGCGCTCTGAAAACGCAGGTAGCCAGAGGTGAGGGGCAGGAGCAGCTTATGTCCCTTCCAGTGACAGCTCCGTTGCGCACAGAGCTGCGCCGTGCCTGCTGTTCAGCCACGGGTTCAATGCTGCCTGCAAGGCACCACGGGGACCTAAAACGAGGTCTCTTGGACACTGGAGCGGGAACCCGCTCACAGGCTGGTGAGGGACACCCGTGCCTCATTTCGTGCAATTCGGACACCTCCGGCTAGAGCACCGCGTGTCGGATCAGGGGCTGCACAGGGAGGGAGACCAAGGGGCGAATACCCAGAGAGGCCACCGCGTCCTTGCTGTTTCCGGAGGGGCCTGGGTGAGCGCAGCGACCAAATCCGCCCTGCCAACAGCCAGTCTTTTCTATGGAAAGAAAAGGGTTCAATCTGACTATCAGTGTAGCGTCTCCCGCAAGTGCTAAAAAGCCTCCCGCTGCAGTTTGGTACCTGAAGATAACCTTCCCCCTGCACCCTGGTGCCTGGACACCCCTGCCTCGCACGGCGGCACGTCCCTCGGACGAGGCTGGGCTCCGCTCGGCAAGCCGGCGAGGAAAACCTATTTGACTTCCAATAACGACGCGATGAGGACATGAACTGCAGTTACCTCATCTGAACGTTAAATGGATTTTTCCATTAAGAGAGGATTTTTTTGTCTTGTTTTATTGAAAAGGAATTTGCAGTAATTAGCTCTTACGGGGGATTTCACTGTTCTCTCTACTCCTCTAAAGCATAAAACACTTATTACAACACATTGTTTAACATGATATCCACTCCTAGAGATTTTTCTTTCCTTGTGTGACGATCAAACTCTGCCTTTGGACTTCAAGGCCCTAAATCTTCCTGCAGACATGAGCCATGCCCTGGTCCCCTCTGCCTGGATCTGCGTTTATCTCCCCCCTGCAGCCTTCTGTGTAGCTCGAAACGAGTGAGCTTGTAAAATGAGGCTTTTTTTTTTTCCTTTTTCCCCCTTTGCTTTGTTGAATTACTGTTAGTAGGAACTTTCCATGTCCGCTTCCACTGTCACCAGGAATGCAGCCCGCCCATCGCTGAGGCACGGGCGCTTTCCCGGCGAGCACCCACCCCTCCCACCTCCTTCGCCTTTGCCACACTACCCTATATTTAGGTTGTTGGGCTTCGTTTTCCTCCTTAGAGAATGCACTGGGAATGGAGCAATAAATCCATGCCCGCTGGCTCCTGCAGCCGGTGTCGCAGAGGGGAGGGATGCAGCTGGCACAAGCTAGCCTGCGTTTGGGGAGGAAAGGGCTGAAAGGGGTTGGGTGTAACATAGCACGGAAGGGGTCACAGCTGGAAGGCCGTGACGCAGCCACCTCCTGGATCTGGCTCTGTAAAAGCAGCATGTTTGGAGAGCAGAAGCCAAGAGTTTGGATTGCATCGCTTGCGGTCCCCAGGACCGCAGACCCCGTGGTCTCTGCCTCCCTCTCCTGAAGCCGGTTGGCACGAAAGGCAAGAGAACTGTTCCCCCCACACACACACTTTCTCTCAGTTTAGTACAAGAGATTTCCAGCACAGTTTAGTAACTCTTTTGCTTCCATCAGCCCCCTTCATCGCTGCAGCCAATGCAACCGAGCAGCATGGAGCAAGAGGGAAAAACTGGTGAAAGAAAGTAGATGGACTTTTCACCATAGACACAGTCCCGTCATGCCCTCCCCTGAATTTGGCCCATGAGGGAATGAGAAGAGGGACTGCTCTCAGTGGTCAGAGCAAACCTATCCGAGAGATGCCTGTGTCACGAACACAAGCAGATCAAACCTCTCGGAGCCACCTTGGAGAAGGGGCCGGTCACCCCTCGTAGGAGTAGCCCGCGGGACAGGCTGCCTGGGGTTAGCCCAAGCATCCCTGGCCCTGCCAGCGCTGGAGAGCACAGGCTGCGCCCTCGCTGAGGGTAACGCGGACACGGCCCCGGGCACGCAGCTTGCAGGAGGTCAGGCTGACAGAAATGACCTGGCTCGGGGCTGCTGAAACGACACAACATAGGGACAGTCCTGTTTTTAACTCTGTGTATGTTTCCGTAACTCTTTTGGAGTTCTTCCATTTCTCTTAATTAATTTAAGAATAGGAGGCCTTGGAGAACGCAGGATGCTTCACATGAGAGGGCTTTCTTCTCTTGCTCCAGCTCTGGCTGCGGTTTGCCAGCCCTCAGCTTCTCGCCCAAGGTTGCCTTTAGCTGGTACTGAAATTCGCTTTGGAAGGAAGAGGTTGGTTGTGCTGGCTGTAACTGCAGCCACGGATATCCCTTGCTTACAGTCCACAGCCAAGAAGACAGGAGACACCACGCATATCCCGAGAGCCTAGCCGCTGAACCCCTGCCAGGGGTGTGCCGATGGGTCTACTGGAGCCCAGTGACGCAGGATGACCATCAGCACCCTTTCAGGGCATCGGCGGGGTAAACCGGGTGCCCAGACGTCAGTGATACCTTCACATCATCACAGGCACCTTCTCTGCACTGTCAGCACTCATCCAGCAAGACCCAAACCTTCTCTCTCTCTCTCCAGCAGCCCCGGGGAACTTGTAACCAGCCGCCCATCCCACACCAACGCTCACGTCCCAAAGCCCTTGAGGAGACCAGTCCTCCTAGAAACCTGCATGTTACCACAAGCCGTCCTGTCCCTCCTGCTCCAGGTCTCCATGATGTCAACAGTCCCTCATTTATTACATTGCACTGCCGGCAAAATTTCCCTCATATTCAGCCTACGTTTTCCTTTTCTCATTTCCATGCCTTTGTATTACTCGTTATAGCCCCTTGGGCTAACCTAAACAATTCCCCTCCCTCCTTGGCATTTACGCTCTAAGGAGACTTGCAGATGGTTCTCATATCCACTGCTGCTATCGGCTGGCCATGCTAGATGTAGTTAAGTTGTTAATGCAGTTGGGCGTAGTATACGTTAGCTTCGTTTGAGTGCAGAGATGAAAAACACTATGTGCTGCGAGCGCTTATTATTGTTGCTATTATGCAGCCCTTTTAATCTTGCCATATAAATCATGCCCTCCAGCTCCTTGATTATGTTCCTGGTTCTCGTCTGAACTCTCTCCAATCCATCAATATCGTTCCAGGAGCGAACACAATATCACAGGTGCAGGTGGGGGGAGCTTTTCGGAAAGAGTCTCTCATCCTCCTCAAATCCCGGTGCGATGCCTCCGGCACGCAGGCCCAAAGCACGCGCGTGGGGTGGCGAGAGGCCCTTGCCAAGAGGTGAATCCACCGGCTGCAGGAAGGCGCCCGGTCCCACGCACCACGCCTGCGAAATGATATTGTTTCTAAGGCAATTTCAGACAATGCTTTGACGTTAACAGCTTCTCTGGTTGCACTGTCATTTCCCATTAGAGGCCTTGGTAACTAGCACTTCATGAAGCTTTGCAGAATAATTTGTATGTTTAATACACCTCAAAAGCCCATGTTGGGCTGCAATTAAGACGGGGGGGGAGGGAGAAGAAAGGAGAGGAAAAGTCTACCTCCCGCTGATTGCAAAGAACCTGCTGCTTTTTGCAGAGGGCTGTTTCAATTGAGGATGCCAGGGAAGCTGGAATTAGAGGCAAAAGCATAATTTGTCATTTGCAAGTGTAAGCCAAAGGCTGGGCTGGTGAGAAGAGAAATGAGAGACCTGGGAGCTCCTCACGGGAAATTACCATTTAAAGAACTGAGTTGTCCTGGCCTACTGTCAACTGCACAATAACTCTAGTGGCCAGGAGCCTGGGAGACGGGAGGGCAGCGCGGGAAGGTGAGACAGGGAATAACCAGCTGGATAGAAAGTTCTCAAAGGTCACTGCCGAAGAGATGCTGCAGCCTGTCCCTAAAACCAGCCCTGCGCTCAGTACAGGGAAGAGGAAATGCATTTTTCTTAGCACTGCTGGGCAGCTTTCCTGTGCTTCTTTTTTGCTTTTGTTATATACAAACATTAGAGAAAGTGGGGGGAAAAAAAAAGAAAAAAAAAAAGAAAAAAGCCAATGGCGAAGCCCAGCCTCCCTCCCCCTACTCCACTTCTCACAGATGCCAAATTTCAGATGTGCGCACCAGCATTTATTAGCACACCCAATCAGCAAGCAGAGGAGTGCCGGGAGATGCAATCACAGGGAACCCGCACAACTCTTACTATTATCAGTTATTTCAATAAATGCAAATACTGCTTCACACGAGGAATTATGAACTGCTGCGAGTAGAAAAGTCTTGAGTGAATTATTCAGTGCAAATTATTCTCTTAGTTCTACACCAGTCCAGATCTATACTACGACAGAAGGGAATTTCCGCTAATTTCAACTAGACCAGGCCGGGAGCCGTGGCTTGAAGGCGGTGATGCCGAGAGCGCCCTGCCCGGCGCCGCAGCCAGAACCGCCCCCACCTCCCGCTTTCTTCCCGTCTGCTCGGAAGCCCCTCGGCCGCGCCACGAGCTCCCTTTGCGCGCCCAGACTGCAAGCGGTCGTCGCGTGCAGACCCGCTGGGTGCCCATGGTGCAGCAGCACGGACTAGACCAGGGATAGCCACCTCGGGTGACGGGGATGCTACCGGTCACCAGGAGAGATTGCTGCAAGAATAAAGTTAAACCCTCATTGCAAAACTGTGCAGGTGAAATATTTTTAGAACCTAATCAGCGGTAGTGGATTGTGGGAGCCAGGCGTCCTCAAAAGCAGCCAGAAACTTTCCCTTTATTCCTTCAGGGCTATTGGCATTGCACCGACGTAAAGGTAATGCTGCCGTTATCTCCTCAACGCGCTTGGCGTATGGTCACATGTCAAACTGGGACTCGTCAGCCAGAGACCTCGGGTTCTTCCCTCCCTTGCCAGGGTCCTGTGCTAGCGGTCCCGCTGGTTGCAAGGTGTCTGCTCGCGAGTAGGCACCGCTCCAGGGGTTCAAGGGAAGCAACTCGGGTTTCAGCGGAGGTTTCACGGTGGAAAACAGCAGTGGATGTTTTCACTTTGCTCGCTTTCATTGTGCCTCCATCATAGCTCAGATCTTGTAGCTGGCACCTGGGTGTAGCAAGTGTCGTTTCCACAGTTCGTATTTTCTTTTGTTTTGCTGTGGACCAAAACCAAACACACCATATTCAGGGAGCGAGTACCATCCCTCCTGGAACGAGTCGTGCTGAGAGAGCAGGTGAAGTTGCATATATTCCACTATGGCTGCTTGAGAAACACAAAGCTCTCTTCTTCTGGGAGCGTATTTTACTGACACAAGAATGAATCCCCTTCTTGGCCAAATTTCCTGCTCTGCAATCAAATTTCTAGGCCTTTTTCGGAAGTTGAAAGGAGAGCTAAATATCTCAGGTCCCATCTAGTCGCGGCTCCCCATCCACTGTCGGGTTTGCTCCCCGCAGACTGTTCCCAAGGCTGTGGAACGGCTCCTGCCATTTCTCAGAGGAGTCTTTCCTTCTCTAGCCCAGGAGTCTTCACCAGGTCTTTTCTACATGATTTTTTTCTCCTTTGCTTTACTTATGTCTGTTCCTCCCAGTTAATCTCCCAGGACTGCCCCACACAAATCCCCCAAGCTGTGATTTATACCCCTCATATTCTTGTAGATGGTTATCATATCTTGCCATAGTTGCCAGTTAGCCTAGGTAGGCAGATTTAGCTCTTTTAATCTCTCTTCATAAGTCAATCCCTTCAGCCGTTTAATCATTTTTGTTGTTTTCCTCCAAATTCCCAACGAGATGGTTTGTCTTGCAAGCGCCTGATGCGTAGTCATATATTTACCAAAACTTTAGCAGCTTAACATAAAAATAATACTGCACAGAGCAGGTTGTTTACTTGCCTGTAACCCAAAGAATCGTTAAGTTCCTGATGAAATGCCAAGTGGCAACACACTCCACTGCTGTAGGTCAAAGTGTCTTACCAGCTTTCTGGCGAAGGCTCAGCTGCCAGCATGTGGAAGCAGGACAAAGTTCAGGAAAGTAAAATAGCACTTACGGGAAACTGGGCCTACTCAATCCTTGCAGACAAAAGATCTGCCTAGCAAACAGCAGTTCGTGGCTACAAAACCTCCCCCACTGCAAACATCCTTGAAGACGTCTCAACAGCACGCCCAGGGCTCGTGGAGCCGTCAGCACCAAACTCTGCTCTCCACTGCCTCCGAGATGGGGCACCTGGGGCAGGCAGCAAGGGCCTGGCATGTGCTTGTGCAGGCAGGATGGCAGCACCCAACCCAGCAAAAACCATGACCCAAATAACACTGCTGTCTCTGAACCCGAGCCCCGTGCTCAACGTGACCGGGTTTAGCTGGTGCACTCACTGCTAGGACACGTTGTGAGAGGGTGCGATGGGTGAATTTCTTTCTAATTGCTTTTCTGGCCCAGCATTATTGTGTTTCTTTTAGAAGTGGGAGGTCTGTGGATAGCATTTGAAGGCTGGGGAAAGCCACCTGGCTGAGGGGCCCATCTGATAGGAGAAGGGCATATGGAAAAAGTTCAGGCAGGCTTTGATCCTAATGGAGCCATTTGGAGGAGGACAGACCAGTGGTGGGAGTAGCAAGAGGGGGAGGGAGCGAGGACTGCCTCTATCCTCGCTCCAGCTCCTCGGAAAACATTTTTAAAACTTCGTCATCAAAATATTCCTTCTGCCCCCAAATTCCCCAGTTAGCAAACATGTTAGTACTTGAATTTACAACCAAAAAGTCCATGGGAAACGGGCTGAGAGCACGTGCACCTGCTCTTGCAGGAAAGTCTTTTTTCAGAGCTCCAAAGCACGATGGGAAAGGTGCAGATTCTAAGAAAAGGTCCCAGCTACCCAGCCTGAATCGCTGAAAGAGTTTAACGCTGTCCCAGGGCACTGGCAGAACAGAGCTTTAATGCACGAGCCTGGAGGGAAGAAAGAGTGAGAAGAGATGTCCAAGTCTTGGAGTTTCCCCTAACAGAGTTTGTTAATCTCAGAGCCTGGAGAAGACTCTAGTCTGCTGCCCCCGTTCCCCAGCCGGAGCGTCCTGGGCAAAGGAGATGCCGAGGCTCTGACACTTGCTTAGAGCAAGGAATCTCTCCAACTCCAGCTCTCAAACACCAGGTCTGCAGGACCCGGAGGACAGGAACTGTCATAAACCGAGAGCGCTGTAAAAAATAAGGCCGAAAGCAAGAGATGAAGTGTGGGTGTGTGGAGGGAGCTCCGGGAGAAGGCGAGCGAGGGAGGCGCAGCGTGGCGGGAGAGGGTCCGGCGCACCGCGAAGAAGTTCTTTCGCAGTTTTATAGGTCACTGTGGCAACCTGCGGGGTGATAAAAGCAGATCTGAGAGCCTGGAAGCGGGAAGAGCAAGAAACCAAAGCTCCCTCTTAACTCCGCTAACGCTCCGGCTCCTTGAGGTCAGGGGGGGAAGAAGATGCAGTGAGAAAAACAGCCCCTTTGCTCCTGCTCCTGGCAGCATTTACGAGGTTTGCAGGTTTAAGGGCCTGTGCGGGGCCGGCCCGGGGGGTCCCCCTGCTCCCCCCGCGGAGCTGCAATCCCGTCCCGGCTCGGGTAACTAGTCCCCGAGGCGTTCCCGCGTTTCGCTCCGCGGGGCCTCCCCGGGGCGCGCGCGGAGCCCTTGGCAGCGCCGCAGAGGCGAGCGGAGCTTCTCCCCGTTTCCGCCGGGTGATTGCTTCCGCAGACCGCGGTCCGAGCCAGCGCTCGGCCGGCCGAGTTCACATTTTTCAACAGCATCCCCCTCCCTTTTCCTTCTCTGTTCCATATTTATTATTTCCCCTCATAACGCCTTTTTCATTACGAGATTAAAAAAAAAAAACCTCTCCCACTCCCCCTAATTGGAAACAAGAGCTACCCGGCTGCTCGGGCGCAGCGAGGCCTCGCTTTCGATAAGCTCCTGTTACAGCCAGCGCTCCTGCTTCCCCGCAAAGCCAGCGGCTGCTTTCATGCCTCTCCGGATACGCGGTGGGAGTCGAAGCGGGCGTTTGAGTAGAGACAGGCTGCTTAACGCCGGCGCAGATACCCTGTCGGTCTGTCTGTCTGCCCGCCTGGGGAACCCGCGAGCAGATGCGAAGCATCGCAAAGTCTCCTCAATGACACGAGTCTTGGGATCTCGACTCTTCGCTCTCAAATTCGCCACTAATTTTGAAAGGCAAATTATAGGCAAAGGAAGGAAAAAAGAAGAAGAAGAAAAAAAAAAAAAAGCTTCTAGTCTTGGAGGCCCACCTGGGCTTTCTACAGAAAACCTTTAAGTGATGGGTAATTTCCTGTTTTTCTGAGAGGCCAGAGCATGTTAGGAAGAAAACCCTTCCAGGGAAGGTATGCCTGTGTGTAATCCCATAAACCATGTACCATATCCCTTCAGATCTGCTCATTAGCATTCACACCTCCAGACCTCTACAAAGGTCATTGGTGTCATTTAACAGGGTGGGCAACAGAGATCCAGGGAAGAGGAGTGGTTCATCCTGCAGCTGTGAACGCTAGCTAGATCTTCGGGGCCCAATTTGCCCTCTGGACCAGGCTGCGAGCACTAGGATCAGGAATAGTGATTTAGTATTATCCCTCCTCAGCAACGACGCAATGGCGAAAAAACCTTTATGCATGATTAAGAGCAGGCCCCAGCACTTCATACCCTGGGCTGCCGTGACTGCATTTTCCAGCTCTGATCTCCTTCTCTTGGAGCCATGTTAGGCTGGAATAGAAGGCCCAGAGCAGATTACCGGCAAACCTCTGCACTGATTTTTTCATTTTAGCTGCCGAGTCCTAAGCTTGATTCTCTGCCTTCCAAAAACCAGTTCAAAGGTATTGCTTTCCTGAGGGCAGGAGAGAGCAGCCAAAGCAAAAGCCTGAAATATTGGATGGATCTGACTCAAGTCTGAATAGTTTCATGACAGATGCAACCACTCCTGCCATAAAACACCACCACCACCTCAGCAATAGGTTGTGTTGGCCATACAGACGCCCCCTCCGATTCTCCTAGGACCCCAGCGTGGTGCTCACAGCCAGGAAGGCTGTGGGATCAGTCACCCTTTCTGCCTGAGGAAGAAATCATGTCCTCTACTGGCCGTTTCCTTCCTCTCTAGAGACCTACAGGCTGGGGCGCTGCAGACGATGGAAGGGGACACCGTAGATGAGGAAGGGCCCTTCCCCTCAACTGATGGGCTTGCAGCCAGCATCAGGGTCCTGCTTCCTCCTGCCACAGCATGTGGACATACCTCATGAGATGGTCAGGAATCAGCCTCCCAAATGTTGGCCTGGTGCTGTTGAGATCAGGCCGAGTGCACAGCAGCCGGGCAGGAGGGTGGCCAGACAGGGAGGCCCCAGCTTGGGACCTTTAGGACTGGGCTGGCATGGGAACAGAAGTCCAGGTAACCTTGTGGGGTCCCAATGGCCAAGGCCAAGCTGCATCCAAGCCGGGAGGCTGGTACCAGCACCAACATGGCCCATCGCCATGGGTAGGGCAGGCATCAATGTGCGGTGATGCTCACATCCACACCCACCCAGAGCACGAAAGCACAGGCACACTCCGATTTTGGGATCTCCGACCTGAGCATACAGGGTTAAGTTGCACACTTGGGAGCCAGGGCTTCCTGACAGAGGGGCTAAACCAATACAGTCTCGGACCAATGGTTACCCCATCCGGCTATTCCCTTTCCCAAAGCTGACAGCCCCCATCAAGCAAACCTTCCTGCCCCCTTGGGAATCCAGCAGCCAGACTCCGAAAATCCGGCGAAGGCAGCCTTGGGGAGCTGGGAAGCCCCCGTAGCTCCATGATCTGCTCCTTCTCCATCCTCATCCTAGCACGCACAGGGGACAGCCCCCGCTTCCCCATCGCATGGAAACTCTATCTCCGCAAACACTTGCTCCCTTTATATCTTTCTCCTCTTTTTATTGGGAGGCCTTGGAGGAGAGGAAAACGGAGAGGGCTGGCACTTTCTCCCCCTCCCCCTTTTCCCTCTAAAATAAAGGGATGCAGCTGGTGAGGCAGCAGTTTCTCTAGCAGTATGGATGGGGTGAGAAAGTCATTACCTGCCTTGGGTTTCACTGTGGGAATGGCGGCACCTTTCACTAGGAAATGCTTGTGTCTGAGGGAACTTCAGAGGGGGAAGAAAGGGAGGGAGAAGGAGGAGGTGGCAGCTCAGGGGAAAAAAAATAAATCTGTAAACAAAAAAAAGAAAGGAAAAGTTTTCTTTTTTTTTTTTTGCATGTAGACATGTAGAGTCTGAAATAAATTACCTGTCTCCCAAAACAGTGCATTAGGAGGAATAATCGATTGAACACGCCACAAACTCTTATTTTATGGCTCTGTGAGCCTGGCTGGTGCTGGAGAAGTGGAGAAAGAGAAGAGCTGTTTATACACAATAGAAGGCAACAGAAGATACTTCAGGGGGATGATTTTTTCTTTTTCCTTTTCCTCCTTTTTCTTCTTTTTCCCTTTCTCTTCTCTCTCTTTCTTTTTAAACCTGCCCTTGGGGCCTTTCCCTTTGTTCTGTTGTGGGGGGAGAGAACTGGCTTGTGTTTCTTCTGTTCCAAGCAAAAAGAAATGAAATCAGCCCAGTGTATTTAAGCATCTCTTCACTTCTGCACTCCTTACACCTTCCCTTCTCTGAGCTGTTTAGTAATTTAGAGTTTAATGAGGGATTTCCCCCCCCCCCCCATTTTAAGGGATTGGGGAAGATGGAAGCGTGGGCTGGTGATGGGAGAGATGGACACGTGCAGGCTTCCCCCCTCACTTGCAGAGGTCCATCGTGTGCATGCCCAGTCCCTGGCTGTCCCCGCTTTCGGGCCACCCGCGGCACAGCAGCCCAGGAGCGGGGACAGGACTCAGGGTTCCTGCTCCCCTGGGGCAGCATCCCAGGGACCAGATCTGAAGGAGAGCACCCTCGAGCCTCAGCAGGACAGCCCCCACCACCCTGCAGGCGGTGTTTCACAAGCCCTCACTTGCATCCCCACAAACCTCCGCGTACTGACACATGTTTCAGTCTCCTGATGTGAAATGGGGTAGCCACCGAAGCAGGATGGAGCTTCAGTCGCAGCTAAACACACGAGTACTGTGGTGCTCGGCCCTGGGGGGCTGCAAAGTGCCCCTGGAGACTTCCCTGGCGAGAGGGCAACGAAACAGAGTCCTGAGATGGCTCAAGGGCCTGGATTGAGCGTCCCTCACACCCCTACCGCCAGCCTGGGGGGAAGGAGCCCGCCGAGCTGCCGTCAGCCTGGCTGCAACGAGGACCCTCCTGCCCTGGGCAAGGTCCTTGCGTGATGGTCAGCGCAGCCCGGCCGGCTGCAGGCAGGCAGTCCTGCTTGGCAAAGCAGTCCCAGGTTCTCAGGGACCAAGCGAAAACCCAGGCCGCAGACCCTGGTGGGCTGGCGGAGGCCTCCCCCGGCTCCCCGCGAGCTGCACGGAAACCTCCCCGTCTCATGGACGCGTGGCAAGGAGCAGCAGGCGGCCGGGAGCATCCTGGCTCCCGCAGAGCCCAGGAGCGGCGGCACACGCGTCTCTCGGCGGATCGGCTCCAGCTTGCCTTGCCCAAAGCACTCCTGCAAACGCCGCTGCCAGCAACTGGGCTCTGCAAGTCTGGTGTCTCCTCCAGGGCCCTCGGCTGAACCGTACCAGCACCGCGGGAGCAGGGCAGAGCCGCCTGCCCGAGGAGCAGGAGGAGGCGGCTCAGCCCTTGCTGCCCCCTCGTCCCACCTCTCCTCCCCGCGCACACCTTTGAGCCTCCGGCGAGGAAGGCAGGCTGGCGCCGGGCTGCCCTCCCCTCCCCAGCCCCTCGGCTCGGCTCAGCTCGGCAGCATCCCGCGACAGCCCAGCCTGGCATCCTCACGAGGAGGGAGCCGTTCCTGCCCCAGCAGGTCTCCGCACCCCCAGAGCGGGGAGCCCAGCAACGGCAGCACGCGGAATAGAGATGAAGACACGCCAGAACAGAAGGGAAGAAATTAAAAGATCAGTTCCAGACCCAAATATAAATACATGGGGGGAAAAAAAAAAAAAAAAGAGCACCAACAGCAGCAGCAATCAAGGAAACTCAAGGATTTCTGACACGTTCCCAGCCTAATAGTGATATTCACCAGGAGGGTCATTAACTCCTCAACTGGGAGGAGACATTTAGCTTTTTCGGAAGCCTCTGGGTTATTTCCTACGGTTTTACTGCTTCCCCAGTGCTCCATTAGAGCACCCCAATGGGCCAGGTTTACAACCGCCTCTGCCCCAGGGAGGCAGAAGGTGCCGCGGGCCGTTGCTAGCACTTCTCTGGGCTCTCTCGTCGCAAATTAGGTTAAATGATATCACCCTCGCTCTCGAGGGGGTGGAAATGAAACAAAAGCGCACGAGTAAATGAGACTTTCCGCGTAAGCCCCAGCAACTGCTGCTGAGGGCTGACATTGCTCCACCCCGATGCTGCAGCCCTGTACGTGTAAACCACAGTCTCCGTTTCTCGTTGAGCACCAAGGGAACAAATAGCCATTTTCCTCTGGTACACAAATGGCACAAGCAGATATCTAGACTTTATTGTCCACTTCCCCATGATTTCAAAGTCACCTACCAAGGTTAAGGACCATCATCGTGGAAAAGCGATGGCAGTTCCCCAGCTAACGGGGATTTGGGAGAATTCACAGCTGCAGTGGAAGTGCTAAAAGCAACTGCTAACAGCAAGGGCTCAATAAAGGGCTTCTAGCCACAGGGAGAAACAGGTTTGCAGCAAGCTGACTATGACTTTCTGTAGCAAAGAGCAAAGCGCGCTAAGCAAGTCCTGCCTGAATTTCTTCTCTGGTCTTTGTCAAATCATAAATTTGCCTACTGTTTACTCAGTCCAAAGGCTGCAAAGCTACCAGTATCCAGGGGAACCTGAACGTCAGGCAGCTTCTAGTTACTCACCTAACCACGGATTTAGGGACGTAATTTCGCCTAGTCTGGAAAGTCACTCTTGCTGCCTCTGCAGCAGCAGCAGGGGAGGCAGAAGGGTTTGCCTTCCCCCAGAAGGGGCCACAACCAGGCGACTAGCTAATCCTTTGCAACGCACTACGTATTTGTTAAAACTCACTAGAAGTGCGCAGAATTGCCTTTTGGGGGCCCAAAACCAAGGTCACAGATGAACTGAGTAGTTCACCGAGTAGAGTCAGCTATGCCAGCTGCAGGTCAGTCAGCTGCACTCAGAAAATCCCATGCATTGCCCAAAAGCAGCCCACAGAAGAAATCATTAACCTTAAGGATTCAGCTGACTGGAGTCCCCTCCCCCAGACCTGCTCCTCAGTCCCCTGTTTATGTTATCCATAATTAAAGTTGCACCAAGAAAATAAATCTTGTTCCCCACTAATATGACAGAGGAGCATGTTAAATTATGGCTCAGTTTATCAAATGATTGCCCAATGCAGCTACCTTCTTTAATAACTTATGATAAAACATGTCATAAAATGATTTGGGAATTAATACCTACTGGATGTCGCTGTGACAAACTGCTATAATATGTTTTGCTAGAGAAAGATGTGAGTTCTTGTTTTATTTAAAGAATCTGGAAGCAGATTTAGTATTCATGTAAATAGGGGACTGACTGACAGGCAAAGGCTTAAGAGAGCATAAAAATGGAAGAACCGAATCGCCCTCTGAGCTTTGCCAACGTTACCTTTAGTTACTCCTGACTCGCAGCCCCACACTTTTCCACCAATGCCTAGAGGACCGTTTCTGTCTTGTTCCACCCCTTCCTCCCATTTTCCCCTTGACTCCACACCTACCTCTGACAGCCTCCAGGACAGCAGCGTCCGAGTCAGGTCTGTCCTCACCTGCCGTCAGCGATTCGCAGACTTGGGACAGCACAGAGCTCTGCTAACGGACTGCCGTTACTGCGTGCCCAAGCTCCCCGTGCCCCACGTTGAGCAGCGCTGTGCCGCTTCTGCGGCGACACCTCCCTCCTCGGCCTTTCTGCACCCACTGCAGCGGAGCTGTAGCACAAGGGCGCGTGAGACTTGGCTGCAGCATTGAGGAGGGGAAGGAAGAAGCCCGAAATTCCCTGTCTGTGTATCTATAATATATCTATTTCCCTAAGGCAGTTTATGAACAGGGCCCATGCTGCGTCCTCGTCTGGGATTCCCCTGTGTCTGTCTCAGGGAAGAGCAGGCGTTGGGATTAGGTGGGCAGAAGCCTCCTTGCAGCCGACATGGTGCAACAGGGAGTCGCTGGTGGCCAGGGGTGCTGCTGCCTTGGGTGCTTCCGTGGGGACCTTGCTCCCCTGTTCAAGCTGGACAGACTTCATGCTTCGGAGAGAGCTACTTGCACTTGAAGTCAAGTCAACAAATGCAGGTGGACATCTTGGTTTCTATCTCATCCTTGCTTGGAACTATTTACGAGTGGTTTTCGAATCTTTATAAAAATATAACACTTGGGAACCATCAAAGATGCCAAATGGAACTCGAAAGCGAGGAACAAATAAATAAAAAAAAACATGAAAAAACATTCTGTAAAAATAACACTCTGTTACACAGGTCACACTTGATTATCTCCTCAGAAAATTGAGTTCTCAGCGGGAGATGTAAATTTTTCACAGTGCAAATCTGCTGTCAGACACTGCAGGGATTTCCCCTGAGGAGTCTTAAACGCAGGCCCACTCCGACTCCTTGCTAAACCCATCAACAGCATCCTAAGACTCTGCAAAGGAGCTTACAGCCACTGTGCTCCCTCACAAACACCCAACGTCAGCATGTCCGGGAAAGGCACTTCCCGAGCAAGGGAGATGGAAGCCCTGCATTGACAGTGGCACGGTGCCCACGCAGCCCACGCATGGAGTGGGGGAAGGCAGAAAGGTTTCCTGAGCCGCAGAGAAGTCACAGCATGTGCCCAGGCAGAGGAGGGACACAGGATATGTAGGGGAAGGCAGAGAACTTCCTTCCAGATGGAAGAGCTCCATAAGTCACATTCAACTTCTCAGGTAGATGTCACAACCATGTGTTTCACCAGTCATGACCTGTAAACCACGTCCACTTTCTTAAAAAAAGAAAAAAAACAGTAGTGAGGTGCCTGAACTGGAACTGCATCTGTCCTACTAATCAAGTAACTAGTGACCCTGTTCTGCATCTACCGACATCCTGCGCTCCTGAAACACACCTCTGATTTCCCTTCGTGGGTCTCTATGGGGACTCCTGAAAGAGCACAGATCCCCGGGCTGCTGCTCTCTCTGGCTTTGTAGCAGCTGTCACCGATACTAGAAACGTGAAAAAAACAACCAATGGCACAGACAATGGCGTTTCTGCCCCAGAAACCAGCCTCTCCCTCTTCGAGGCATCGTACTCAACGTCTCTGCTATAAGTCCCTCGCTCGGGCCTCAGAAGAAGCCAGAACGCATATTTCTGAGGTCAGGAAACTCGCTCAAGAGCATCTCGGTGCTGAAGCTGAGGAAACGGCGTTGCACAACAACAGCTCTCAGCAGGACAGTAGTGGCTGCCAGTAGCACCCCTATAAAGCTGCAAAGCAGTTTTCATAATGAGCCCCTGTTTTCCCACTCTCATAAATGTCCAAAGCATTTGCATTTTAGACTGAAATTCCCCATGTTTAATCTCTGCCTAAAGGGGAATGTCTGAGGGAAAAATCTGAGCAAATTTCCTTCATCCATTTGCAATTTACCAGCAAAAAAAAAGGGGGGGGGGGGAGGGGGAACCAACTCTTTTTCTAAAGTAAAAAATAGTCTAACCACACTTTTATTTAAAAAAAAAAAAAAAAAAAAACATGGCTGAAGCAGAACAGCAAGAGCTTGTAACTTGAATCCTGGATAGAACCACAAGCTTTACAAGGTGTGTGTGGGGGGAACGACACACTTGAAAAATAAATAAATAAAAAGCCCTACATTATAAACTAAATTAGATAAATACCACAGAACAAATATTGCATGTACGTGAGTCCTCAAACAATTAGCTTAGACCCTGCCCAGTGTCCTGTTTTGTCTTTGTTACCCATGAAAATTCTAGTAATTGTGCTTACTGCCAGGGATTTTAACAGAAACAGTTAGATTTAAGTAAATATTGCAGAATATCCATAGGAAACACATTTCAAGTTGATAAGCACAAGTATAAGCACTACTAACCTCACTCAACAAGTTGCACTCATCCACAGATGACACAGAAACATGCAACGTGACTTACTTGCCCAGTAAATCTGCTTGAGTTTTAACTGCCAAATACTTGAGGTAAATTGCTTACAAATGGGCCCTAAAAGGATAAAAGGTCTTTGCTACAGTCACTCAGTAAAAAATTTTGAATAACTACTTTAATTAAAATCACACTCTGCAGACAATTCATGGATGAGGGAAAAAAAAACCCAAAGCATGTACTTGCTGAATGAATCAAATGAGTTATTTACCCCAAGCTGGTTATCCAGCTGGAGCAGTCGTTCCTAGGCAAGCTCAGTGAGCATCGGTCATGCACAGGGCTCTTGCTCTGCTGTCTCATTCCCTAGGTCAGGAGATTGCATCCACCTGCACTGCATGAGGACTGATTTCTCAGGCCATTCCTTTTGATTTGTGTGAGACAGAAGAGAGAGACCTTGACCTGCAGGCTTGCGTTCATACCACCCGGTGATGGGTACCCAGCAGAGGCTGCTGTGTCAGGGTGGTTACAGCCCAATCTTGACTGTCTGTGAACTCTCCCCATCTCCCGGCAGACCCCATGGTGGGAATCCGCCCCTATGATCCAGCAGATAAGTGAGGTCACTGTGATGCCCAGGGCTGCAGAGGGGACCGGAGGAGGGGAGGTCACCATGCACTGCTACTGAAGGAACTGGGGAGAAAACATGATGCTGAAAGCTAAAGGGGGTACAAGAATTGCCAGTACGTTGGCAGGGGAGCAGGAGGCTAGGGTGCAGAAGAAGAAGAAGCAAAAGGCAGATGGGGAAGAAAAGGTGACAACGATGGCAGAAGAAGCCTGTGAGCAACCCCTTTGCTGCCCAGATCCACATCTGTGGTCAGGAGCCTCAAAAGAGTCTCTCTCTAGTGGCAGTGTAGCCTCTCCAGGCACGTTCAGGAGGAGCTGTGTTCTGGAGTGACCTGTCACCACTTGCAAGAGTATCTGTACACTGGAAGTAGAGAGGGTCAGACATAAGTTGGCTCTTAATGCAACCATCTCAGTTAAAAGTGTAAATGGGGTGGGAGGGCTGCAGCCCTTCCTCTATAACCATGCAATGTACTCTGAGTGACACCAAGGAAAACTCGCTCGGGAGGAGTTTAAAAATAGTTTAAAAATAGCCCTCAGTTGCCAATCCATCTGATCAGGTGGAAGGCGCTGGCGAGCAAAGGCCTACAGTTCTCAGCTCCTGGGTCCTGTGGGGCTCATGGCTGGTGAGCTTGCCCACGGCAGGTGTCCTCTTCCGACAGAGGTGGTCCCCGGTCATCTCTCATGGTAAGCCCCACGCCAGATGGGAGGTGGCAGGCTGGCCACTTGGGCTCTCTTGCCAGCAGTCAACACACAAAACAAAGTCACACTGAAAGAGCAACACAAATGATTGAGGAACTGGAGGGATTGACTTGTGGCACGGGATTAAAAGAGCTAAATAGGTATAACTTGGCCAAACTTTAGCCAAGAGCAGATACGATTATTGTCTACAAAGCATATGAGGGTAGTGAAGGAGGGAGAGGGACTGGTGGCCTGGAGGAATATGACTAGGAGTAATAGGATAAAATCAAGTAAAAGAAAATATAGGTTGAGTAACAAGAAACATTTCCTAACAGTGAAATCTAGTAGATGATGGAATAGTCCCCCAGGAGAAATGGGGGAACTCCTCCGCTTTCACTATTTAAGGTAGACTGAAGGATATACTGCAGGGTCGATCTAAAGACACGGCTGGTAGCTGGGGCCTGATTGCTCGCTCTCTTGAAGACTGCTTGCACGACCGTGGCGAAGTCACGCAAGCACAGCTTCACGAAGGCAGCGTGTCCAGGCGCTGCTAGCAAACGGGCAAGCGTGTTTTTGAGACCTGGCAGCTAGTCTCCAGGTGGCTCAGTTCCCAGTCAGAGGTGTCGCAGGGCCCTTGGATGTTACGGTAACAGAGACCGGATGCAAAGCTGTGTCAATGGAGCAACTCTGCGCCAAGTCTCCTGAGGAAGAACATATTCCTGCATGTGTCTGGGAACATTTTCCAGACCAGGAGAGTGGAAGCAGGGCTGATGTGAGGCCTCTTCTTTCTGCAGGGAGATCCTTACGGCTGGGTGACTGCCCCACGGCAGCTGGAAGGACTGATGGACCACCAGAGCCCTACCGGAGCTCGTCAACCTGATGGAGGGGGAACAGGAGCGGGTCCAGCTGGACCCGCCAGGGGTGAAGGGAGGGGAGAAGCTTCTACCAGGCTGATACATACCTTTCTAGGTGGATTAAGTAGAGGATGTAGGATGCAGTCGTGGAGTTAGAACTATTTGCTATTTGCTAAGTTAGAAATGAGGAAGAAAATCAGGAACATTTTTTACAACTTCATTTGCCAAAAAATTCTCCCCTCTGTCTTTCATCTGGGGAGAGTTTTGAATTTCCATGCATTCGTTTCCTTTTTACATTCCAGTCCCCTCTCTCTGGTGTGTGCCTCGTTGCCTGGACGCTCTCGCAGTTCGCCTAACACATGCAGCACATGCAGTGTCTTCCTGTGGGACACATGGACCTGTCCCCTGTCCCCTGCCCCGCTGCCACCGCTCCCGGCCACTCGCTGCCTGCCTCTGACTTCGCTCTCCGCGAGCACGAGGGGAAATACCCATCCCGTCTCCTCCTCGGCCCTGGCGATGAAGCAGCACTGGATGCGGGCTGGGTTTCTCTCCCCGGACGAGCTCGTGCCCCCAAGGCTGGCGGAGGCAGAGCCAGCAAGCCGTGTGCAGGGTTACGGCTCCCCGGGAAGCAGCGGGCTGCTGGGACGTGTCTGGGAAGAGTGGGGAAGGAAGGAAAGGAGGTTTGGAGGGGAGCGAGTTGGACAATAAATTCCCCACTCATGTAGCAGCGTGTGGGCACTGGGTCCTGGTGGGTGTCAGAAGAGGCGAATTCCCTCGGGAGGAGGTGCTGGCCCCTCCGTGAAATCCCACCAGCTGGAGAGCAAGGGGGAAGGAGAGAAACCCCAGGCACAGCCCTCAAAACCCTTCGAAACCTCGTTTCCCCACCTTTGTGCCTCCCTGCTGCCAGCTGGGGAGTCCCCCCCCCCCCGAAAATCCAGCGGCGCCTCGCATGCCCACCTGCCCGGCCAGCACCCCGATGGGGCGATTTGCTCCTGCCACCAGCAAGGGCAAAAACGAGTTACTTTATCCCTTAGCCTCAGGACAGCAGGAGTTCAGCCTCGCCTGGAGCGCTAAGGAGTCTTGCGAGGGTGGACGAGACAGCCAGGGCACCAGCCCCTTAAACCAGCTAATTTCACAAGAGGACATTTGAGCACTGGCTAAGACCATTTAAAACCTGATATGATCCCATAAACTCTGCCTACCTTAACTCACATTAAACTGAATTGGCTGAAACTGTGTTGTAACTGAGCTGTAAGTCAGTTTGTCTAACTCCCTCCCAGTCTCTTCTAAATGGGGGCTTAGGGGAAAGAGAGCCATCAAGGAGCTAAAACTAGTAATAATGGTGTTATGTTGCAGGAGAGAAAATTAAAGTAAAACATTAGGGAAACCTTTATAACTCTAACTAGAGTTCAGATGATAGAACAAGCTGCTCAGGGAGGTTGTTGAATTGCTTTCCCTGGAGATATTCAAGGATAAGGCTAAATACACATCTGACAAGGATGGTTTACCGGCCTGATGCAGAGGATAAAATGGAGCAGGTGACTTGGTAGAGGTTCCTTCCAGCCGTAATAACTCTTGTGCTCTGTGTAATCAATGTAGGGCCCCTCTTCACTAGAACATAATAAAATACACCCTCATTTTTCACAGTCTCTTGCACAGAAATGCATTCTCAGGGAACTTCCCAGCATTAAGCAACACAGAAACAAGTATCAGGCAACCCAAATACTCAGTGGCCAGTGCTCAGGAATTCAAGAGGACTACAGGAAATGTAACTGCTCAGAACAAAAAAATGCATAGTAAAAAATGCGTCTAGGAAAATTGTTGAACGATGGGAATGCCTCCAGGAGGACTTTAAACCTTTCTGTCCAGAAGGCTGCACTGCTGGGACAGCGGAAGCAGAACCAGCAACCCAACATTTTGAATAGCTAAAGATTTTCTCATGAAAGCACTTCAACAAATATATAGTCCATCTGCCTTCCTGTCTCTTTGTTTATAAGCTGCAAATACACAGTGCAGACGGAGGTCTGCTGGAGCCAGGGCTGCAGGGGTCTCCGCTCCTCCAGCCAAAACCGCAGGTCGTCCCTCGTCCAAGCAGCCTCAAGGGCCACCTGCTTCTTGCAGCCGTGAGAGCCACTTTCTGGACATCGGCTGCTCCAGCCACCCCGTCCATCTGCTCAAGAAACCCTCCTCCTGTCCGAACTGGCCACCTCCATGGGCTCAGGAGGAGAACAAGGATGCTGATTTCTCCATAAAACACCAACTGACACACCTGGAGGCCTGTCGGGCTGAACGAGGGCATGTTTGACTGCAAGGAGATGCCATCTATCAACACCAAAAAAGATGTTCTTACATTAAAGAGAGAAGGGAAAGAAGAAGGAGAAAGAGAATGGGATGCTTCAGAGAAACTTAAAGACACGTCCTGAGCGTGAGTTGAAATGCTCCCAGCTACATCGGGGTAGAAGGCCACATGTACCAGGAGGGGGCCCTAGCTCTCTTCCTCAGGAGGAAATCTTGGGTTACCAGCAGAGAGGATCGGCTGCCGATAAGGTGGGGGCCAGAGGTGGAGGGTGATGGGAAGAGACTGGAACCAGCAGATAATCTCTCAATCAGCCCTAGCTAATTTGTCAGGCATTACTGAAATGTCGACTGTACATATGTTAGTGTTAAGTCAAGTGGAAGGTATGCTCAAAATGTGATAAAGAAGTGGCTCAAGGAAAGGGGAGGAGCATGGAAGATAAAGAGAAGGACCCAGGGCCCTTGCCATGCCATGACTTTAAGTGCCCGCTGACAACGTGATGGGGATTTTGCTCAGGGATGCAGCTGGGATGTCCCAAGGTCCCGTCTGGCTCTCATTCCTGCTGTTTCTGGCATGGGCAGACCCAGGAGGGATCCTTGAATGTTGTTCTTTGCCTGATTCCTCCTGGAGCCAGTAGAGTAGCATAAGGGACAGCCCAAATGTGAGTGAAGCACAGCACAAGCGGCCAAGTGAATAGGAGCATGGCTGAGCTCTTATCTTCCACATTGCTTTTGGAATATTTCCTCCCCTATGAACTTTCTGGTCAATGAGACCCCCAGTGTAGCTAGACAAATCCATGACTGGAGCCAAGGTGCCCTATGTATATTCCCTACGCCGTGGAGCTGCAGGAATCCCTGGTTTGGATTTAGCCCAATGCAGCGGCTTTGAAATGCTGGGAGAGAGAAAGGGAGAGCGAGAGAAGGATTTGCCTGGCCAGCAGATCTCCCTCAGGACTTCAAAGCCTCTTGGATTTTTTCCAACACAAAATAAGATTTTTTTTTATTTTTTTTTAGTTTTCCAGCAGGATAGGGGGAGAAACCTCCTTGCCAATCTCTGCTGAGCACCTTTTCAGAGCCAGGGAGCTGGGTAGCTGCTTGCTGCTCTTTCCCCGCATCTCAGAAAGGGAAAGTGCATGGTCTGCTCCTTCCTCAGCTAAAAGCAGACACAGCAGATTGAATGCCAGAAAGACTGGCAGCAGGAAACTGGATTTCTTCTTCGTTCCAGCAATTTGATATATACACGTGCAGTCTGACTTCGATTTCGGTAGCGCCGAGATCCAGCGGTGGGTGTGCAGCCCAGCTTCCAGCTGCTATGGAAGCAGGAGAGCGCTTGTGTTTAATGGCTGTCATATTAGCAGTTGCTATTTAATATTTGATGTTTAGTCTGGTTTGTCTGCTTTTCCCTTTAGAATCAGGTCTATTCCAAACAAACAGAGCCAAAACAGGCTTAAAAAGGAATCAGGTTCAAAGATAGACACAAATTGATTTCGGACTGGCCAAGCAGCTGACGTTCCTTCCTACCAAAAAGGGGGTTCAGCTTCTGCCTGGGGTCTACTGCTCCTGGGCTCCCGAGACACCGAGTGCCGTGGGGGACAGCATGTGGCTCTGTGCTCAGAGGCACTGGAAGCCGGGGTTTGAGTCCAAATCTGGGACTATTTCACTTCCCCATCTGCAGACTCATCACCCTACGGAGGCATCAGATGGAGCCCATGGTGGGAGCTGTTTGCCGAGTCCTTCCTTTCGAATGGAGCCACCCACACTTGGGGACTGTTCCTGGGGCCTATTCCCTACTAACAGCTATGGATACCAGTTCCTGCACAAGTTAGCAGTGCCAGATATTTCCTCCCATTTTTAGAAACCATCTTTAAAAAACCCACCCTGCTGTCGCTGGCATCTCCCTGGCAAGGTGTGGAGGTGTAACATTAGTGTGTGTTTTACAGTTCATAAGCTACAGACAGCTGGAAAAATAGTTAACGTTCCTGTTTTACATGCTCTAGCCTGGTTTTTGCAGGGAGCAGGTCTAGCAGCTGAACACTGCCAAAACACGCAACTGCAGGTATTTAACTTAAGGCTGAGCCCTGGACCACAATGCACCGAGGTCTCTGAGGTTTCTTGACAGAGCAGAAATCACAGGGCGCCTCTGGTCTCAGTAGGCTCAACTTAAGGGAATAAATGAGCCTAGTGCCCCGTGTTTTAGCATGTGGCATGGAAATGGCAGAAGTAGGGATAAATGTGTCGGTGGCAGGGGACTCCTAGACCCGGGAGAAAATATCACCTTGTCCCTCACAGCCTGAACTACCCCCCTGCTGCCCATAAAGCGGGATGTCTGGGAACACATAAATGAAAGGAGGTTGGCTCGGAGGATTTCCGCTCCCCATCGCCCATGAAGCGAGGGCGCCCAGCTCCACCGCCCCGGGCTCCTCGGGGCCGCAGCGAGGGCTGGTCGCCGGCACAGGGGGGCAGGAGGCAAAGTCAAGGTGCACGTGGTCTTCTCCCAGCGCCCTGCACTGCGTTCGGAAGTGGGCCCTGCTCAGCTGCGAGCCTGAGCTGTTCCTAGGGGGAAAAAAACAGCTGGGATGAAAGAGAAAAAAGAGAGAGAAAGAGAGGAAAAGAGAGAGGAGAGAACTAAATAAAAACAGAAGTGAAGAGCCAGGGCAGGCACACGGCGTGGAAGGGAGGTGTCCGCCGTCCGGGCCCTTCCTGCCTTCCCGACGCAGCCGGCCCGGGCGCCGGGCTTGCACTGCGGCGTGCGTGCCCGCGGGGAGGCACGGACGCGCCCGGCTTGGCATGGCATGGGAAAGCCGCCGGCTCTTCCCCAGGCGCAGCCCCGGCCCCAGCCTCCCGCGCGTCCCGCGGCGGAGCGGCACATCCCGCCCTGGAGAAGGACACCAGCAGTTTGCAGCTCTGTGTTGCTCAACCCCCTTTTTCCCTACCCCTGCCCCCTCGGACCCCAGGGGAATAGGGAGGCAGACTTATTTTTTCTTCCCTAAATGAAGACCAGGGTAACCCTAAATTGACCCCAGATGCCTGTGCTGACCTCTTCACCCAGCGAGCCTTTCAGCGCTGCCGTTAACCAGGAGCTCTGCAGCCGCAGCCAGACACCCAGGAGCCGGAGGTGGCTGGGGGAGGATTAGGAGCCAAAACGTCCTGACTCCAGCGGCGGGAACGATGCAGCAGGGACCGCGGCTGGCGAGCTCCTCCGAAGCGCCGGTGCCGCGGGAGCGATGCCGGCCTCGCCCTGCGCCTGTCACGGCTGCGTCGGGGCTCGGACGAGGGGCAGCTGTGCAGGGCGCTGGGCTGAACACGATGCCTTTCTGACCGTCGGCCGGCCCCGGGAGTCAGCCGGCTTTGCTGCCGCCTGTAAGCACCGCTTGAAATGCAAAAGCCAGCCAGCCCCTTGCTCTGTCTTCACAGCACAAATCAGGCAGAGCGGGCATGTGATTTGGGTCTAATTCTAGTGTTTAGCCCTGGTTAGTGGCCAGGAAGAGGCAGGCGAGCCTGGAGGCACTTCCTCAGCCTCACTCTGTGCCACGAGTAGTTGGGTGGTGGATCTGGGGGCAGTTCCACACAGTTGCCTTAGCCTGGCCTAAATCCACGGCGGTTGCATGGCAGGCTCAGCTGTTCCTTGTGAATCGGGGTAGGGAACTGATCCAGCTGAAAACCATCCTGGCAGAAGATGATCGGATCAGATCGGTTTGGGTTGGATCAGATCGTGTCGCTGTATCAGCTTGCAGTTCATCTGCTCGAACACTCCTGCCAGCTCAGGGAAAGCAGGAGCGATGTGCTAGGGAAAGAGAACTAGGTGGGACCCACGTGTTCGGCAAGAAGCTCACGTCAGATGGCTGTAGATCTGCACCCCCACGGTTTGGGCTGTTCCTCCTGCTCTCCCGTTTCGGGCAGCGCTGTTGCAGACGCCGGGGAAGATGCTGGTGCACGCACCGGTTCAGCAGCATCCGGGACGGGGCACTGCAAGGTCGCTCCTGCGGCAGCACCTGCGGGACACCTCGGCACTGCCAGGCCTGTCGCTGCCGTCATCCCAGCGTGGACACAGCAAAGCAGGAGGCAAGCGTGCGCAGGTTGCTATTGCTATTGTTATTAACGTTAAACATCCTGGCAAATAGTGTTCGTCAAGCAATATTCTCAGGACAAATCAAAACCAGAACATGGGCAAACAGTGCAAAGAGCCCTACAAGGCTTCAAGACCTGGTTTAAAATAAAAACTACCCTGGGAAGCAGCAGTATGAATCATAGTACATTTCAAACAACGAAGGGATATATTTAATTTCCAGTTTATGAAGCCAGTTTTATTTATTTATGGTTATGTTCTAGTGTTTAGCTTATATACAAACTAATGACTCATTCCTGAAGCAGCTACAAGTCATATTTGAAGTAGTACATTTCCTCCACAAGGAAATGAAAAAAACAGTAGTCCTTGCTGTACCATCATCTGAGCATCGCAGGGGAAAGCTCTGACATTTACATCAGAAGATGGTTTCCCTTGCCACGTACCTATTCGCTACGGAAGCTGCTTTCCTCCGGGGTAGGAAACTCCTATGCTGTTAACTAACCGTGCTGGGGAAAAAAAATGTGTCAGCAGTAAAATTTGGCCTCTAAGTATTAACGCTACAAAGCAGTCCCTTGACACAGCATCGGCCATGCCGTGAACGGGCCGTGATGCACATTACGGCGTGGAGCAGGCAGCTGTTGTTGCTGGTGGACCATATTCCGAGCTGCGCCACCGTCCAGCAGCCTGGTCCTATTCGGCACGGCATTTCACTTAAAATACACGCCTGGGCCCTTGCCGTTTATCGGAGCTGCAGGTCCAGTGCCTTCTCCAGCGGTTTGCAGTGCGGATATGTGTGACGTTGGCTCGGCACGAACAGGAACACGTCCCATCGTTTTCTTGTGCGTGGGTTTCTGCACGAAACACGCTCCAGCGCTTCGCTGCCCTGCGGCCTTGTCCAAAGGCTTTTCAGTTTGCCCCTGCAGTTGTAACAATTAATTGCACAATTTTCCTACCAATTAAACTTCTCAATTATGAAAAATAATATTTTAATGACAAAAATTAGGTCCTGTGACAAATGAGATCTTTCGTTTCCTCCGTGCCGCAGTCCGAGGTCCAGCGCATGTCCCGGTGGGATGCAATTAGTCTGCGTTCGAGCCTTCCCTTCTCAGCTTTGTTTCCACCTCTTTTGCTCTCTCGTTTGCTGCCCTTGAAGCACATGCTTTTCACAGGTTTCGCCCTTTATCAGAGCTGTGTTTTCAAGAGCCTCGTTGCATTTCTGGAGAGGCTCCGCGTCGCTGCATGGAAATAGCTGGACTTCAGCAGGTCTCCGCTCAAGTGGCGGGGCCGTCGCTCTCGGCAGGCGGCCAGGGCCGGAGCGGGGAGCCGGCAGGGCCGGAGCGGGGAGCCAGTGGGATTGCCCCGTGCCTCCCGCGGCGAGGGGCCGGAGCTCGCCGAGCGCGCGGCGAAGCTGCCTTCGGGCGAGGAGCCGAGCCCAGCGGCCGGCGGAGGTGCTCCCGTAAATACCCCGGAGGGGAGGGGAGCCTCGTCCTCCCGCTCCGGGCATTCGCCAGCCGTCAGGAGCCGCTTTAAGCTACGGGCGGCCCGCACGCGAGCGGCGCCCGGATGCCATCGGGCCAACCTGACGCAGACCTCGGAGCCCTTCCCGGGGGGTGGGGGGGGGGTTGCATGCATTTTGTTTTTAACTGCAAAGCAAGCGAGCAAGCACCAGCGTCCCCCTCGTGCCGGTGTCCCCCGTCGGGATGTCCCACCTCGGAGGGGCTGACCCGGCCCGCGGCCCGCTCGGCATCGCGGGACGTCGCCAGGACACCCCAGGAGTCAATGGCACCGCCACACCGTGGCCTTTTCCGCGATGCCGCTCGGGATGGTCCGCGCCGGAGCCGGCGGTTGCTGCCCCGGGGCGAGGGAGCTGCTGGAAAGCTCTCAAGGAAGCGCAATCAGGCTGCTATTTAGGGCCCATTATCTCGGCGCTGCCACCGGCTTCCTGATAATTCCCTGAATTAGCCGGGCAGCTTTGTTCTCGAGTGTTTTTGTCAGATATATCTTGGACTGCACCTCAGGGAAGGGGGTGGGATGGGACGGGGCGGGGGGGGGACGGGGACGGGCACCGCCGCCACCGCCTGTTTACAAGTTCCCAGGCAGGAACTACAAGGCTAATTAATTTCTCATTAAGAAAGAAGTTGAAGGATAAAGGAATATAAAACCAGAGCCTTGGGAGATGCTGCGGAGTCCAAAGACACGCAGACGGTTCCTTCCCTTTTATCCACGAGAATGAGATTCCTTTTATACTCCAAACGCCTTGTTTGCTGACTCTCCGCTTTATCATTAACGCTCCGAGTTCCCAGCCACCTCCGCTCTAGCGCATATCTTAGGGGCTGTGGAGCGGGGCGAACTATTTCGGGCTGAATCAGCGCAGTCCCAGGGGTCAGGCGACGGCAGAGGGTGGGAAGCGCAGGCCGGAGTCCCCGGATCGGGGTGCTGCCGTTGGGGTGGGCGGCTGGCCGAGGCCACGTCCGGCCTCCGGCATCACTGCTCCAGCCGCCCGGGGAGCAGGGGCTCCTTCCCAGGCGGTTTGGACCCTCGGCACCCCTACAAAAACGGTGGAGCTCCGTGAGCCTTGCAATGCTTTGACTGGAAAGAGTCACTTGGATTCGCGTTTGAATTCCCCTTTGCCGTGCTCGTCCCTCGGGTGCTCATCCGGCCCCGGGGGGTTTCCTTCGAGGAGCGGCGGTGTGATGCAACGTGCAAAGGCCACGTCATTCATAGCAAATTGCGGAACGTTCCCCGGGAAGCTGGGCCTGAGCCAGCTGCAGGGTGGGGGTGACGGCCCGGCTCAGGGGTGGCCTTAGCTGGCAGGTGGTGGCCACATCTGCAGCCAGGGAACGATGGATCTGGAGATGGGAACGGGACGCGGGTGCCTCCTCGCTGCCGGCCAGGCGAGATTTGGGTGCTAAAACAGCACCCAGAGCACTGAAGACTGGATCTCATTTTATGCGAGTTTGTTTTGTTGACTCACTCGAAGGCCAAATCCCGAGCGCAGGAGGACGGCGTCGACCCCTGCTCCTGCCGACGGGGCTCCCGTTGGAGCAGCCGCGGGAGCTCGAGACGAGCCCCGGGCACGGGCAGCCCCGCGCGCCCCGGCAAACGGGATGCCCTCAAAGGCCACCGAGCCGGGGCCGGCTGGCCCCTGCCCCAACCGATGCATCGGTCTTGTTCCGGAAGAGGAAAACTCTTCCCAAGGTTTTATTTCGCCTTTCTGTTGCCTTTGTCGCCAGTCCTCCGTAAACCACCCAGGGCTGCTTGGCTTTTCTGAGGTGGGTAGAGGCCGTGGGACGACACAAGCGTTTAGTGAGGCATCTTTCTTCTCGATGGGATTTGCCTCATGCCGTAGATTTTAAGTACTTTGAGAACTGGCCCATTTTGCAGTGTTTGACAGACTGTGTATTTTATAAGATACTTTTTCTCAAATGCATTAACTACGCAAACAATAAATTTTATCAAGCAAATAATGAATGTGAGGATATTGGATGTGTATTTCTTCCTTTCGCTGCTTGGAATATGAACGGGGAAAGGGGTGTTTCCTGGGCGATCGCCGGGAGGGACAGGGCCCGGGGGCCTCGCGACCGTCCCTCCGCGACACGGGGCGGAAGAGAGCCGCCCAAAAAGGAGCAATACGGGGATACCTTCCCCCCTCTGACCCCAGCCCTGGTAGCTCGTGAGCACATGTGCAGAAGTCATACAAAACAATTTCTTCTCTCGTTTGCAGAAGGTTTTTCCCAGCTTGGAATTTAGTTAGCTGCAGTGTTCACACACAAAGAGCCTGAACCGGCCAGCGTTCGGAGAGGTCCGGCCCTTCTCCGCTCCCCCAAGGTACGGAGGGAAATTGCACAGTTCATTTTTTCTGGCTGCAGAATGCCTTTTCCTTTGCATTCTTCATCTCTCAGGTACTTAATCACCGTGTTTCCTATTCACATGTCTGGTCATTTCACTTGTGTCAGGGCTCCTTAACTAGGAAATATCAAGATGTTTTCACCCTAGAAAGCTGAGAAGCGTATAATTAGCCACCCAGGTAATAAATTACCTGCACTGGCGACAGCCCACTAGGGGAACCTTTATTCTCCATCTCATCCTATTATGCTGAGCCAATTTAGCACATCTGTAGTTGTTTTAAAATAGTAATTTAGACAGAATCATAGCAAGAGGAAGCTTATTAACAACTCGGCTGCCAAGGGAAAGACGGAAGGGACAGAGGCTGCCACGGAGGGCGAGGCTTGTTTCTGGCTGAGGGAAAAGGCTCGAAGGGGAAGACAAATCGTGCTGGTGCCTCTGGCCCCTCCGCTTGGAGCTCAGCGCAGAAAGTCGCCGTTCCCGTCTCCGTTCGGCTCAGAGCCCTGCTGACGAGAGCTGCCGTTTTGTCCGCAGCCAGGGCCGGGAGGCACCGTGGTGGCACTGGCACGGGGAGCCACGCGGTCGCTTGGCCATCGCATGACCCGGCGCGCACCAATTTGCTCGGGACAGTTTTGCCCTAGACACCCAAGCAGCCCCTGCTGCACTTGGCTGTTCCCAGCCCCAAAATACAGAGCCCTCCTCACCCTCGCTGGCCTAGCCAGAGCTGCAGGGCTGGGGGCACTGCTCCTGCGGCGACCTGCTGAGCTTGGTACCGCCGCTCCAGGTGCCGGCTCTTCAGGCGAGACCTGCGGTGGGGCTGGGACCCCTCGGGAAAGAGCAGCTGCTGAGAGGAGGAGAGCAGCCCCAGCTGGGAGGGAGGAGAGAGGGAAGTAATATCAGTGCACGTGTAAATAAAGGCAGCCAGTTTCTGCCTCCGCGCCGCAGAGCTGTAATGCCAGTGCAACCATCTAGGTCAATGTTTGCCATGAGATCACAGTCTCCAAGTTCCTCTCTAACAGCCTCAAACGCGGAATCTCTGAAACACGTTTAGCAGGAGAGGCGGTGTTTGCTCAGATGGGCACTTTGTCAGCCAGCATCCTTGCCTCATACACTGCGCGCATCATCTGGGCAAGGCTTCGTTCCGAGTGCTCCATCAGGAGCAACAGGAAGGTTTGCTCAGCGATACCTGAGATTCCCAGCCCTGGCCACAAATGCCAAGTGCAAACCCAAGGGCTCTGTGCCTTGGCACTGTCTCCTGAATAGACAAAGTGTTCATTTCCCGGAGCAAGCCTTCCCTCCTCATTCTCTTCACATCCATCATCAGAGCGCTGTGCTAGGCACCCTCCTTCCTTGTCGCAATAGCCAGGACTGTCTCTTGAGAGCCCTACAAGCTCTCTCCACCTCAGACGGGAACGAGTGTGCTGCTCTGAAACCTCCCTGTCCCACCTTCTGTTTGAAATTCAGTTTGTCCCCATGCTGCTATGGGGCCTTTCGTGGTTATGGTAAGATGAGGGGGAACACGCATCATTTTCTAGCCTAAAGTAAGGGACAGGAGACCCCTCAGCTCCACTTTGAACCTAAAGCAGACATTCATCTGGACATCACCACCACTGCATACATCTACACTAGTAAACAAAGTGGGCTCGAGACCTTTCTTTGGCTCCGAGGCCCCTTCCACAGCTCAGTCCATCCGTGCACAGTGAAGCTGTCTTGCCGTCCAGAACAAGGTGGTTGCACCCATCTCCTTGAGAAATGGGTGAGCATTTTCTCAATCCCTTGAGAAAAGGGATTCGGTTCAAGATCTGGAAGAGAGACTGCAGCAGAGCAGGACACGGAGAGCAGGTTTGGCAGAGCTAGCGCTGCCTGCCCGCACACCAGCCCTGTTTAGGGACACTGGAAGCCTTGGAAAACATGCCTGGATACCCCCTCCTGTCTTCCCTGCCCGCACGCTGCTGGCTCTAGCCAGGCCCCCCGGTAGAAGAGCTCAGGCCCCCTGCAAGAAGCTGTTCCCGTGGCTCTTTTCCAACAGGACAGTTAATCCTAGCCTGACTCCCTGCACCAAGGACCAAAACCCACATGAAAGAGACTATTTTTCCAATTTCCTTCCTTGTCTGGCGGGCTAGAGAGCACATCTACTTTGAATAAAGCATCCTGGCATTTCCCCTGCTATCACCTAACCGCTGAGCGCTGCTTCAGCCCTCTCCTTGCCTCTGGTTGCCGCTCCTGGAAGCTCATGTCTGATGGAGGACCTGGCACAGCTTTTGCCTTCCAGATAGATGGGCTATCAGTCACTGCTCACAGCAGGCAGGGCTCTGAAGTTAGCACACCCTCCCAAGGCCGCATACCCTTCTTTTTTCCCACAAAATCAATACTTGGCATCTTTTTTTTTTTTCATTAATCAGGAAAAACAAGATTCGCAAAATATTTCACTGCAGCCCTCTCCTCTCTTGCCACTATAAGTAGACAGAGTCCGGCTACTGCTGCCGAATGCTTTCATAAAGGGATCCCCCATGCCATGGAAATTGGATCATCCCCGGGTGGTAGCCCTAGCGTGAACTGGTTCATGGCTTGCTGGAATATCCAGGCTTAGGGGGAGCTTGGATGCGGTAAGAGTAAGAAGCAGATTTGCCTAAAAAAGGCAAAGCACATGAAAGGAAGCTGTTCCCTGCAGTTTTATTTTTCCTTTCTTATTTCTTATTTACACAGGTTTTTCAGGCTCCAGTCTCACACCTTTGCCCTTTACAAAACGGAAGAGAGTAACACAACATGCCGAAGTCCTGATCCTGATTTACTATGTGCAGTATCCCTCTGTAACCGTCCACCAAGCCCATAGCCAGCTAATCAGCTCCCAGAAAGCCAGGTCACACAGGAACGTCTCTTCTCTAGGCTCAGATTTTCATACCTTTAGAGGCCCATTAAGGCCCCTCCTCCGTTTAATTTAAGTGCCTTGACTGTGTTCATTTTTGTGGACTGGGGCCCAATCCAGCCAAGAAGCAGGAGGTGTGACTAAGGCCTCCGCAAGTTCACCTCGCGTTACAGAGGTGCCCCGTCTTGCAGGACTGGCGCTTCCACTGCTTCTTCCGTCCAGATGGCTCAGTGCGGCAGCGTGTTGTCAAATTACCATTTTTTGGATCTGTTGAATATATATCATTTGCCTTATGCTTTCATTGAATGGATCATTGAATTCACTTTTCATCATTGTCTTTGATTATCCGAGGACATCCCATTCTCTTTATTGCACAGAGCTCTCCAGAGAATCCCATCCTTTCGACACACAAACCCAAAGCAAGTATCCTGTCACTTTTCTGGAGGTCGGGATATGTCCCTCTGATGAGTCATTTCTCTGTACACAGTTATTTCATGTAACTGAAGGACCAAGAATGGAAGAGTGGTTGTGGGTTTAGTCAACTGTAGATTCATGAAAACTGGGGAAAAAAATCTGCTTGACTCAAACATTAGTTAGCAAATCAGATTATTCTCCACTTCATCTATATTATTCAGGCTTAATTGTATTACTGGGGCTGTAATAGAGTGAAAATACAATTATTGGCAGAGAGATTGCAAGAATGGCATGTTTAGAAAAGCAGGAAGAAAGGGCACTTGCTTGGTATTGATGAGGAGGGGGGCTGAGAGAGAACCTGGGCCGAGACACAGACTTCTTTCTCCCTTTCAGGGATTCCAGTTCACATTTTAAAGGGGGTCGGAGCTGATGCGTGTTGAGGGCTTTCCATAGCTGCCAGATTTTATCTGGTATTACTGAACTGCTGTGCGACCACTGTGATTTGGATGCTGGAGAGGACCAGAGTTAGACAGGGTTTGTTTTACAGAGCAGATGCTGTGCTGAACAGCCCAGGTACTGTGCCGATAAACATCCTGCTCTTTTATAGCACGCCAAAGACCATGAAACACCCCCATCGCTCTTCCCCATGCAGTTATTGAACATGCCATTGATTTTGCCATCCTAAGCACCATTGCACAAACCATTCTGTCTCGCAGGCTTCACCGCAGTATGTGGTCTTCGTTACTTATTACTGTTCAGAAACTAGCAAACTTTGGGTTATTTTCTGCCCCAGCTGGATGTGCCCCTCCTGCAATTAAGCAAGGGATTGGCAAATTCCACAACATCTTAACGAACGAACTGCCTGCCAAGGAATGACACTAGTTTGCATTGGAAAAGGGGTTTGGCCCTCAGACCTGCCCAACATTATGCTTGCGACAGCACCTGAGAGCCTCTTTTAAAGTCAGATGAGAATTTACTCTTCAGAAGTTTAAAGACAAGTAAGACTCAGAATAATTAAAATCCCTTCTGCAATGCCATTAAATATAAATACAAATGGTGTTAATATCTCTGGTTACTACAAGAGCATTCCCAAGCACCCTCTAATTGTCTAATTAAATCACTAAGGGCTTGGGTTAGTGACAACGTAATCCTTAATGGTGCCTTGCTTGTACATTTATATAAGGTGCAGTACAAGATTGTTGTTTATCTAATTAATCCCCAAGGTCAGATTCAGAGCTGGTGTGCAAGGTAATGTAATTTAGGTCCCTTGCATTTTGTCAGGCTCGCGCAGACCTACTTACACCCATTTGCTGCGCGGAGGGAGGCGAAGCGGTGCCACGCCAGGGAGCGGACGGCAGCCTCGGAGCACGCGGGGAGCAAGGACGCCGTCGTCTCTGCCCTGCCTTTGCTCAGCCCCTCGCTGTCCGTTTCCCCCTCCTGCCCTCTGCCAGTTTGTTGAACCTTTATGGCCACCACGTTTGTGAGATGGTAGATGGATTATTCTGCAAAAGCCTTTGTCACGGTCACCTATGGCTGCTTAGAGAAGGTTTCTCAACACTCAACAGCTCAGAAATGGAAGACGAGTAGTAGAAGCTGAATCTCAGCTTTCTGCATAGCCCCATACATAAGAGAGACGACGCTATTAGCAGCCCACGAGAGAAGGGCGAAGAGCAAAAGCTGGTCCTTCTGCAGAGTTTTTCCAAGACAGGACTCGGCACCTGAAGCGCTCTGAAATCTCCCAGCCTTCACGGCCAGAGAAACCAAAGCAGCCCAAGGGTGCCAGTGCGGGGGCTCCCACCGCGGATCCCCGGGCCGGGAGGAGAGGTCCTCCTGGCGATGAGGAGGGAGACCTTGCACCGTCCGCCCGCCACCTCCTGCCGGCCGTCTGCAGCACGCAGCTGGCACTCCAGACAGAGCCGAAGCTTTGGCAGGGGCTGCTGCTGCAGAAAGCGCTCCGCGGCCGCTGCAGGAATGAGGCGAGATTTAAAAAACAGATAGAACTGGAAGGCAAGGGAATGTCTGAGGCCAGCGCACTTCCCAGCTTTGAAGCGCGCAGCTCCTCTTGCTCGTTCTCCCAAACACCCCCTTCTACCAGATGAAGGCAGGCTCTAACGCCACTCGTCAGAAACGCCAAAAGAAAGAAAAAAGAAAGAAAAAAGGCAACTTTTCTCCTTTTATTTCTTTCCCTTTGAAATTATGATTCCCCTTCCCCCTCCTTCTAATGTTGGATCAGACAATGTTGATCGTTTTGGATAGTAACCGTTCGGTCTGAATTCCTGGGCAGGCTGTCAAGTTGTCACAGATTGTACATGTGCGGCGAGTGGATGGTGCTCCATTGTCCACAAATCGGGAACAGATGTGAACATCCTGCCAGCCACAGGCTCCTGCTGCAGGCTGCCTCGGAGGAAATAAAAGAGAAGCCGAACTCCCAGAGATGTGGCGATTGCTTCCCCCTTCCCTCCCCGCTTCGCACAATGAAATATGCAAAATGTTAAGAACAATGGGAGCGTTATGAATAAAGATGTGCAGCTGGGCAAATAATAGCCCCCTCCCCACCGATGCCAGCCTTGACCCCCAAATCATCCCCAAACGGTGCTGGCGGCGCTGCTGGAAAATCCACCCCAGAAAAGGGGAACCGAAGCTTGTTCCCCTCGGACCCTGCTCCCTCCGCTCTCCCGGCTTGGCTTGGGAGCCCTCTTACGTGAAGGGCAGTATATCCATCACGTGCGTATAACGCCTCATTCAGCGCGGACCCCATCCTGCTGAGTGCTGGCTGCTGCTGTAACAAATTTAACGAACGAGCAGAGGATGCTGCCGCTACCCTTGCTCAAGGGAAGTGACTTCTGGTCCCAGGAGACTGGTTCAGACGCCTGGTCTTACCCAGCGAGAGTTGCCAAGTCAAAACTAGGCCCTATGTAACTGTAGCTCAGCTGATGCTTTAAGAGCTGCGGTGCCAGGGCTGCATCTTCATTTCCACTGTTGGGAGGTATAATTCTCTCTTACATTCCTAGGTTTTCTGCTTTCTTCCCATTTACACCATTTTAGGTTCTATCCACTCCACCGAAGCCTGTAGCAACACAAACACTGTGTTTGCAAGACCTTTTTAAGAACTTAGTGTCTTTTACCAGGATGCAGAAAGCAGATTTCTGCTTGTATTTGTTGTATTTCAAACAGAAGCAAATGTTTATAGCTGGACTGTAAACCACGATAATGTGGGACAGATACGTTACAGAAGCTGTACTTGTAGACAAAGGAAAAATAGGATCCGTGGGTTGACTTGAAAACTTGGCTTGCCTCTGCAATGTTTCTCCCGCTTTAGACACATTTACCAAGCATCAGTCATATCCCACACATTTATAAAATTACACACGCACTGAAGTCATGCACCGACAAAAATACACATGCACTGAGTCACACTTCTGTGAAATTTAATTTGCGTCCGGTCCCACATTTATGAAATTTCACACACTCATGAATGGATATCCTGGCAGCATAAAACCCATCAAGAGAGACTCTCATCCCTTTCAAACACGAGCTTGCACTGGAGCAGACAGCTCCATGCCACCTGCACTTCGTGCATTTATGACATTCAGCTTCGAGTCTCACCTCTACGAAATCAGGCGCGCGCTTACTCCTGCATCGGCCGAACTGGCGTCAAGGCACATTGGGAGATGGCGAGATTTCGCCGCCGCCCTGCAGATCAGGGAACCGCGCTGGTGGGAGATGGACACGATTCTCCACGTGCCCAGAGCGCCAAGTACCATCACCCCTCGCACATCTGCAAAATTGGAACTGGCGCATCACTAATTCCTGCTGTCTCTTTGAGATGTTCCCTGACAAACAGTTTCGGTGACCCAGGAATGTTATCTTAGCAAATCAAAAGTGTAAACATTTAGGTTCAGGACTGTGCTGAATGGATTTGAAAATGAGTTATGGTAGGAACCAGGCAAGGAGTCTGAGTTTGGTTTGGCAGTTGCCTCCTTTGCCTGGAACCTGCTTTTCAAGATTAAATACGATACTCTGCAATACATCCAAAATGTCAATTACTCCAAGTCTCTCAGGTTTGCAATTACAGAATGCAAGTCATGTTCAGCATTTTATGAAACTGCTTTTTTTGGCATGAACCATCTTTCTCTTATTGTAAAAAATAACTTTCAAATCAAAGCATTAAATCAAGGCAAATACACTAGAAAGGGACGCTTGGCTGAGGCTGTGCTGTAAACTATTACAACACTGTAAATGGAAGGGGCTGAGGATGGAGCGAGCGGGTTTCTGTTTGGGGGAATGAGAAAGCCGAGTGGCAAATCAAGGCGAAAGAATGTGGAACCGTCTTGGTTCAGAAACGCCTAATCCCACCATCATAGAATTAAATCCCACATTTGCCTTATTAAAAAGCCCTGGCGGGACAGGGGGAAGCAAGCCCCGAGAAAACACCTCTCCCATCTCGCTGGAATCTAAGAAGTACTGTCATGTCTTGGGTTTTAGCATGCTACGGCAGCAGCTGCAGGCAATTTCTTTCAGGCTTTTCCAAGCTTTAGGTCTTGGCTGCCAAAGACACACTGACCCCTTTCTTCCTCTGCATCTGCAGGGTGTGGAGGTGAGGGGAAGGAATTTGGGAACGCTGACCCAGCCTCTCCTTTACAGCACGGAGCCCGGGCAGGCCACTCGCTCGCAAGTGGCTGCTCCGTGTCCTGGGAGCAGGACACACTTCCCTGCTGAGGTCAGGTGCCTCTTCACACAGACACTGCCTTCGTTTTAAAGGAAAAGCGGGATTCCTTGCAAAGTTGCATTTCAAAGGGAGCATGCTGGTCTCTGAACACGTGAGTCGCCTTAGTGTGAATCACCTTCTTTTGATTGTGTTTTCACCTGCAACTTCCCAGCCTTTGAAATCTTGCCAGATCTTCCAAGGTCAGGGGAAACTCAACTCTGGAGCTTTAAGGACACTCATTTGTGTCGCTCCTGAGGAGAAAAGCCAGCAGGCCTCCTAAGACCTGCGCTTCGGGAGGCACCCTCGGCCAGACGCAGTGTCAACCTCAGGAGTTTCAATGAGTGCGGACACGAAGAGCCACCCTGCCTCCCAGCAACCTGACCAAATTCCTGGTCAGGGCAGGAGCTTTCACTGCCGCTCTGGTTTCGGGTGTATTGATATTCCCTTCTCTGTCCCGGCCGGTCACGCTCTGCTGCGGCGTGGGGCTAAGCCAGGGGCGGTTCCACGCCAGGGCTGGGCGCAGCAATTCAGGCTCTGCATAAGCACGTTTTCGTCTGTGCACATGTTCCCTTATTTTTCTGACTAGGAGCTTCGGAATGGGATTCCCAGAGAGCCATAAGATCACTCTCCATGGTTCCGGATCAGATCCGGTTGTTAAAATCCCATCAGTAAAATCACTCTCTCCAAGCGCCAGCCTCACACACGGCATCACAAGCACCAGTGCTTGCGCGCGGCGTGCCGGGATAGGCGAGCCACGCCGTCGGCATCCCCTCACTTCGCTGTCCTGGGGCTTCCCGAGCTGTTGGCTCGATGCTTTTCCACAGCGCAGAACTCACTCACCGTAGGATAATTGAAAGGGAGAGCGTATCTGGCAAAGGCACAGTAAGGAACGAACCAGAAGTTGAGTGAGGACTGAAGCTGGCCAAGGAGTCTTAAAAAAAAACAACCCAAACCTCACAGCTGGACCTCAGAGCACCATTCCTTTGGATCCAACTGCAGGCTTGGGCCCCTTCTTGGATATTGCTCCTGGAGACGCAGGTGCATGGTGTTAAGAGATCATTTCCTGTTTGCACTGCAGCTTTGGAGGATGGATTTACCACTGGGCTGAGTTCACCCTCCTTTGCTGTCTTAAGCTCCTTCTCTACTTGCCTCCTCCCCTATTCCCCGCAAGCACCTAAAAACTGGGCAGACCTGCTGTAACACTGGAAACCATCCTGCTCAGTTGGGAAAAATCCAGATGGTTTCCCAAAAGGAACGGTTCTCATCAAGGGAAGAGACAAATAGCTCCACTACCAGGCTCTTGCAATAGATAAGGAACTGAGGGAATATTAGAAAATACAAAAGGCAGAGCAAGCTGAAGGAGGGAGATACAAACTGAAAAACAGGCAATAATTCTCTCAGCTGAAAAGGGTTTTAATTGCCAGTCACACAAAGGTGATCTGTAAAACCAGCCTGAAGTGGAGAGTTCATTTGAAACACATGCAGTGGCTGTTTAAGTTGCCAATGGAAGTGCAATTAAGCACAGGAGCTGGGGAGTGGGACCTGCTGGAGCCAGTACAGATGGCCCTGCATTACCAATGCTCAGAATAAAACACTCTCTAATTGCACAAGTTAAGGGAAAGGGAGAGATTGGCCCTCTGTTTTCTTCTGGATCGGCATGAACCTTTGAAAAATAGGTTACTGAGAAAACTTTGGTTACCAAGTCTAGTGAACACCTTGACTCAGAAATTACCCCAACTTTTATCTGCCTCTTGTAGCCTTTTTCTGCATTTCACCTGTTGCACGTGCATGAAAGCGACAAATACTGGTCTTGCAAAAGGAAAAATTTGTGAAAGAGATTCTGACCTCTGTGTCAGATGGGCAAAATCAGTACAGTCACACTCAGGGATCTCACATTTTCTTTGTCCTTTGACTCTCCTTGTGACTTCAGCTCTCCCATTGGGAACCATTTTCTTTTCTAATTAGCCAAACATTTTAAACACTTAAGCCTGGTCACTCATCTGCAACGGTACCTCTGTATTGCTAGAGCAATGCAGATTAATAACTGATTAATATCTGATTAGAAATGAATTAATATTATAATAAGAGTCCATCATTTACATCACATTCTAATTTAGGGTGTAGTTAAAGAATATATTAAGGGGTGACATATAAAAGGAAGTAATTTTTATAGTAAAACTCATCTGAAAGCTTTTTAGGTGTGCCAAAGGAGGAAGAAGTCCCCCCAAATCCTCTTTTTTTTTTTAGGTAAGGGAGCCTGGGTCACATCATGGGCCTGGATCCAAAGTCATGGAGCATCCTCTGGGATTTGGGAGATGATCTCTGCAGGCATGGCTTTGCCCTCCTGCAAAGACATGTACCACAGCTACCTCCTGGAAACAGGATAAGGCACTTGCTTCCCTCCCAGGCTTTCCCGAGAAGCACGGCACTGCAGCCTTGGCCCCTGCATCATTGGCTCAGCGGGAAGGACGGCAGGACCCACGCACAGGTCGAGTACAGCCGGTGTCTGAGCCCACCGCTTGTGCTGAACCCCCCTTCACTTTGACGTGACTCCACCCTGTCTCCCCTGGGGTGCAGAGTCCTTCTGTCATTCACCCTGGCTGGTCTCTAGCTCCTCAGGTGTCTCCATCCTGCAGATTCCCCAGGAGCAGGGAGTCCTCCCACCGGTCTGGAAGGAGCACGGACCTTCTTCCGTCATCTCCCACCTCTCCGTGGGCCTTGCCCCCATCTGGCCTCCTCTCCCTCCCCTCTTCAGGTCCGTTGTCCCTTTCAGGCTTCCTTGCCTCGCTCTGAGCAAAGGGACAGGGCTCTGAAGGTTGGCAGAGCTCCCTTGGGGGGTAGGATCAGCCCTAACGATGGTGAATGATGTGAGGGAAGGAGGAGGTGCTGTAATTACCTTGTGGAAATTTTATATTCTTGTTACTTCAGTCTCCCTTTATCAGCAAAGATTCAGGTCTTAACGGCAAAAAAGAGTTGCACTCAGAGGAAATTGAAACCCATGATAAAAAACAATGTTATCTCGCTGAAGAACAGCCCTCCAGCAGGGCACAGACCAGCAAACTGGTGGTATTTGTAAGCATGTAACATCAAGGATATTTTTTTCCCCCATGCTATCCTTTCTTTTCTTCAGCAGCAAAATTAGTACTGGTGAAAGATGACAGATTGACAGCCCCGGAGATGGGAGGCCTCCGCTCACGTATTGATCAGGTGCAGCGTTTATCTGTCGAGAAGGATAAAGTGTCCTTCCCTATTAGACGTCTGAGTGGGAGACGAGCGGTCGCCCTGCAGGACCACACGCACCTCCCAGCGCCGGCCAGCGGACACCACCACCCCACCACGAGCTCACTTCCAGTGCAACGTCTGCTCCTCAGCTTCATGCAATACTTTTGAACGGCTTCCTCCTAATAGAGGACTTGTGTCCACTAAGAGCAGCCTGACAGGCTCCACGGCTCATCTCCAAAACTGGCAGAGACTGATACCAGCATGGACCTGGGGCAGAGGATCAGCCATCATTAGACATCTCTCATGGATGCTTATCTTTCTATTAAAATGACAAAAACAGGCAGTCTTCACAACCAAGTCCCACAAACCAGAGGTCAGGGATTCATCTTATTTCAAAAAGTCTCCCTTGACAAACCACCCGTGACAGCACAGAACAGGAAGAGGGGCTCCACAGTAGATATCTTCTAACTCAAAGTGTTGAACTTATAAATCTGGTGTTCTCCAGCCTGGCACACTGGGCAGCCCCCGCTTCAGAGCTCCCTCAAAGTTTGGTAAAGCTAAGTAGATAAGCAGTGGTGTCTTGTCAACCTGCAATTGCAATCTCAGGGTTATGGGAAGATTCTGGAAACTTTGTTTTAAACAAGGATGTTCTTATGGCAAAATTAGACTATGAAAAAAAGCAATTCCCATTCCATGCTGCATCTCCAGAAAGGCAGCTCTCAAAACCTACTACCTCAGGCCAGCCAGGACTGAAGCAGTGAGGTAAGCCCATCTTTCTGCTGCACACGTCCTCGCATCAACATCATTGCCATTAGCTGTTGAACACCATCCAACACTGCTCTAAGAGAAATGCCTAGAGCCTGTCACATGCAGCGTGTTCCCTTCTCATTCACTCCCCAGAGATAATTGTGTAGGGAATGGAAAGCTTTGAGTAAGGCATTTGGGTTTTTTTTCCCTATATACGTGTTGCTGTGTTTTTATAGTGGGTTGGAGAGGGTGTATTCAAACAGTGATATATTGCATTCACTTTAAGCATTTAATTGCTAGAAACTATATTGATATGCTAACAGGGGTTTACAGGGAGGCTATGATGATCCAGGGTTGGAGGAATCCAAGGAGAAAGAGTAAGAGCTGCATCTGCCTGCTTTGAGCAAGTGGTAGCTAGGGGGAGACAACAGCAGCCTGCAAATGGCTTGAGTGGATAAACACCACGGGAAAGGACCGCGCATGGCCCACGCTACAAAGAGCAAAGCGATCCTGTTAATAAAAGAGAAGAACTTAAGCTGAATATTGTTAAACTTCCTGACAGTGCAATTATGCCGAGATATCATCTCCTCAGGGAAAGAGATAAAAACCCCGTGAGAGGGGATATTTTGAAGTACACTGAACAGCACACCACACATTCAAACAGCCGGCCACAGCGGTGGTGGGGCAGAGCAAGCGGCCTTGATACGTGGGCAGGGAGGCTGCTCAGTCTGGGAGGAATCTGGAGGATTTCAGGGACACTCCTAGCCTGCAGCAATTTCGCTGTTGAGATTGGTGGTATTTTTCATATTTTTCATAACTTAAGAAATTACTTAAGGAGTAAGTTGCAGTATCATTGCAACATATGGAGGGATGCACTATTGCTTCTTAACATTCCCTTGTAATTCCACAGCAGTTTCAGCCCCCAGGGCCAGGCTGTCTATGAATGTGTCTTGCACTTGGTCGACTTTAGCATGCGAGAATGAAATGAACCCTTGAAATGAACCTGTGCTCCTGGTTGGGCATTTATAAGATCTGTCTCCTTCACACGCTCTAATAAAGGGTAAAGCTGGGCCACAGCTTTTATTACTAGGCGGCAGTTCCTTTCTCTTTGCCTCGACTACCTCTTCTCATAAAGCTGGTAAAAGCCTAATTATCTTTGACTGCCCTAGGGTCCTGGCAGGCTGGGTTGAAATCAGCCGCCAGTTCATTAGGTGTTGGTGGGCAAAGACACAGATGCACAGGTTGAGCCCTTTGGGCTTCTCTCTAGAAAACCAGGCTAAAGTGCCTTGGGGCAAGGAAGATACCTGCCCCCGACAAAAGCGCAGCAGAGGCAGAATTGCAGGCGCTTGGGAAAACTTGGAGGCTGAGTCCACGTTCTCATTCTCTCTTCTGCTGACTTCATTTTCATTTTTCAGCCAAAAATTATTTTAATAAATTGCAAGTTCAATTTGAGAAAAATTCAAAGGAGAGATTTTTGCGCATTTGAATTACAGAATTCTCACCACTTCCTAGAGCTGATGAATTGAAATTAGTGATGCAAAAACCATATATACAAGGACAAAGCCAGCATTAACCCATTGTCCCTGAGCCACTCACCCTCCCAGGGACTCTGACGCTGGAGTCCTCTGCTAGATTATCATTTTGCTTTGCAATCCTACTCAGACTCCTTAAACACTATTAAATGCAGACACTGATACTGATACAGCATCACTGATTGCACCAAGGAGAGATTAATGGCTATTTAGGACCCTATTAAGTAAATATAGTGAAAGCAGGCAGTCATAAGGAGGTAATAAAAAAAGCATCAAATTATTTTTTATAGTTTAAAACTACCAGAAACTTCCTGTTCATCCCAGTACAAGTATTGCTCCCTGATGGGGAAGAGGTTGTTTGAAGAGGAGGGACAGCTGCTGCCTTCCACGCTGGTAACAGTTATGAAGATGGGCTGAGAGGAGTCAGGTAAAGGGAGGCGTGTGAAAACAGTCAGGACAAAGAACCACTGAATTTGTCCTTTAAAATAACAAACTGGATATTAAAGCTTGATGTCAGAGACCTGACCCATCCATTCCTCTTACAGCTCTTATATATGTTCGTTTACAGCCCACTAACTGTAAACATGAATGTAAATATACCAGACAGAGTAAAATTTGGAACGGGGCTAGAGACCCAGGAAGGGCTCCTAGGCACGGCGAGCAAGGGCGCAGGGTCACACCTCCACCGCGAGCGGCCGGAGAAGCAGCAGGCACCCGGGCAAGAAAAGGATCTCCACCACCGGCGCACGAAGCGCTGGGCTGGGGCGTGCAGACCCGCAGCCTCGCTGGGGTCACGGCGCGCTGGCTGCACCGCGTCCCGTGCGGAGGCAGGACCCCGCTGCCCCCGTCTGCCTGCACCGAGCCCCGCGTCCTCTCCCGCCCCGCAGGAGCTGCGCCTGTTCCCCTGGCGCCTGCGGCTCCCTCCTGCCTTCTGTGCGCTCAGCGCAGGAATTGCCAGCTGCGGTGTGAAAACTGCTCTCGCCCAGCCAAAGTGCCATAAAGCCAAACAAAATTTCAATCAGCAGAAGCAAAGAATCAAAACCCATCTGATTGGCAGCCGCACCTCGGAGCGGCTGGCCTCCGCGATGGGGCCGATAAGATTCCTGGGAGGCGCTGCAAGAGGGGAGGTTTGCACGCCAAACGCAGCCAATTCCCGTCAGCCCGCTTCCCGTGCCAGCCAACTAACTGGGCGATTGCCACCAGCGACGGGGAAGGGGGCGAGGGGGTAGGGGGCACGATTCCAGAGAAGCCTCAAAGATGTAAAATCTGCTTAATTTATGGAGAGGAGGGAGAGGGCATAGACACCCTGCCCTAATCCAAAGGGACCTGATTACTGTCTTTGCTAATTTGGGAGCCGCTTGGCTCTCAACCTGGTGAGGCTCCATTTAACAGAAAGCAGGCTGGCATGGGGAGCAAAGAGCAGCTTAACAGTATAAGAAGCAACAGATGGGGTCTCCAGGGCCCCTGCCAAGCACCGATACTGTTTCCTCTGAATACTTTCTCTCTAAGATCTCTTCCAAAAGGGAAAGAGAAACAGTGATGACTGCAGCCATCAAAATCTGCATGGCATACCAGCTAACGGGGCAGGCAGCGCAGCCCCGCTGCCCCATGCAGGGAGGGGTGCTCAACCCCATGCACAGGCAAGGCAGGAGGGTTTGGGGCAGTCAGGGCACCCACCTCACCCACTGGCAGGCAAGAGGAGGGAAGAGGTGCTAAAGCGCTTGGACACCTCGAGGAGATTTCATAGCACTGCTGGGATATCAAGGGGGACGATCTTGGACATAAAGCGGCTTCCTGACACGCAGCGGCCAAGCTGCTGCCCTGGAAAACGTTCGATCTCAGATCTCCTCCCGGCACTAAGCAATGCTCTGAGCTGCAGGAGGCAGTTTTGGAGTCTCTTGCTGCAGAAAGCCTCACTGGTTGTGTATAGTTTTGGAGATTTCCTCCAAGATCCAGCAAGCCATCCTCTTGGGGGCAGTTATCTCCAGCTGTCTCCCCAGACATGCTGCTTTGGGTTTACTTAATTGCATGGCAAGGAATCTTTAGGCACAGGCTAATAGCAAGCAATTGGCACGTGGTGGCAAGTTACCTGGCAGATTGCAAGGTAGATTAAAAGATTAAAACCATGCCAGTTATTTGCACGACAAAGAAGATGTGGATAGACATGTGGCAAGTCAGATGCAGATCCAGGCTGGCTCACTTAGAAATGCACAGGAGCAGGAAAGTCAGAGGCAGCGCCCAATTTAAACACTAGACAATCCATTTATCAGGGAGGGCGAGCAAAGGCAGCAATAAAGCACCGAACAAAGCAAGCCTGTCTGTAGCTGGAGCTTTTTAATAAAGAAACAGTAAAAAGCAAATAGCAGAGCAGGCCCACTAACTCTTGCCAAGTGTTTTTAGGAATCACACCTGGCAGAGGAAAGTGGCTCAGACAACCAAGTCTCCTCTGAGCCAATGCTTTGAGGAGGGAAAGATATCATTCCCTTATACACCCATGCATCGGGGGGTAGATGTAAAAAATACTAATGTAATCTTTTTTCAAAAGTGAGGACTGCCTTCTTTTTCACCCAGGAAATACATATGTCCACAGATCCTGCTTTACTTTGTCACTAGACTCTTTAGTTTATAACCAAATAAAAACAAGGAATGGCCATTGACTCTCTCCTCCCTTTTCTATTTGCATTTGGGAAGGTGTGTACATTAAAAAGAGAAGATACTTCTTGCCACTTTTTGCAAACCCTTCAAAAAACAGCTTTCACACAATAACAAAAGCAGTCTTCAAAGTGAATCAGATATTCTTGCCTATCTATTTGAACAGTGTTTTTTCCCTCCCACCTTTTCACACAAATGTCTTGGGATTGACAGAACACTGCCTGACATTTCCAAAGCCATCATCAGGTCCCATTAAAAGCCTGGTCTGCACAACGCTCCCCAAATCTGAGCCATTATCAAGTGTGGAGGGGAGGAAAAAAAAAAAAAGAAAAGGAAAAAAAAAGGACAATGTCTTCCCCCTGGGTATAATAGGCAGAACAAGGCCAGAAGGCTTTCTCCTAAGGTTTTTGACATGGCAAGAACCACAGCTCTACGCCCTGCAATAGCAGTGCCCACCTCCGGCTGGCTTCCTGCAGTATCTCAGAGTTGGGACAGCTCAGGGGTTGCCAGGCTTTGGGGAAGTGCATCCAGAACTCCTTGAGCTTCAGTGGCCAAGCTGCTAGTTAGCACTGCAGAGAGGCTCGGTGAGATACAGAAGAGCTCAGCACCAATAACTTGCCCCTTCGTGAGCCTGGCATGCTGCTTCCTGCATCCCAAGCACTGCCGAGACCTGCGATGCATCCTCCTGTTAGTCAAACCCCACCTTTTGGTCTTTTTTGAACCCGTCCTTGGCATTTACATCTTTCCTCCACAAATGGGAGTCCTTTGGCCCACAAGGCCTTGCCGGAGTTTGAGCTGCTGCATGTCAAGGCTTGGGAGAAGTGACAAGCAGCAGCTGCCTTTGCAGGATACGCTAAAAGCGGGGAGTGCCATTACTTAATCCTAAATGAGATGCATGTATTTTTTAGAGCAACAGCAAAAATACATGGCTGTCTGATAGGTTCCCTATAAAAGGGCTTCATCATCGCTAGCTCCCTGGGAGATAAGGCAGTTGTGGGAAGAGGGAAGTGTTAGCAGGGGGATGAGGAATGGGCTACCCCTCACCGCTAGGCTTTTAACTGACAAGGAGCAGCTCCTGGCAAAGATGCCCTCTCCATGAGTTACAGACTTAACAGATTTATACACGCTCAGATAGTGTACACCAACGCACACATACCTGGCAAGTAATTTATGGCAGAGAACAGTCAGAAACATCAACAAGCCCCGCAAATGAATCTCTGTTCTCTAAGTGTTGGCTGTTCCATCATGAATGGCTTATTAAAGAAGTCAGTGGTGTTTCTCCCTGCAAGTAAAGTAGTTTATTACAAGTGATTTATTAAACTGCTCTGACTTGTCAGCAGCCACTTGAAACACATTCACTTTCTTTTCTTCCTTCAGGTTTGCTAATGTCTTTATAAATAGCTGAATAAATAGATCTCCAACACTTATATCTGACTGTCACGTATCAAAAACTCAATTGATATCAGCAGAGATTAGGAATGAAGTGAGACTAAACCCTCCCCACTTATAACCAGCCCCATCTGTTGAGGTGAAATAATGGGAGAGTTTCCAAATAAGGGATTCCCCCCTCGCCCCAGAGAGCTGGATTTGGCAGTTCCTAATTTCTCCCAGCTATGGCTTAGTTTGGAGGTGGTGGATCCCTGGGTCAGATGAGTGCCACTGTGGCACGTCTGTCTCCAGATTCCTTTCCTGCATCCTTTCAGACAAGATGTTCACAGACAAACCCTTCTGGCTTTGTAATCTATTAAGCTAATAGAGTTCAGATGCTCTCAGCACAGCTTCTGGTGGATGAATGTCTTTCCAGGACAGGACCCTTTTATATCATTAGTTGTACCAGTCTCAGCTCATCAGCCTATATTTATATGCTGCCAAATCACTGTTATTTTAATGATTTGCTCCAAGTTGAAATTCTTCTCTCCACTTCCTCCTAGAAGTTTTCCCCAATGACAAAAAGGCCAAAGTGCTACTCCTGCCCCAGTCACTCTGGTCCAAGCCTGTGGAGAACCGCAGCCATCTCAGGTCTAGTTCTGCATCCTATCTTGCACAAGTCAGACTGAGGGTAGGTTTTTCTCCTGCTTCCAAGAAATCCTTAAGCAAAACGCATGAATATCAACTCCCCATGTGGGTTTGTTGCTTCCAGCTAACAATTAACCAGGCACACGGGCTACCCCGAGTCCTTTGCGACCTCTCCCCAGAGCCCAGGCGCAGCAGAGCCGGCTGCTCGCTCCCCGGCCCCGTCGAGGGAGCCTGCCGCAGCACGGGCTCCCCAGCCGGCTGCGGAGCGCTCCCATCTATTCTCCTGTCTGGGTAATTGAGCTCGGAGTTGCAAACCATATGCTCTGGATGCGCCTCTCTCCTTTTGCTCTGGCTCCTGCTGAAGTCCAGGGAGATTCTCTGGAAGAAGCCACTTTTAATTTGTAATCTGATTAAGCCATTAGAGGCGAATAGAGCAGTAAGTAACACAAATTACCGATCGTTTCCATCAGCAAATCCCCCCAATTAATCCCGAGATTAACCCTGATTACACACAGTAATGGTGATCAATGCACCCTAATGGGGTAAATCCGCCCACTCCACTTTCTTCCACATCCCAGAACGATCAATTTTAAATCAGCATGATTTATCTGGCAGGATTCAAGGGAGGCCAGGAGTGGAGATGGGGCATTGCCTGCATCTCCAGGAACAATCAGAGGAGCCTTAGCTCATTAAGCTAACTGGCTCCCTTGGGGAAAAGAAAACTCAACTCTGAAAGGGCTGAATACAGTGAAACAAAGAGCAGGGGAATGCAGAGGGCAGTGGGAATGCGAGACGTCTCATCCGCCTGCCTGCCGCACTCCCTTCCCTTTGAATCCTTCCAGCGCTAAAGAGCTCTGCGAGGTGATCAGACCAAACAGCTTGGAGAGCAGGGCCGCACTTCTCGGGGATTCCCGACAAAAGGAGGGAGTCAGGCTGCAGAAGAGAACTGAAAAGGAAAAAACCCTTCCCGCTTTGAGATTCAAGCCTCTGTTCTTCCCTTTGCTACTAAAATCGGAAGTTACCCAGGACCATCCATTTCCAAGGATCCCCAAGCACTTTGCAAGCTTCAGAGCCTGGCTTAGTTTTCACTTAGTTCTGTGTTACTTATAGAGCATGTGAAATCCAAATGCCTGCTTCAGTGGGGATTTTGTCTTTGTACGGACTAAGTAAGAACTAAGTCAGAAGCTCAGGATTTGACCTTTGGTATACAGAAATCAATTCATCCCTCACTGAAACGCAGCCATCTCTAGGGTGAAATGCAGCAGTGGTTTAACAATGCAGGGCAATAAAGCAGGTCGATTTATACAGCCTCCTCCTGTGGCGCCGATTTCTCTACTTTAGGAAAGTTTAAGAGGAATGAAGAGAACACAAGCTACTGGAAGATGGGCTAAGGCCCCACCAGGGGCTTTGGTGTCTCACTGAGGCCCACAGGGCGGCAGGAGCAGGAGCTCCAGGGGTTCTCAGCCTGCAGACTCCATGCCGTGTGCTCCCCAAGGGCTGGGCCAGAGCAGGAGAAGTCATGGCCGTGTTGCCTTAGGGGACCTCCAGCTGTCCCAGCAGTGTTTTGCAGGCTACTGTGCTGTGGGAAAGGCCACCTTGAGGATAAGGTCCTCATGCTCTGACCAAGGATATTTCAGATGGACCTTTCCTTATGTTCCCCAAGCAGTTTCCACTGTGTGGAAACAGCTGTTTTCCTCTCTTGATGCAGAACATTTGCATTAATCCGCATGTCGCTTCATCCCCAGAATTGGCTGTATTTTGGCAACAAGGTGAATCCTGTAGGAGGACTGTACTTTGTCAAATTCTCTGGGAGCCTTTGAGGCACAAAGGTTTTAAAGGATCATAAAACATCATTAACACTCAAAGTTATATAAGCCCTGGGTTCAAACCCTCTCTCACACCCCCAGGAGCTATTAGGATTATATATGGAGCCTGACAGGCACGAGAAATAAATTCTTGTCCCTAGCCTGACAGATGAGGGGGAGAGATGGAAGGGGCACCAGAAACACTGGAAAGCTGCCACAGCAGATGAGGGGGAGAGATGGAAGGGGCACCAGAAACACTGGAAAGCTGCCACAGCCCCTGCTTGGCTCTTCCTCCCATCAGGAGTTAGGGAAATGGGATGGGAGTTGCTTTGAAGCTTGCTGAACCCTCAAAGCAGTCCTCTCAAGGCCCTGTGACACAAAAAGATGAGCTACATTTTCAATGAGAGCAAGTTGCCTTTGCCTGCCCGTTGCATCTGGGCCTCGAGACCCTGGAGGTGTTGGAAACCCAGTGCTGGCACCAATGTCCCAGCTAGGTCCAGACATGCCCTTGGGCTCAGCTCCCCCTGGCAGGACCCGCTCCTCCCTGCACAGACCTGGCTTTGCATTTCCCACCGGGGGCAAAACAAGGTCCCCTCTCCTCAAACGCAGCGGGGATCCCCCTGCCCTGGCTCATCCCCAGGGAAAGAGGCTGTTTTGCTCAGCAGCTCCCACCGTCTGCTTCAGAAACGCTGTCAGAGGTAGGAGAAAAACGAACAGCAAGAAGCTGCCTAAGTATCAATCAGCGTTACAGTCCCCACGGGAGGAAGGGTTCAGTTGCCCTGCAGGAGCAGCAGTCAATAAACATGGCAAATGCTTTATCTCTTGTCAAGGCTGCTCTCTCCTGTTGACAGGCCTGACACCAGCCCCACCAACAGGAGAAGAGCTGGGGCCCAAAGCCCAGCAGTACCACGCTGCTCCACCTCGCTTCGGGCTGAGCATCGCTCCCGGCTGCCTCAGCAGCCCCTGCCGCCTGCAAGGCAGCGGCAGGTACCGCGGGGCAGAGATGCTCTGTGCGGTACGGCGTAGTGCTGCGGGGAACGGCAGGGCACAGTGCGCTGCAGAGCTCACGTGGCACAAGGGCGGTCTTGCTGAAAGATCAGCCAGCTTTAAGGTCTTCAGCAATGCAGGATGGATTTTCCTAACATTAATGTTAATCCGGTAAGTCTGGAGCACCCCAGCTCTGCTCACACAGTTCAGAGGAGACGTGAGCTCTGATGCTCAATAATTCACTACAGTACACACAGAAATAGTGACCCCTCAAGCTCAGGGGCCAGTGTCCTGCTTGGCCACATCCCATACCTTCTCCAGGTTCTCCATAAATCTACATGTCCCTTTGAAGCTGACAAGAAGAAAACCAATTTTCCCAGTTTCAGGGGTAGGATCCTGCAGCTCCCTTCACCTTTGAGGACTTTCCACTGAAGGAGCAGGCAAACCTGACTGAGCTCATCCACGCAGTCCGTCAATCATTCGGATGGCCGGAGAGCTCCTGAGCAAATTGGTTCATCTCCTCAAGGTGGAAAGATAACAGCCAAGGGGCGCTTGAGTTGGGGGAGCAACAGTGCTCCAGCGGAGGTGCTAACTGAGTGCAGGGACGCAGGCTCCTGGCTGCCTCCAGCTGCCTGGGACAGTCACAAGGAATACCAAAGCCATGGATAATGTAAAGTGAATACTCTGGCAACTTGGAAAGGATGCGAGAAAGCCAGCCACAGACACGTCTCCAGAGCCCTGCCTTCGCAGCCAGCAGGCTGGGTTCGCGTCTCTGTGCAGGCACACGCATGCACACAAACACACCCAACCTCAGGGGGATGTTTTACAAAACACACCAAGGCTGCGAGTGTTTTCCAGCTACCCCTACAGTACCATCCACTGTAACGTAAGGCATGGAGCGGACCCCAAACACAGACACATACTGCACATCACGTCAGGCTGTGGTGGATATTTTTCTGCTGCTGTCTGTTGCCTGCGCAGGGGTTCCAAGCGCACATGCTTTGCAGTGAGGTGCAGAGAGCTTGGTGCCACCCCCTCTGCCCCCAGCTCCTGCCACCTTGCTGAGGGGCTTTTGCTCTCCTTTGATGTGCAGATGACTCAAGCCTCAGCTGTGAGAAGCCCAATAGATTTATGAACTCCTCCTCTGTGATGTCTTTCCAATCTTATCCCCCAGAAGAGCATTTGTTCTTTCCTTCCTCCCTCGCTCCGTCAAGCCAAGCATTCCTCTCCTCCTCCGTTCCCAGCGCCTCTCTGCTGGCTCGGAGCACGCTGCTGCTCACCTGGAGCACGCGCTTCGCACCAAAAGCTCCATGCTGCAGAAGGGGCCACTGTCAGTTCATTTTATGTATTACAGCAGGTTTGATGTCTCCTTGCTGTCAGCCCCACAGAAGGTACTGCAGGCTCACTTGACAGCCAGAGATAAAATACTGCAATCCAGCCTACACCCACCCCAAACCATGCCAGGTCTGCAATTCTGCTAGAAGTTGCTGTAGACTTAAAAACAGAGGGACAAAACTGTGATGGAAACCATTCACTGGAGACTTCTAGGGGGAATTATACACCCACAAGGGGAAAAAGATCATTCAGAGGTGACAGGAGAAAACATTTGCATTGCAAGTCAAACCAGCTGGAGGCTAGGAGGGAAACATTGTGGTCAGTGCCCTCCCCAGTCCGATTTAATCAACTCCAACAATCAGCAAACCCTTGAAGACAGCCCCTTTAGCTATTTGACCCAGATCCCCCAAACACAGAAGGCTACCTCTGTATATAAGCAGATGTGGAGTGATGCAAAGGTCCCCCAAAGTTCGCCTCATGCATTAAAACAAGCACACACAAAAAAAATCTGTTTGTCCGTCTCCTTTTTAGCAGTCACCTCAACTTCTGAGAGCCATAACTGCATAGAGATTGCTTTGCTTGGCAAACAAACTGCGATTACAGTGAGTTCATTGGGAACATCTCTATTTAGTTTCTGGGCTGAGCATGCTGATAATGTGATGGCACATTTAACTTTCGCTGCTTGAAACAAGGCACAAGGAGATGAAGGGGACACAAAGACAACAGATGATTTATCTTTGGTCTGAAAACGCCTGTCCCTAAATGCAATCCGAGCCATACAGATGTAAGCAGGTGGGCTCCCGAATCACGGAGACAGCAGAAGCGCAGGACAGGGGGGGGCAAGGGCTAGCCCCGCTTCTAGCAGGAGGGGCTCACCCTCAAAGAGCGGTGGAACGAATCAGCCACAGGGAAGGAAGCCTTTGCACCCCGCTCCTTTTTCTCCTGCCAGAGCATTAGCACAGACTTCACCAAGGTTCAGGGAACAGGAGTGGTGAGAGAGAGGCTGGGAAAGGCCATGGCCCAGCCAGCTGGAGCAAGGACTCCCCATCAGCCGCCAGGGATTAACTGGCCTCTCATTGTATCCACACACAGGATGTGCTCAGAAGCTTTTCCTAACATTTGTACATAGGCTTGAGCCAGAAACACTTGATCTGAGACTTTGTCTTCCAGTCCCAGGCTCTGAATATTAAACACAGCATGGAAGCTTGCAAAGCTACCAACACATCCATCCTCAGATGGCCACACCGCAGGGCACAGGGGAGAGGGCTGGGCAAAGGCATTAGCAGTCTCCACACAGCCAGTCCAAGCTAGGAGAGACAGTTCTCCCTGGTGGGCAAATAACATGAGAGGAAGGCAGTAATATACTCAAGTGACATTTGCACCCAGGTGCAATGATGTGTCATTCATCTCAGCCAGACCAAATAGCATCTCTGGGGCACCAAAATTACACAGCCAAGTAAATCCTACAAAATCCATCTGCCCTTTTCAATATTTGGAGATAATTAACTTCTCCAAGCTGAGATATTACAAAAGAAAGCTGTTAGTGAATCTGCTCAGCCACAGGTCTGCCTGAATACAGAGCTTGCTAGCGCTGGGGACACTAAAATGGCAAGGGGGGCATTTCCTATTCCTGTGCATTCCTGACTCCCTTGCAGGAAGAATACAAGGAGGCCTGAGCAACACAGCAGCCCAGAAGAAGGAAAGATCACAAGCAGACTTACCAGGACAGACAAGATGTCTACATCCCTCCACTGACACCACCTGAACCACAGTCACCACCAGAGATGTATCCAGGTCCTACACATCCATCAAGAAATTTGGTTGCAGGGTTAAACAAAAAAAAAATTAAGTTAAAAAAAAGACTTTACCTAAAGGCGGAGCAAATCAAACAGAGGCCCCTTTAGCCCAAGCAAAAGGCCAGGGTCCCTCACCTCAGAAGAGCAGAGCTTGCAGTGATCCTGCTCCCAACAGCTCAGCCACAGCCCCAAGCTGACTGACACCCAAACCAGCCCACAGCCCCCTTCCCTAAATAAATACATCACCTGCAGCTGGCCCAGCCCTGCCACCCAGCACATCCCAATTAGGCCAGTCAACCGCAATCTTCCAGCAGCTGGAAGGAGAGAGTTAACACTTTGCCTTCCACCATCACCCCAGAGCCACAGGCCCATCAGAGGGTGATGGCAGGGAAAGCGAACAAGAGATTAATTTTGCTCTTCTGCCTCTCCACTGTTATGCACTCATCCCACTGGTCTCAAAATACAGGAGATTTTCAGAGGCAAGAAGTACCTGTTGCTTGGGGGGGGGGGGGTGGCAGTGCTCTTGGTGGGTGCATGAAGCTGTAGACTGCTGCACGTCTCTGTGAATCTGCACAGATGTGCAGGCTTATCTGTAAACCAAAATGTGGGCCATTTCCCAACAAACAGGGCAGGAGGGAAAACACGTGCCCAGCGTGACTGAAAGAGAGAGAAACCCATGCAGGCTGAGCAAGCGAGCAAGGGAGGAAGAGCGAGACGTGCAGAGCCCTTAGTAAAGCTGAGGAACCTCCCCAGGCAAACAATTTGATAGACATCTCCTGTTATGAATGAATCACGTTATTTTTGACACGCTTTTCTCCACCCGTGGCATAAGGGATGCGAGTCCCTCCCAGCTACAGCGCTGGGGCCGCGCGGAGAGCTGACGTGCTGCACTAACTCCGTGGGCTCGTGGGCTCCCTGTCCTAGCCGAGCACTGTGCACGGCACACGGCACGGTAAAGCCTGAGCTGGGACAGCGTGGGCAGGAGGCCACGCGGCTCTTTGTGGACCTTGCTTCTTCATCAGCCTGCTGGTGTGTGTCCCCAAACCCTGCGCTTGTCTCTAGCTCCGAACAGGCACGGCACAAAGCCGTTAGGAAGGAATCTGACGGACTCGGGACAAGGCGCTCAAACCAACCAGCGGGGATTTAACGCCCTCTGCTAATGGCCACAGAGAGGCTTTGTGCAAAGGCTTGAAATCCCCAGAGCCAGCGCAAGGCAGATCCTGCCTCCTGCAGCGGCCCCGGCCCGGCGAGCCCCGCGCCCCGGCCCGCCGCGCGCCGCCTCAGCTGCGGCATGTGCTGCTTCCACAGGTCACCGGGGCAGTAAATATTTGCACAGGGCCGGACAAGGAGAAAGCAAACAGGGTTCCCTTATTTATGAGCCTTGGCAGCAGGCTCCCTGGACAGCTCCGCCAGCGCCTCCCCGCTCGCCTCCGCCCGGCGCTCCTGCTGCTCCTCGGGTGCCGGAGCAGCGTCGCGGACGAGGTGGGGAACAGGCCGGCGGGAAGGGAAGAAATCAAGTAGGGATCTGAGGCCAGAAGTAGGGAAGATGGGGAGGAAGTATTTGTGAAGGAGAGAGGGAGTGTGAGGGTCTGGGTTTGCAGAAGCGAGTAAAGTGACACTGCATGGGTGTTTCTGAAGCTGTATTTATTTTACCTGCGGGCTATAAGTAGGGAAGATGGATGCATCTGCTGGTCTGGTTCCCTCACGATCCCCAGGGCTCCTGCGTGCTGTAACTCAGCATTGTGCAGAGCACATCGGCAGCACAGGCTCCGGAAGGGTTAAACGCTGTTATTCTGCCCTTGGTTTCAGCAGGGGGAGATTCCTGACTCAGAGAGGTTTCCAAGAGGGTCAGCAAGACAGCCAGAACCCTTCATGCATGGACACACATGTGTGCGCCAAGACATACACACAGAAGACACGCACACCCCCATACATGTGAGATGAACCCTGCACAGACACGCTCACACGGTCAGACACGTACACACGCACACGCGGAGCTGAGCACACACAGACCAAGGTTCAGTCCCTGCAACTGCAGGCAAACACGTCCAAGCTGCTCCCCTGACTTTGCGTGGGGCCAGAGCTTGGAAGAGTAATCCAGGAGGAAGCAGGACATTTGGGAGAGCTCCCGGTGTTTCTGGGTGGGAGGTCTGTGTCTACTGCATGTGAGCAGTGCCCGGAGCACTATCCTGCCCAGCCATGTGCTCCCGAGAAAGAAACCTTGAAAATACCTTGAAACAGCTGGGTGTCCCAAGCGTGCCTCATCTGCTTCATATCATCCACCCAGAGACTGATGGCAGGAGGCAGAGGGGAAGGAGCTTGGGGTTCACTGACCCCTCTTCGTGCTGAGTGTCTGGGTTTAGGAAGGATTCAGACTTATTACAAACCCCCGGAGTTGTTGATTTCTTGGATTTCTGTCATGTCATGAGGAGCTTTCTCTGGGCCGAAAAGGGCAAGGGTATGTATCTTATTCCATAAACTCCTCTGAGACGAAGGTAAGCCCATGAGGCCAGGGGTTAAAAAGGCCTGAACCAGGCTGGAAATAATAATATGAAAGAAGAGGGAAGGTAGGAAAATGTGAGCAACAGGATCCTGGTGGCTCTTCAGAAGGGGTGAAGATGCTGGTTATGGTGGATGATGGATGATGCTTGTTGTTGCTTTGGTGCCCTGTGGGAGGGGTTGTGCCGAGACAAGCCCCCATCTCAAAATTTGCTAATAGCTTTGATGGATAGTCTGTCCTGGCCTGTCAAGCCTAGTGCTGCCCATCAGTTGCTAGAGACTAGTTAAGACAGTGCTTTATTTATATACTGTGACCAATGCAGAGACTGGTCAGTGCATTGGTCACTCTCAGCAGCACCACCAAGAGAATTTCTTCTGACAGAGGGATTGATGGCATCCAGCTGGAGGTGTCCATACGCTTCAGGATTTATCTTCTCTGCCAGGTAAGTTACGATGCAAATTGCTTCTTTTTCAGGTGGTCATTTCATGAACCAGGGAATCCTTGCAGACAAGTGCACTGGGTTTCTGGGTAATCACAACAACAAGGGGCCGTGTGCCCGTGATGAAAAGTGGAGGCCAAAGGAATGTTTGCTCTGCTCCTCACGAGGTGCGATCACCTCTGAGCTGTGTGTGGAGCCCACCACTTTGTGCCGTGGCGTGCCAAGGGTGTCCCAGCTTCCAGCGCAGTGCCGTGTGGAGATAGCAAGCCAGCTCGCTCCTCCTCCAAGAGCCGGCTGCAGCATCCAACGCAGACTGGGAAGCAGCGTGAAACAGCCTGCGTTAGGGCTGTGCCGCCGCAGCCACCCTGCCTCTGCTCCCTGAGCCAGGTCCTTTTGACCCTGCAGCTATGGTGTTACCTACCCCTGGAAACAGCACCTGGCTGAGGGCTGGATTTCTGGGCAGTGGTCTGGGAATATTTGTGATGAGGATGGAGGCTGGCGTTTCTGCCAGGGCTGAGGGAAACAACATCCCTGAAATAACAGTGGGAACAGGCCAGGGTGCAACCAGATTCCAGGCTGGAACTAGCTGATTTGCAAAAATCTCCAAACTAATAGTCCTGGCTGGGCCTGGCTCTCTCTTGCCTTGCTCCTTCTGCCGTAATTTATTCCACAGCAAAGCGAGCCTAAGCGGTTGCCATATGGATTCGATAGCGTTCTACACCTGTTTTCCACCGTAGATAACAACATGTGGTACAGAGTGATGGAGAAGCAAGCCTGTACATGAGTGTGTGTGTAGAAATCAATCACAGGGAAAGTCGTGTCGGTCCCCGGGGCAGCTGGGGCTCTCCCTGGCTTCTCAAGGTTGGGCCAGCTGGGGCTGGTCTTCTCTCCTCTGGCCTGTGAGATCCCTGTGGAGCTGGGGGGGGGGAGCAGGAGGGGTCCTCTATGGTCTGATGCTCCAGGGAACAAACCTCAGCCCACGCACAAGTCCCCAGCTGGACACCGCCACATCCTGCCAGAGCTCTCCGACGTGGCCACCAGGGAGTGATGGTCCAGCCTGGCCTTCTCTCGGTGGCACCCAAGACCTGGCTGAGGTGTCCCTTGGGGCTAACGGCAGCTGTACCCTGAGGGGTGGTCGGGACCCGAGCCCTCTCTGCCC